>NW_024582410.1:1344591-1387024 GCF_018398535.1 Haplochromis burtoni
CAAACTAAAAACTACTTCCAAAAACATTCAGCTTTGATATTAATGAGTTTTTTGGGTTCATTGAGAACATGGTTGTTGTTCAATAATAACATTATTCCTCAAAAATACAACTTGCCTAATAATTCTGCACTCCCTGTATAGCTACATCTTGCTAACCAAACTAATGTTGCTAACTGATAAATTATTGTTGTTAAAATTTGGTCACTGCTGGTGCCAAAAAACCCAACACGGTGATACGCACAACACTAAACTCAAAGCTTCAAAACACAGGGTGATGTTATGGTGACCAAAACTATCTTTTATATAGAGTGTTTGTATTTAGCTGAATGCTAAAAACATGTAAATGAACAACATGCAATCTATGCTGTAATGTGTTATTACAGTAGTGGGAGTCTAAAATAAATCAAGAAATCAAAGAGGTTTATTCTCCTTACTGTAGGGTCCTTGCCTGCCATTTGGCATTCTTCTATTTTGCTTGTTGAAGCAGGCCAAAACAGCTGATGGTTAGAAAAAAAAGGCACATCAGTTAAATTAGCGACTAACAGATTGAAAGAGGCATAACATCAATATGCTCATGAGGTTTCATTATATCCTAAGTACATGGGCAAAAAAACACTGTGCAAAATGAGTACAATGAATGCTCGGACATTTTTAGTTTCCACACAAGTCTCGGTGTCAGTGATTACAGCTAGCTATCATCTGTGGAAATGTGTGTTTTCAAACCCGGGAGAGGTGCTTAAAGGTCGCTCTCAATGAATATATCAAGCAATTTACTTGACAAAAATGGATGCGGTGCAGCACTCTCTGGGGGAACCTAAATGCTTTCCCATCTGTTTATGCACTTCATGCCTGTCAATTACACAGAAGATGATTCCTTCGCTGCATGCGGAATTAGTTATAAGTGAGCATGAGCGTTTTTATGGCTATTTTGAAAAACCCTTAAAGTGTACGGAGGATAGCAAATGCATGGTAATTTACACACACATTACAATAATATCCTCAGCAGTGGTGTTGTGTTGTCTCTTACACAGTGTTTTTACATAACATTCGTGTTTTCTTCTTTGTGCCTGTGAGAAAAAAAATAGCGCGCCATGATACCAACGCTGCAATGGCATAAAGCGTTTCTCTTTAACTGCAACAATAAGCATCTGCTGACCTTAAGTGTGCCATGGGTGATGTTGTTGATGTCCATGGAGAGAACATGGTCCTTGCAGCCCACATACATCCTGTCCTGGTCCTCATCCATCTGCAGCAGCCTGTAGTCCATGGCTTTGTCTGATATACTATAATGTTCAAATGACTCAGAGGCCTGCAGGTCTAAAAGGCACACAGAGAAAGCTGACTAAGTATAACATACAAATAAGCTTGTTTAAACACTGTCATACGAGAAGCTTTTCCCAATTCTACTAAATTAAACACAGAGAGAGACAGATACATACAAGCCCACACTGATCTCTTGTGTCCACACCGGCGCCTCAAGGATCCAAAAAGAAAACTTTTTAACATTTGGAATCAGTTTCTTAAACACACCTTATAAAAGATAACCACAGCTGCTGCAAAATATTTGCTTCAAATGCATTTCTAAGTAGCACAGAAGGTTGCTAGAAGCATCAAACTGCTTAACATTAACATTCATAATCTCTCTTCTTTGTATTAG
This sequence comes from Haplochromis burtoni, assembly GCF_018398535.1. NCBI lineage: Eukaryota > Metazoa > Chordata > Actinopteri > Cichliformes > Cichlidae > Haplochromis > Haplochromis burtoni. Next base: position 1,346,249 of record NW_024582410.1, read on the forward strand.
AAACATGTGCAGTAGGGGCAATTCTTGATATAGAGAGGGCTGCAGCAAAGTCCACGCAAGGTAACGCCTAGATAAGATCACATGCCAGACGTTTACAGTGGAGACCCAAACAGACTTGAGGACGAAGAAGCAAAACCCAACGTCTGAAATCACTCAGATCTTTGGATTTAGAAGTCTCAAATGCTGTTTTGTGACTATATCAACTGATTTAACTTAGAGGGGGAGAGGTTCATATTCATTGAAAGGGTGGGAGCAGTGTGCGGTTTTGTACAGCTGCAAAGGGGGAGCTGGGGAAAGGAGTGTTTAAGGAGCAGGGCCAGTATGAGCTGAGTTGTTGTGCTGTGCTAATCTATCCAGTCGAATGCTGGGCTGCTAGGACTTGGGCTGCCACACATACCAACCATGCTGAGGGAACACCAGGCCTGTGCATTACTAAGGATTAGTCATTTGTTAATTTTATGAACTGTATGTGCTCTAAAAGTGTTGAGCAATGTCAAACGTCCGTGTGGTTGGGTGTAAATAAAGACGTTACTTCAGCAGTCCTGCCTGAGGTTGAAGCTAAGCTCAGGGAAACCACAGTTGTCGTGCTTTGGGTTTTGAGTTTTTGGCTTCTTTTTTATGTATTTTTGGTTTGATTAGGATTCTGCATTGTTGGAATTTAGCTTTCTATCCACAGTTATTTCTTTTACATCACTTCCTGATGCTTCATACAAGTTCCTTCTAGTGTTGTTATTCCATGTCCTCGGTTCTTAGCTTCTGTTCCTGAGATCCTTATTTCCTGCTAGATCCAGATTTCCTGCTCTGCAGATGCTTTGAACTTTTTGTACTCTTGCAAGTTAACCCTTATGATGTTAACAGCATTAAAGCTGTTTTCAGAGTTTATTCCTTTTCCCCTGAGCCCTGCTTTCACACGCTGCCTTCCCCACAGACAGCCTTTGACATCTGGAGTAGCAGCTCCTTTTAAAGGTCACTACACTGATTTCACTTTACATAATATCAGAATAAAAAAAACAAATCCCTTAACTTCCTCAACCACAGACAACATATACAAAGTAGACAGAGCCACCATAATGCCACCTGTTGGTTTATGTCAGGGGTAGGCAACTGCAGGCCTCGAGTGCCGGTGTCCTGCAGGTTTTAGATGTCCTTGATCCAACACAGCTGATTTAAATGGCTAAATTACCTCCTCAACATGTCTTGAAGTTCTCCAGAGGCCTAGTAATAAACTTATCATTTGATTCAGGTGTGTTGACCCAGGGTGAGATCTAAAACCTGCAGGACACCGGCACTTGAGGCCTGGAGTTGCCTACCCCTGAGGTTTATGTACACCGATTCTGAAACCCATAGTTTAGCAATCTGGCACATTGGGTTTTGAAACCAATAATAATAACCAAGCACTGGATCTGATTGACAAATCCAGGATATGGCAAGCTTAAATATTAGGGATTTGTGAATCACCAGCCAGAATAAGGCTTTCTCTAATTGGCTGGATGCTGTATTAAACAACTTGAATAAAGTAATAGAATGAATGAATGAAGTCATCATGAAAGTGTTTATTGAGGTCATAAATCCCATGAGGAGTAGAATCATCATTGTACAAGAGGAATGTTTTTGCAATTAAATGAATTGCCTCCTGTTGGACATTTCCATATTGGCTCCTATTTTTTGTATGCAGTCTTTGCTTGGTTTCGCTGTAAATCTACTGTTTACAAGTTCAATCCCAGTTTGCTGGATCATCAACTGTCACTTAAAATGGAGAAGGCCATTAGTACTACAGAGAACCAGGGTAGCTCTATGTCTATCTTTTATGTACACTCTGTGGTCACAACTTGGCACTTTCACTCCTCTAAAACAGTTTTAGATTTTATGGCTCATAAAATGGTGCAAACTTGAAATCACTTCCCCCCCCCTAGTCTGAACATCGAGGACTGGAGAACAAATGACCACTGAAATGAATCTCACTATAATGTATCAGTAAAGATCTATGATTTTTCACTTAACTTTAATCAACACACTTAAAGGAAAGCTGTGAGCACAGTGCACATGTTCAAGGCAGATGCCGCATGCGGGTATATTTAAATGCATAGAGTATGGAAAAGTCTTCCTACGGACTCTTTTCTACTCATTAAAAGTGAACATTGTTCAGATGCGCACAGTTATTTTCAGCCTATTTGCTCCAGAGATAAAGAATTCTCAACCATACCATCAAAGGCCTTCACTGTCGAAGCCAAACTCATGCATATTTATCACTTTTTCAATCTTCACTGAGAGCAGGGGGTATGGGGGTGGGAGTGGGGGGCACTGTAGATCTACACCCTCCATTTCCTTCCTTCTATTGACCCTTTCTGAGCTCTCTTTGCATTCCCTCCTCTAATCAACAAACAGGTTGTCTATACTTTGCTCCATTGCCTTCGGCTAAAGTCACATTTTCATTATTGTGTGACATATGCTTTTGAGGCTGGAGCCTTTCATCTCAAAGGAGAGTGGCTGTTCTGTGGCACCCCTCGCTCTCATCCCAGGCTGTTGTTTGGTGCGTTGGCCACGTAAAAAAGCCTGGAGTATTTAACTTTAAATAAAGACGAGTTAACCACTTCAGTCACAGGCGAGTTTCCCACGACTCTTCGCTCTCTACTCCAACTATGTTTAGGTAAATTGCCTTACATGGTTAATGTCTTGAAGTGGGAGAGCTGGGTATTTTTAAACATTGTATCATCCGAGTGAGAGCATCGTCTGGTGCCTAATGAAGAACAGGCACATGAACACGACAGTGTTTTTACCTGACTTATGAGAAACCAAATTAGGAGGGAAGGTGTCCTGTCAAGAAGATTTGTGTTTAATGAAAGAAAAACCTTTAGGATCACGCTTCAAAGCAACCATAAGGATAGCATCGTAGATAGCATCACAGAGTGAGCTCTGTGCGGAGGTAATATTCTTCTAATGCTGAAAAGGCTAATGATGTTACACGCTCTGCTCTGGCACAGTGCAAGCCACCAAGGGTGAAAGACTAATTAACAGCTAATTAAAAACAGGCAGGGTTCCAGATTATTTAAAAAACAAAACAAAACAACAACATTTTATTAATCTCTTGAAATAGTTTCTTGGATGATATTCTAGAAAGACCTAAATATTCTTCAAGATCTTAGTTTTGTGGAGCATAAAAGTGGCAGCTGTATTTAAAACATGCAGCTCTTCACAATGGAGGGACTAAGTAGGGGTTTAGGTTTTACAGTCAGACATTATAGCCTATCCAGGCAAGAATAATCTCAGTGGTTGAGTTAAACCTCAGTGGGTGGAAACTAAAGGATCAGTTATGTTAGTTGTGGCCTTTCAAAAGAGAAGAGGTGGCGAGGAGAAGAAGAAAGACAAGTATATGAAGTTTGGACAATCCAGGGTTATTATATTTAAACTAGCCATAACTAACAAAGACAAGATTTAACTGCTATAGAAGTTGATTTATTCAGGAAAAAAGGTAAATTTCTTATGTGTGGCATGTCTGGTATGCTAACAAATGTGTTAGACTACCAATTTACCAATTTAGACTCACCAATAAACCTAACCATGTCTTTGGACCGTGGGAGCTAGCCGGACTACATGGAAGCACAGAGAGAACATGGCAGCAAACACACACACAGAATCCACAACCCACCAGGAGGTTCAAACCCACAACCTCCATGGTATAAAAACAAGAATTCTAACTACTGCACCACCATGCCACCATTTATATCAGCATTCACATTTTTGCTTAAGTAAGCTAATGTTAGCCAACATGTACAAATATGGTCTTATTTAACAAAACCACCAATAACAAACTAGTCTATGCTTACTTGGTTTTTGGGAACATTTAACTGTATCCCACACTTTTTCTTTAAAAAAAAAAATCAGAAGTTAAAAAATTCTAATACTGCTGAACAGTCGGAGTTTACATTGAAAGATTTGATAGTGTATATTTTCTGGAGAAAATCTGGAGAATATCTTTAACTTAACAATTTGAAATGTTACAAATCTTGATACGATTGACATCGAAACAAAGGTTATTCGTAAAATAAAGGCGAATTAACTGAAAACCTAACCGGACCTCATCTAGTTCTCATATTTTCCAGTTGATTTTTTGAGTGCCTTCCCCATCTAATCGAAAATTATTTATTAATGTCTCCTGTGAAAACCAGGTTTGACCAATTTTTGACACTGCTTCACTCTCAAGTCTCACTGACACTAATAAGATGAAGAACTCCTGTTCTTTCTGACAGAACCTTTCCAGAACATTCCACAAAGAGAACGAATTGTTCGGACGGGCGGGGTCTCGGTAAAACAACTGTTTAATATTATGGTGAACTTTGTAGTGTTTTGTCAGTGGGGGGAAACGGGAGACTTTCATGTTCCCTCGTGAAGGTGGAGGACCAGTTAAGCCTGGTGCTGAGATGGGACGCAGCAGGGGTGTGTCACATGGATCCGGCCTATTCAGCTAGAGACAAACTGAAACCCTCTGGAGCCTGCATACCTTTGGATCCAGTATCTTCTCTGTGCTCTGCTTTCAATCTCATATAAACACACGAGTCACGCCTGCAGTGCTGCAGCGTTGTGGACCAGCATTTAAAGTTCAAATTGCCAGATGGTGCACCTGCTCTGTCAGGGAGAGAGGGCTGCTCTGAACAGTCAAGGATTTCCAGAGTCATTTAGTACATTCATTGGGACCCAGTGTTTACAGAATTAGCACCAGCTCATAACCTGTGTACGAGGCATCTGTAGACCTCCCAAGGACCCCTTCAGTCCACTGAGGCATTATATCAAGTTCTTTTTTTTGACAACACGACTCTTCTTGTTTTAATCAAAACAGAAAACAGAAGTTGGAGGACAACTGCATTGTTTTCTATGTCCAAGATGACGAAATCCCCTGGATCACATGTGGTTCTTCTGTTGTGGTTTTATGGGCGTTCTTAGTTGTTGAGATCACATAAATGCTGAGATGCAAGAGTGTCAAGACTGGTTGTTTACACAGTTACTGAAGCATGACCGAGACACTTGTTGGAGGTTCAAGGTTTACATTTTCTAACTGGTTTATGCACTAAAGACAGAATACATTGGAAGGATTGGGGAGCTGCATTTTTAAATATTTCTTAAAAAGGGCTAAGGGTGTGAACCACGCTTTTAATGATAAGAAATTAAAAAAAGCTGAATTAATGGGGATGATGAAATGGCTTTATCTTTTTTTTGTTCTTGTTTTTGTTCTTTTCCTCTTAATCTGCAATGATGACACCAGCAAACAAAGACAGAGGAACTGGGTCTGGAAATACTGACAGCTGGTGGGTTTTCTATTATGTATGTAGGCAGGTGGGTTATGCACTTCCCCATGGATGTAACACCAGCCCCCTGTTTCCTGGCTTTGACTTTGAGCTTTGACCCATAGTGCCCTATGGCTTAGATGGAAGACCAATTTTAATAGAATCCATCCTGATCGGTCGGATGGACAGTGGGGTTAGCGGAAAAGGAAAACTAGTACCGGGAAAGCTGAGACTATCTCTGAGACATCTCTTTTTTTCATGAAGTGGCCTAGCAGAAGAAGACCCAACAAAAGGCTTTTGTTCAGTTGAGAAACCCCAGAAGTCCTCCAATATTAAACAACAGATTACTTCCTGCTCATCATATAAGCAGAAAATACTCTTCATGTATTGACAGATGAGGTTTAATGCATTACAATTAAAAGAAAAAAACCTACATTAACTTAATTTTACTGCTTAACTTTATCTGTTTAAAAGAGAATTTGATTTTGCATCACCTTTAGAGAGTTAGTGGACTAAAACAAAGGTCTCCATTTTATTTTGAAACTCCATAAAGAATATGGCTCATATTTTTGGAGGTTCAAAAAAAAAATGGAGAACTTTGTTTCTTGCCAGAAGACTTTTTCCCCCCCTTTTTTTTGAAGGATATCTGAAACAACTACAAGCTGTGATCAGTGTGGCAGTTAATTCAGCCTCTTCTAAGCTGTGAGAGAATTGATTGTTCATGGGCACATGGTCCAGTGCAATAACCCAGAGAGGTATCCCACAGGGTAACGAAATGAACATCCCTTTTTCTGTGACTGGTGAAAAACGTAGAAGAAATAGAAAGAAAGTGTGTGTAAAATGAAGTGACCTGCCATTGTGTCCCTGTTGGTTGTATGGCAGCAATCAAAACCCAGAAGAGGAAGTTGTGCTGCACAATTCATTTTTTTTCTTCTGTTGTCATTACATATCCAGGAGAGGAAATGTAACAGCCACCATGAATCTTCTCTCAGGTTTTAAATCCACAAGACTTTCCGATACAATTGCCTTCCAAAAGTGCGTGAGATATCAGATATGCGAGTTTTAAAGCAGTGACTCCAGAAGAAAACAATGCTTCCATGGTTCTGGTTGCGGATAATAATACAAGAAGTGGTCTGTTGTAATGTGGCATCATAAAAATTAGAACTTCACAGTGGCTGGAAAATATGTGAGATGTTTATGAGAGAGGCATTTGTAATGTTGGACCGCCTGGTTTCAGATTTTAGGAGCTGGTGCCAACTCACTCAGCTGGTGTCGCTTCATGCAGCCTTAGGGATCTTCACCCAGTTTGATAGGAAATAGAAACAGCGTGGTGTCACAATTCATTTTGAAAGGAAGGCTGTAACTTGTTTGAGTCATCAGATAAGGGAGTTACGTCGTAAAAATCCATCGGCAGGTACTTTTATGTCCACACGACAAGGTGGTAAAATCAGCATGGGAGAACAATATCGGATTATTCTGTCAGGATGTTAGCTTAGTCTTTGTAGATCAGCTTTAATCAAACTGACTAGGTGTTTAGAGAGTTGGATTTTTTGATTAATGCTAATGTCTGAACATGAGCCAAAACATCCATCCACCTAATTAAACACACTTCAAGGTTGAACGGGTTGAACGGTGGGCCAATTACAAACCAACCTTAGTTTCTCTTATGCAAATCAGCCCTCATCAATTGGCTTTTTACCTGAAAGGCCAGTATGAATATATTAACTCCATGCTAATGAGGCTTGCTTTCCATTTAGTTAAAGCAGAACCCGTTCTGTGGTTGTCAGGGGTAGCTGGTGGGAGGACCCCAATCACTCATCTTGATAAATATTGAAGCAGGGGCTTATACCGCCCACTTTTCATTCATCTCTCCTCAAAAGAAGAAGGAGTGGGTTTCATCATAGAGGCCTGACTTCAAACCTGGTGCCAAATGCCATTGCTCTTAGTCGGAACAATGCAAAGAGCTCTTGGGCTCACTTCTGGATGGCTGCACTCACCTAACACTGTGCTGACCAACTCACACATACTGGGTCTGCAAAAGACTTTATCCCGGCAACTGCCAAGCCTGTTTAGAAATAAAAAATGGCTGGTGCTGGAACATTCAGCCATCCATTTTCCTTGGGGATTTACCCGCTGATATACAGTAATGGCTGGTGGCATATACATATGGCAGAAGGGAAGTTAAAGTGTCGATCTAGTACAAGAAGACCACCCAGGACATCTTGTGCTGGCTGACAGAGTCGTCCGATTGTCTGTGTAACTGACATACTCCAAATTCCCAGGAAAGCTGCACTCAGCATGTGAACAGCACTCTCAGCCTTACTGTACTGCAACTGCTGGTCATGGACAAAAGCCCTGTTGGAATTATATCTGCTGTGTGTCATTAATTTCCTGATTGTTGTCTGTCATCAATTATCTACATCCAGACATTTTTAATGTGAATCACATGGCTGAACAGAGTGCGTGAGTTGAAATATATGCCTTCTCTCACGCTGGCGTCTAAAAGCAGACACCATATCTAAACATGACATGCGAGATCGCAGCGTATTTTTCTCCCTTGGCTTTCTGCGTGTGTTTGTGTAGAGTGATGTCAACTGCTGGTGCGTGGTTGACCTGTTAAGGTGACAGCTAGTATTTCGAAGAGATGAAACTTGAGCTGATAAACTGTCCATCATCCGCCCTGCAAGCCAGCTAGCTTGCAATCCCAGTGCCTCAATTAGCATTTATGCAGCGTCCTCAGATGTCACCAACAGTCGATCCTTGACACAGAATCAACTCATGCAGTCGCCATGACTTTTAGCCTGTGACCTCTCACCTGCCCACATCAGGAGTCCCTAGTTACTTCTAGTGGACAGTAAATCTCTGTGCTTTTACTGTCAGGAAGGATCTTGTAGAGAGTCTCAGAGGGAGGGGAGGCCTGCAGGAGATATGGGTCAGAGGATTTTTAGAGCTGTTGTTTTTACAAGGCATATAGGAAAACCATCTTCAGGCACATTCAAGATTGAAATTATATTATACACCAGGGCATAAAAAGTCATCTGGTCCTTAGCAAGTTCTAAAATAATTTAAATACAACCAAGGAAGAAGAAGATCCGCAGAAGCAATTGCTTATGCCTGTCCAGGTAGAAAAGTTTACTAGTCCATCTCTAAGCAGTTTGCAGCCAATCATTCTTCACAAGTAGAAAACATTCAAAATGGTTTACAGTCTTCCGAGAAGAGGAAGTCCCACTGAGGTCATCCTAACCTGAGTTTGTATAATGCTCAGAGAAACTGCAAGAAACCCTAGAGCTACATCTCAGACTCAACAGTTAGTATGTTAAAAGTTAACGTTCATGAAAGTACAATTAGAAGATGACTGAACAATGATGATCTTTTTGGAACGGTTGCCAAGTGAAAGCATCTTCTGTCTAAAAATAACATAGCAGCACATCTTAGGTTTGCAAAGCTGTATCTGAACAAACCACAAGATTTCTGGAACAACGTACTTTAACAGATGAGTCCAAAAAGGAGATATTTGGCAAGAATAGACAGAATCACATAAGGCAAAAAGTAAACACAGGATCAGCAGCAAACATCTCAGACCAGCCATCAAGTACGGTGGTGAAGGAGTAATTATTTGGGCTTGTTAGAATACCAAAGTATTCTAGAGCCAAATGTGAGGTGATAAGTCCAACAGCTAAAACTGAGTCAAAACCAGGTCATGCAACAGGACATTGAACCTAAGCACAACAGCAAATTCACTAGCTGGGACCACGTCCTCATTTTAGGTTTGACAGCGTTTTAGTAGGTTGACATGAATTGAGGTGCGGTTTGGGGAAGGCCTCGAAGGGGACTGGCGATGGCTCCCGGGCGATGGCTCCCGGGCGATGGCTCCCGGGCGATGGCTCCCGGGCGATGGCTCCAGCCGGAAGGACCGTGTTTGGAGGCGTGGTCCTGCTCCTGAAATTCTGATACATAATCTCCAATATACAACAGAATGGCCAAAAAAGAAAATTGTGTAGCAATGGCCCAGTCAGTCCAGAACTCAGTCTGATTGAAATGCTGTGGCAGGATGTTAAGAAAGATGTGCATAAACAAATGCTCGCAAACCCTGCTTCTGTATGTTGGCTTAATTTTTGTGAAATATATAATGACATGCGGCAATATGTCCTGTGCTGTTGCTCATTTAAATTTGTGTGCATTTAAATAATTTTAGAACCGGATGAGTACTAAATGATTTGTTTTGATGCATAAACACTTATCAGAAGAAATCATTGAGGGATTGAAGCAACTGGGTTGGTTCTGTTGTGCTGACTTAAAAAAAATGACTGTTTAGGGGTTTCCAGTAAAGTAAAAATAATGCATCTTAAACCTTATTTCAGCATATGAATGTAGCCATTGTCCAATTCAATAAGGCGAGCTTACACTATACTACATACCAGAACAAGTGATGGAAGCAAACAAGCATAATTCTTTCATAAAATCGGATTACTGCTTTGTGTTAATGCCAATCTTTGACTAAAGAATTTTTCATAGACCTTGGCTCTCCCTAAAGAGACTCTGTCTTTGTTCGTATTGATGGCCATTGATTACCTTTCAACATGTTCCAGAGGGGCAATAATAAAACATTCAACAGGGTGTGCAAGGGCAGGCTTGGAAACGGCTAAAAACAGGCGGAGGAAGGCAGAGAAAGGCCAGCTGACAGAGGAGCTGTCAAACATCTCACGGGCTGTCAGCCTCAAGCTGGAGCTCACCACATTCCCGAATACCCCTGAAGAAAATGTCACTCAGGCAATTTCATAGAGATCTAATGACACGCGTGTGGGTTTGTGTGAGAATGCATACATACACCCTTAAGAAATATGCCACACATATGCTGGTATTCATATGTGGACCACTGACCTATAGCTATTTGTACCGTACCTCTCTGTGTGCTGACAGGCTCATGCTTTGGCCTGTCATGAATTCCTCGCAACAACAGAGCATCACTGATTTTTCTTCATTATGTTTACTCCTCAAAAAATGAAGACGCTAACGTGCAGGTGAAATGTGAAGCAGAGGCAGGAAAGCGGAGGCATGTTGGCGCGATGTCGCAGTCAAATACATCCTGTTCTGCTTCTGTCTACTTGTCAGCTTTGCCCTTTGACCCGTTGATCTTTTGTTGACCCCAAGAGAAAATGCACGCCATTATTCAGTCCGTGTCTGGTGTCTGTGCTGCTAAATGATCATGGTACTCACTTAACAGGTAAAAATCTTATAAAAGGTTTATCAAGAGTGGTTAAATCTCAGGCGAAAAAAGTTCATATTTAAAACATCACATGAGAGGTTAATGTACAGTAATATCATCTGGGACAAGCAAGAAAAAGCCTTGGTTTTGAGGTATAGCTAAAAAGCTTGGAGACTGTGTCTCATAGCTGCATGCGGTTCAGAAAGCTGGAAAAGCACATAGCTTTAACAATGACTCATTGAAAAGTTTGCTACTTAAATGCAATCAAGTCAAAGAATGCACAATCAGGCACTTAACATTAGCACACACTCACTCACTCTGTTAGGTTTACTGACATGCACATGCTCACTCACACCATGTAAACATCCTCAACAGACAGCATGAACAGCACTATATCTGTATGAACAAATGGGGGGTGAGGGGATGCAGAAATGACTCATGAAAGGGAGCGTATCCGCACGTCGACGCCTGCTTCCTGATCTCTGTGCCTGGTTCTGGTTCAGGCCGTGGCACGTGTGGCTCATACCAGTGCGATTTAACTGCAGACATCATTTTAATCAATCTCCCCTTTGTCTCAGCCAGGCTCTCAAACATGTGTGCACCAAAATCTACATTTAACACAAAAGCATATGGCCCATTCACTTTCAAATAAACATTGCTTCATGGCTTGACATTCCAAACGTATAGACTTGTAAGTTAATACTGTATTGAATATGGAAGTTTTCCAGAACAGCGGGAGACTGTTGATGAGGGTAAATGATCCCGATCGTAAACACAGACCGCTGCCCCATCTGCCTACCAGGGAGATAAATGAGCCGGAAAGACATTTGGCACCAGTTAGGCCAACCTCTGATACAGTAGCAGAACAAGTAAGCGGCACATTACTGAAAAGTAGCTTATTTTAAATAACACATCTTACAGTTTCAAAGTTTATACAGCATAATAATGTCTCCCACAAGTATGCAGAAACATATTTACAGTGCACCACCCAATATTTAAACCACGTTTTGAATCACAGGAGTATTTTAGTGTAGTAGTAGTATTTTGTGAGATACCCACAGCAAACCTATGTTGATTTTGTAGGCTCAACCATGCAGCAGCCTCAGGGGTTGAAAAATTAAGCGGACAAAAACAGTTGCTCTTGCGGCCACTTGAGGCTGACTCCAAAAGTGTGTCGTTCCCAGTAGACATCCATGCTAACGAGCCCAGATTTACAGCTTAAATTAACATGTTTTTAGGCTGGTACAGAACATCTCTGTAGCTTTATAGGCAATTTCCTCCATAAAACCATGTCTGGTGTCTGTGCTGCTGAATGATCACGATGCTCACTTAAGTGTAAAGTGTAAAGTGTGCTTGTTAGTCCCCATAGGGAAATAGTTCCTCTGCATTTAACCCATTCACCCAGTGAAGCAGTGGGCAGCCGCCAGTGCAGCGCCCGGGGAGCAGTGTGTAGGGGCTGTACCTTGCTCAGGGGTACCTCAGGGTAGCCGTTCAGTGGAGTCGAACCCCCGACCTTCCGATCATGGGGCCACCACTCTACCTACTGAGCTATCCCTGCCTGACTAATGTATGGGGCATTAAAAATGTATTAAAGCTTAAAGATATGGCTAAAGTTTGATCTTGCTCAGCATTCAGTTTTAGTAAATGAATGGATTTTAATTATAGGGTGGGAGTACCTCAGGAGGTAGATCACTGGCTTCGTGCCTAATATCCTTGGACAAGGTACTAACTCCAATTCCAAATTGCTCTTTAATGAATGTATCTGAATGTTAGACAGAAAGCACTTAAGCATAAAAAAAGTGCTTGATTGAAAAAAGGTTGAGAATAGGTTGTTTGAGCGCTCTGGTAGAGTAGAAAAGCACTTTATATAAACTACGCAGTTTTCACTTCTCACTGTCCAGGGTTAATGTGGTGAAGGTGCATATTTAACTTTGTGGCTTGTTGAAAGGGCACTTTTACCTCTCAGTATCAAGCATTACTGCAGCTGTGGCCTCAAGGCACTGAGGCTTGGCTTATTGAAAAGGTCTAAGAACTTAATGTCATGGATTGGAAACGAAAATCAATTTTAACTTTGTTCCGATGAGACCAAATCTATAGTAACAACACTGCAGACATTGATCTGAAAGTTGGAGGATTTCTTTGTCTGAGAGCAATTAAGTTTCTCCTCGAAATCTGTAGTCTCTCAGCATTTCAGCCTGATTCTGAAACAGCACATGCATCAAACATAGCATAAAGCAGGCCAAAATAAATGTTGAGAGAACAATAGATACTTAAAGCAATTGAAGGGGAGTATAGCAATTATCTTTTATCACACTTGGTATCCCTAAATAGTTTTGCTATAAGCAAAGAAGGCCTCTGTTTATTATCCGCGGCACGGAATAGAAAAGCACCACTTGAGAGTTTATTATTTGGGTTAGCTGCATTTTTCACTGTTTATTATGCGTTTTTAATTGCGGTCTGGCTGCATTCGCTTGAAGAGTGCAAGAGCAAAAGGAGAGCGGGAGAGAGGAATGTTGGAGACAGCAACTTCTCTGCAGGACGTGAGGCTACACCGGGAGTCCCACAAACCTGCCTTACCCCCGGATTGGATTTCAGCAGTGACACGAGGAGGAAAAGGGAAAGGGATATTCAAGTGTTGTGAAATGATCTATGTGCAGTTTAGCCACTGGTTTATTTTTTTTGTTTAGTTTACTCCAGCTCACAGTAATTAACTGGTCCTCACATCTGGGAGCAGAAGAATCCAGACTGAATGACTGACCTTTTAAACACCCAGCAGGTGCCAAACCACCTGTGCTGTCCTCCCCGCTGGGACACCAGTCTCCTATACATCTTCCATGACTCTTCATTTATCTTTCTGGCTGCTTTGGACTTAGCACATACTGCCTGACTTGTTCCTCCCCCGTGTTTTTGTAAAAAATGAGCCTCCACCTTGCTCTCTGTAAGACCCTTCTTGCATCTGGTGTTCAGCCATGCCAAACTTTCTTCCAGCAACCAAGAGTTCAAAATGCTTTCTGAGTCAAAAACACAGCTGTTTACTTTTGACTTGGTGTTACTGTTACTTGACTTACTCTTACTGATACTCTTACATGACTGCTTTTGACCAAAACCTTCCATGTTGTTATTCTTTGGATCAAAATCCTATTTTTAATGTATTACTGGCAAACACCTTGGTCCTCTGCACTCCCAGTGAACCTATATTAAGTGCATTGTCTCAGACAGGGCTGCTCTTTGTAAAGTCAGTGTCACAACTGCTCAAGCACTTGAGTACTGCAGAGAATGTCCCCCAATTCCAGGCATATTTGTAAAGAGCAGCGATACACAGAGACTAAAGGTAAAAGTAGGACACTGGACACTTTTTAGCACAGCCTTTTCACATATTGTTGGGAGACTGCGACTGATCTACTCTGGTTCATTTACGCTAACATAAATGACACACAGGGCATACTTGTGCCAGTGTAAGCAGGAAACAGATGGTTGCTTGCTAATAGAAAATACTACAGAGCAAGGATGGCAAAAGCAAAAAGAGTTTTTTTGCTTGGAACTAGGTAACACAAGGATATAAGGCAGTTATAGCAGGGGAAAACATAGCTTGGAAGCTGTTACAGACAAAATATGGCAGCATATTAGAGGAGCACCCACAGAAAAATGGTAAAAAAAAAAAAAAAATGCTATGTGAGCCCAGCTTTAATGACCCTTCAGGACTCGATTAGGCCATGAACACAGGTGTCCAATTGCATCACATGTGAATATTATACAGATAAGCACTCATCAAAAATCAAGTCCTGAGCTGGTTTAGGAATTAATGTGCTTCAGATAGCGTGCTTGAAACTCTCCATTTATGGTCCTCCCTGTAGTGAAAAACTCTTTCACTAAGCAAAACAAATCTAATCTAATCCACACGTAGAAAGAGACTCAGTCATTCAAGGCAGACTGATTTTCAGCATGGCCACCTAAGACCTTTTCAGGTGGCTGTTTGGAAACAATAACGAGAAAAGAGTTGAATAAATAATGTGACCAAAGATACGAACGATAGCGATGTCAGCTTTTTTGCTGTCATTAGTTTGGGCTTTTTTTTCTTAAAGATGGCAGTCACATTTAACAACTCAGAGGTTGCAGAGCAGAGACAGTCTGGATCTGGACCACAGACTGGTTCATTTATTTGGAATGAAGCAATAAGCAAAAGGAAAAAACATGAAACCATAAAAGGGAAAGAAATAGAGAAGAAGAAATGAGACTGAAAGAGGAGGAAATTAAACTTTGAAGAGTGTGTTTCTGGGCCAAAACTGGGAAAAATCTAGAAAAAGGGAACAAAATAAAACTACACCTGCTTTAGACTTACACTGCGAGGCTGCAGTCACTATCTGAGTGCAGAAACCTTGCTGATGGACAGCCTCAGCTGCTCTGTGCTGCCTAATCCACATCGAGAGGTACTGAAAGGTGATCAAACGTATCCTTCGGCTCCTGCACACTATCCCTCTATTGCAAAAAGGTTACGGCACCACTAGCTCAGGGGTATGAGTGATCCACTATCCCTTCCATGGATACACGCAAACATGCAGACAGACACATGCACAAAAATCAAACCTCCCCATCCAACCAAAAGAGAATTCAAGAATCCCCAAAATAATCTGTGTCCAGAGAAATAAATGAATAAAACAGGAGAATCAAAACCAGAGGCAGCAACAATGCCCACATGCCCACAGCACAGAGTGGTATGATTAAAGTTTAACTAGGAACAGATACAGGGTAGCTCTGACAGGCGGTGCCACCTCCTCCCTTTGGTAGACACACAGGAAGACAATGGATAGACAAGGACTGTCCACAGATGGAAATTTAAGGCCTGGGGCATATTGGATTATATAGAAGAAAAGGTTTCAAACTCTGATCCATCAAACAAGAATAAACAACTAAATAAATCCTCTAGCTAAAGATCCCAGGTGAGTCCTATTCCACTCTGTTACAATGTACAGACTTAGCATCAGTTTAACTTCATTACATCAGAAGATAATCATTACAATTAAGTTGATGAGTATTTTTTTTCTTACCTTCAAAGGAAAGGAAGACTCTTGGCAGAGGCTGCGGGAGGCTGGAGACCCCGGTGCAGAGGAAAGAGAGAGCCAGGAGGGAAAACGCCATGGCTGACACCAGAGGTGGCCTGGCCAACCCCTCCGGCCTGCCCATAACTGCACCACTCAGGAACCAAAGCCAGTCACCACTGCTGCTGGAGAGAGGTTTTGGAGAGAAAATAGTGAATTCTGAGAACATGTTTCCTCATACTTCTTCAAGTTAACGGCATTCATGTGCCACCACAGGTATTGTAACAAAAATGGCTTATGTACCACAAAAATACCTAAGATATGTCTCAAATGATGTCCTGGTTCAATATAGAGTTAGCATTTTCTTTACATACTATTTTAAGTAGGATTTACCAGGTCAATCATAGTGCATATTCACATATAATCATTAGGAATAAAACACTTTTCATTGTGGTAACTGGGGGGAGGCTTCTGAAGAACATTGCAATTAACCTTTGATGTAGCAAGTTAAAGGTTAGCAAGTTATCCACAAGGTCATATGCAATAAAGATTTACAAAACTATATGCACTTTCGGCAAACTTTGTGGAAGTGGAAACCACCATGCAAGGACCAGGAAAATTCTTAATAGCTATCCATAGAAAATATAAATCATTTGGCTTTTTTGCAACACATGGAAAAATTGTTGCTAGAAGGTTACTAGAAAGTTAGTACTACTTAAGAAATTGACTGAAACCACTGGTGGACATGTTCATCAATACAGTAGCTGTGGATGACTGTTGCTCCAGTGGTAAAGCTAGTTGGTCAGTGGCTTGATCACTGATTCCTCCAGTCGGTGTGCTGAAGTATTCTTGGACAAGATACTGAACCTTAAGTTGCCCCTGATGCATTAATTGGAGTACAAGTGTGTTTGTGAAGGTTAGAAAGCACCTATGAATGTGTTGCATGATTATTTGTATGATTTTGGTGAATGGGAGTTTAGCAATGTTACCAAAATGTTGCTGGAGGTTTACAAGAGATTACAAATCTAATAGTCTTGTTTTAGCTCTGGTTTGGCATTCATTAATTCTTGACAGAAACATTTGGCTCATTAAACAGCAAACATACAAGTAGCTGAGGCCTTGAAATGATTTATAGCTTTATCTATCTGAGATTCGGTATGCATTATGGGTTTATGCACAACAGAGAGTTAGTTGATGGCTTATTTCAAGCAGTAAATTTCAAAATGGAACTGATTTGACGTATAGGTAACATAGCAGTGCAGCATCGAACTTTGTGACAACCAGTGAAGCCATTAAATTGAATTTAGTCAATTTAATGGCTCTTAATTTTCAGCTTAATGCAGTCCAATTACAGTGACTATATATGACATATGAAGACTGGTTAATTGGTACCATCCAGTGGGATCAAGATTTGAAATGTGATTTTTTTTTTTTAAATGATGACAACACCCTACAGAATACAGCACACTGCTAGTTTCAACAGCTAATGCATCAGTTTCACTGATCTAGAAATGCTGAGTTACAGAGAGAAGCACTGAACAAACAACACTGAGTGAAGAAAGAGATAAAAAACAACAACATGTCAGTTAAATCCCATCATTGCTTTATCCTCGCAAATGTACGGCTCTTAAATATGGATGAGTGAAATCTGCACAAAAGAGCTGCTGGAGAAACTCTCGCCACAGCCTCTTCTCATTCCTTTTCCATAACGGGACAAGAGCAGCTCAATTATTGATAGAGGCAGGTACTGTACTGCCTGTGGGGCGCTAACTCCTGCAATGAAACACTCCATTGCTGGAGAACAGCCGGGCTGTTTTTAACCACTCATTTGGCCGCTCCACCACCTGTGCTGTGCAAAACCACATCGCACTAGACATAAAACAAAAATGACCCTTTCACATGCAAAAACAAAATAAAAATTTCCCAGACTAAATCTCTGATGTCATGCCTTATGGATGTGCAATAAAAAATTGATGGCCAAGAGATAAGAAAGCTGCAAGTTCGCTATGAAAATTTCAGTTTGGGGGTGTGGTGTACAAATAGGTTAAAATATGCGTGTGAGGTGGAGTGCAGCATGACTGATATACAGCTTAAGTGGAATTCTGGTGTTCAGGTGCATAAGGATAACATATGGAGGACTGCTGGGGGATGAGATGTCTTTGGCTGCACTTGAGAGAAATAAACCAGCACGGGGCATTACCAGACGGCCCCAGCTGCTGTAACTGCAGCCCTTCTCCTGCTGCATCATCCACACAGCCTCACACATGCACGCACACCCTCCCCTTCAAGCTCAGGCATTCACACAACTTGCCCTGCTCTGGCTTCCGTCCCCAAAAGATCTGGTCCCTGAAAAAACTGGTCAGTTTGTACATAAAGTCCGATGTGCTGCAATTCTGGAATATTGCACAGTGAGATTTCCACCTTCGTCATAATACAATTACAGCAGTTTTTGCAAATCCTCCAAGTCTTAGAATATCGAGTATAAAATGAAACAGTTAGTTTGTGCTAAAAGCAGAACATTGGTAAAATTACTTAAGTCTAAAGACTCAAGACTTTGCAGCATGCTGTCTTTTTCATTTATAGCTTCTAGACTTCATCAGGTTAAATATCAAACTTGAATATTTTTCACAGCGTTCCAGCTTTAGGTAAGTTTTCCTTTAGGTATGACTTGAATGTTTGTAAGTATACAGATGGTGCAAAAATGGTGCAAAAATATTTTGTACCATACCTTGTCCATGTGCCATCTTTCATAAAAAAAGCATACTACAGTTGATATTTTAGAAAGCAAGATCCTTGAAAATAAAATTTAGAGACAACCCTAATTTTTTAAGTGAGAACTACATTTCCCCATATTTTTAGGTGGACTGACCTTTTGAGCTGCCAAGCTTCCACACCTACCACTCCCTGCTCCCTTCAGAGAGTTGGTGATCTCCCCACGGAGAGGCTCTGGTATAGAAATGTTGGTCTCACAGCTGCTAAACTCATCCTCAAGGGAGTCTCATGTGCATACTGTGATATCCCCAAGAGGTTGTGTTCCGACACTTTGCTATGCCACACTAAATACATGAATGAGCTCACTCTCCCTCACACTCGTGGAGCACTGTAACGCTCCCCTCGATGAAAGGGTTTCACAGTAAAGGATGTTTTCCTATTTGTTGCCATGAACAAAAATAATAAATTCTGCAATTAATTTCTCTGAGCTCTTCGGACGAGAAATTCCAGGGCGTCAGTGTGCCAGGAAATCTCTGTAACACCAATTAAATGTCTTCTCACAAAGCAGGTCAGTGAAGTGAGCGAATAGTTACATTTCCAGTGAGGTGTAACGATAATTGTGTTTATTGTGCTCATTGCTTGGCTGGCAGCCTAATGAATTTTCCATCTTGCCATTTTGGAGGCTCAAAAACTAATATTGATGAAAGTGGAAAACTGCATGGATTATCGCTCCCATCTGCTCCTATTAATGCTTTAAACACATGAACCCAAATCACCTGTGAGACGAGTGGGGACGAGTCCTCCCGGTTGGAATCAATTTGGCATTTTGATCAATACAGGAAAAATTTAAATCACAATGATAAACAAGTTTTGTCCTAGCAGGACGGTGTGCGTTCATACCACACCCTGTCATTCGGTTGTCAGCAGCTCTATTACAGCCACACATTCCCCTGCACACATGACCAGCAGGCACAGCTAAAAGTGTATATTTCAACTCTTAAACTTCACACAAGCACATTGACTAAGATTAATCTTCTGATTTCAAACCCTGTGACTGACCACAACTTTTTTTTAAAGCTCTAAATAAAGAATCTATATAGTTATAGACAGATGCTGGTGGAGACTTAAACCAAAGATTTAAGCCTTTTTAGATGAACGAGGAACTAAAAAATGTTCATAAAGTCATGTTTTCCATTTTACTGACTGCAGCGTAATAACCAGCCACAGTGTATTTAAAAGGAATTGTTCACCAAGCACATGAGTGGAAAATAAAGCATGACACAGAAGTCTGATGTAATACCACACATGATCTCAGAGAAGCACCAAGTCATCTGGCAGACTCTTCCACAGTCAGATTGAGTTTACTTGCAGCTTTTTTTTAAACTAATTCTCACTGGTGGGACTCTGCACCTGTTAGCCTGCTGCCTACCAACTCCTCTCTGCATCCACTGCGAGATCCACTCCACTGCATAAAAAGTACAGTGTGGTACAGGCAGTACAGGCAGGTAAACCTTCTACCTTTAGAAAAAGGAACACATCAGACCTTTGCCAGTGACTCACCTCTCAGGAGCTTCCTCCGATGCTGGTCCAAGTTTCGGAAGGCAGGATCGTATTTCTCGCCTGTTTCTAGTATCCTGTAATAACACCAAAGAAGAAAAATGCTGCTATTCCATCTAAGTGCTCAGAGAGCAGACTTGACTGAGAGAGCACAGGAGAGAGGAGAGGAGAGGAGAGAGGGAGGAGAACGAAAAGACAGAGAGAGCGGGTGTCCTATTACACACTCTTCACTGAAGTCCCCCCTCCTCCTCCTCCTCTTCCTCCTCCCCACCCCTCCTTTCCACGATCGTCCTCCCTCTCTCCGTTAACTAGACAGCAAACAGATCACATGCGCAGCTTAAAACATCAGAGAGGCAGAGGACGTTTACCTCACCACAGTAAGAGGGTGAAGCCCGAAAAGGTCAGGCACACTCACATCACAAACAGATTGCATTGCTTTTAATCTGTGGGTGATCCACTAGTTAGATTGCCTCCAGTGATACCAATGAAATCAGATGTTTTCTGCTCATTTCCACTTTTATGGGCCTTTTTTGTTTTCCACTGGGAAACAAACTATTTTAATTACTGGGTACTTGAAACTTTGCAAATCAAATAATCGTCAGATAAGAGGGATTTTCTCTCTGAAGATGGTTCAAATATGAACTACAGTCATGCTCACCACTATGCATGACATCACTAAAGTCAGATGATGTCTGTGTAGTCAGCTGTTATGTTAAATATGACCCACATTGCCCAATAAGTATAGCAATAGTATTGATGATCTCTTTTAGCACTTGCCTGAAAGTGATGGGAACATATTGAGTTTGCAGATCATGAACAAAATTATGACCATGAACGAAAGAAACTGTGGGATTTTTAGAAAGATCTCAACATCAATAAAGATTTCACTTTGTTTTTACTAAATTTAAGGGGTTTTCATCTAATCTGGACATCAGGGGAACACCTATAAGCCAATATAAGTACCATGCTTCAGAAGAGCATTGCCACCCTCTGAGCAAACTGACTATCTTGGATGAAAAAGAAAGAACATTACTTTGTTTTTTTCCATCAAAGTCTTTAAAAAGACAAAGAGCAGTATAAAAGTTATATTTTTCTCTTACCCATGTTATTTATCCGGTACACAAATATGATTCACAACAGGCATGAAAACAGAACCACTCTAAAGTGTGCAGATGACTCTTGTTATTGTTAGTCCAGCTCCAGGATAATGAGACCAGCCACGGCCTGTCATTGATTACTGTGTTAAATATCACGATCTTCAGTTAAACATATATGACAAGAGATATGATCACTGATTCTTAGAAAATATACTCATACACAAGATTAAATCATTAATGGAAAGATGTTAGGGGAATGTTCTCACATTTAGAAATCTCTTAACTCCAAACGGAACTGAACAAACGGTGCAGCTGTGCATAAAAAAAGGCACCAATGTCTGTTGAGTTTGAGGAAACTTTCCAAAATCCACATTGATAATTTTATTTTGAGTCTGTTTTATTCTCTTTCTTGGTTCCATGGTTTGGATACATATCTGAAAAGAACAAAAGCAGATTAAATCAACTTGTTAAATGGTTAAAAGAGGCCACAGCTGAGCCCAGCGTCCCCGAGCACCAGACAGTCACAGCAGTAGGCTGGCTCTATTATATTTGATCACTCGCACTTTCACACTGAGCTCCAGTTTCCAGCCTTTCAGTCCCAAAGTTCAGAACAACAAGGTTTAAAAACAGCTTTGTTCCAGATTCTCCATTATTATTTATTAATTTTTATTCCTCATTATGTTGCGTATGCTTGTCTGTTGTCTGTGTTTGTGTTGAAAAAGTGCACGTCAGGATGGATGACTCATTTTACTGCAGACCAGATGTACCAGCGGGTGCAAATAAAGTAACCTGAACCTGAACTTGAATGTGTAGCGATTCTGATAAATTGAAAAAAAATCACTGTTAACACACAGTTACTTTAAATGAGCTCAGTGAGGAAAGCTTGGCCAGCATGGGAAGCTTATAAAGCTATATTGTGTAAGTAAACCCTGCCAAACCTGCTTCAACGTAATTATTTATTCCAGTACAGATTTTGCAGCTTCAACTGAAGGCGTCAGGAAGACTTGGCCCTAAACCCGAGCGCTACAGTGAAATTCATGTGAAAAGGTGTTTTTTTTTTCTTCCCCCTTAGCTGGGTGTCACATGTCACTTCAGTGCAGGTATATGAGGCAAGATGTTAAGGATTTTCCACTTTAGCGCAGGGGTTTCATGGAAATATTTGAGCAGATTGCTAAAAATCAGAGCACAGGAAAGACAGAAAATAAAAGGTGGTGTGTGAGCCAGTTCTCTGATGAATACATCTGATGGTAAGAAAAAGTAAAACAGGGGGAGGAAAGAGAGGATCACTGGTGGCTCAGACAGGAGGAAATAATTACCCCTCTCCTTGACAATGGAGCCAGATTTACGCCTCTCCAATTAAAGTGTCAGGATGGCCCGCTAGAGGGGTGCAGGTTTTTCATTGGTGCATGAAGACTATATTGCAAGGTCCTCATAGGTGGAGGAGGAGAAGAATAGAAAGAGGTGGGTGAGAGCAAAATTGAGATGAGGCGTATCTTTTACGGTCCCCGTGACAGAGCCGCAGCAGTAAATTAACTTGATGAGAGTGGAGAGCCAAAGTGAGGGTGACAAATGGCAGACAGGTGTGCTGTCTGACATGACATATGATTATAGAGGACTTTGTCCTACAGTAAGTGATTGTAAAAGAGATGAATTTGGTCCAATGTTTTTATCTTTTATTCCCAAATATTATGATAAGTGTCTTGAGTCTGGCCACTTAGCGTCCAGTCAGAGTCTCTGTTACACAGACTGTATCTGACAAGCGCTGTGCTGTGTTTCTGTGCGTGAAATGGTCTTCTCACTTAATCTCTCGGCCATGCACACATGTGCCTTTGAAAAAAACCTGCCCCTCGTTAGCGGTGCAGATGTTATGCATTTGTCATGCTGATGTTAAAAGCACAGACCAAGGTTAGGGGAGGACCTCCTATGGCGTTCGCCTTATCACATGCACATTTAAACACTTGCCAACTCACATGGTCGGCACTAACACATTAATATACTGTCAGCACCAGTGTTATGTTTGATTCTTTTAGCTTCTTCTTCTCTTTTTCCTTTTACAGTTTTGTATTCGATGACTTTAAAAAACACAGTTAACTGAACACAGTAAAGCCCGCATGTATTGAGCTATTTGTTTTTTTATGTTATGTTGTTTCAGATCTTCAGATCTTCAGTAGATTTTAATATCACACAAAGATAATCGAAGTAAAAAGGAAAAATTCAGTTTTTAAATGATGATTTAATTCATTAAGGGGAAAAAAGCTATCCAAACCTATCTAGCCAAAATAAAGTAATTAGTATTCAATCATGTATTAACTGTGATTAATCAAATGTGTTGGAAAGCTGAATTTAGTTTGACTAGCCTGATTACTCCTACTACTACTCCAAGAGCCCATTGATGACTCATCTAGGAGGGGAAAAAAGAAACTAGAACAACATCTAAAGGACTGCAGGCCTCGCTTGTTTCATTTAAGGTCAGGGCTCATGATTCAGCAATAAGAAAGAGACTCGGCAAAAATGGCATTTATGGGATAGTTCTAAGGAGAAAACTACTGCTGACCAAAAAGATCACAAAGACTTGTCTCGTATTTGACACAAAAACATCCTGATGATCCCAGAGACTACTGGGAAAATATTCTGTGGAATGACGATTGCACGAGCAGCCATAGTTGATGGAAGCATGGATTCTGCTCTCTACCATAAGATCCTGAAGGAGAATGTTTGGACATGGATTCGCCTCCTGAAGGTCAAGCAGAGTTGGATTATGTAGCAAGACAATTATCCAAAACGGACCAGCAAGTCCACCTACGAATGACTTAAAACACGAAGCTAAGCAAAGGTTTTTGACTGGCCTACACAAGGTCTCAGATTGAGATGCTTTAGCAGGCCCGTTATTCTCCAATGTAAAACTATTCTGCAAAAACAAGTGGACCGAAATTCTTCCAAAGCGATGTAAAAGGCTGAAAAAACAAAAACAAAAAAACAGTGCATATTTTTTGTGCCTTAACTTCTAAATTCTTAGGTTAATTTTAAGTTAATAATTACAGTTGGAATCACATTATATTTTATTGTTTGTATTTGCTTATGATTTCCTCCTGGATTGTTCTTTTATTCTGTTTCTGGGAAGCTGATTTAGAGAAGTTCATTACTAATCTAAAGTAAAAATAAAAAATAAACACAAATTACACAAATTACAACTAACATAAAGTTCTAAGTGTGAACATGGCAGATTTCCCTGCTTGATAAAATTACCTTTAAGACATATCTGGGACATCTAAAGACCTACTTTTTCACAAACTTTATGAATATTCTAATTATTTCTATTTCAAAGCTGCTGGGCACAAGAACTCTTCACACAAAAAGTCCTTTCTTAGTGCTGACAGTATCTCAGTGTCTATTCTGACATTTTGTCCAACATTCTTCAAATGCTGTCTGAGAACTTGTAATGAAAGTTCCTATTAAACTTGCATTAGCACAGCAATACCGTGCACTGCTTTTGAACCTCCAACTGATCAGTTGGCCGTGCCACACGCATTTTTTTCTGCATAAGTCAAACCAGATTATTTTTCTCCATCAGGGCAGCTGCTCTGAATTTACATATGTTCCTTCCATCTGTGGGGCTGTGGCATACTTCTGTGAAAGTGAGGAAAAACAAAAGGCAGAGATGTGAATAATGGCAAACTAATTAGCTTGCTAAGCACCAAAGGGCAGATCTGATAAATGCTAAACAGGACTATGCAGAGTCCTTCACGTTCAACAGCTCACTTTGAGAGATTAATCAAGAAGTTTAGTCACCCCTGCAAAAAGAGATGAGGAATTCTGCCAGAGTCACGCTCTGCGTCAAAACATCTGGAGAGAAATCTCTCAGTGCCTCTTTCTCAGCATCTGAAGTCATCAACTGGAATACACGTATTACAGTACAGTGGTGTAAAGGGAGTCTCCAGTATGACTTTCTCTGTGAGAGGGTAATTTTAACAGAAAGATGTCCGCCGTGCATGAGCTCACATTGCAAATTAAACATAATATCCAGCACAGACTGACACAGAAAAGATGAAAACGGCGAGGACAGACAGAAACACTGGTGATGAGCTAAAGAAAGGAAACAATTAGTGAGCTCATTAAAGTGGCTCATTTGTCCACTGACTAATTATTATTTGTTCTGTCTGACCTTGAATCTGCCTGGATGCTCTCATTCAGTTTTTCCACTACATTTTTTTCCAGTGTTATAATGTGCTCACAGTATGAAGTCACAATTTCTCAAAGAAAAACAGAGATCACTGTAAAATCTATGAATTAAAATAAGTGCATTAATTTACCTGATATATATGCCATCCTAAACCATTGCTGACTTGGAAAAAAATATGCTAATTACTGTCCACTCACAAAGAACAAATTGTCCTAACTTAGCTATCTTAAGTAAACAGTACTGACCGCGTATTAGATTTTACAGTGATGCCCACAATGCTCTGTTCAATGAAATGGTAAGGGTGTGAGAAACCCACATATTTGATCAGGGTCTAACTTATCTTACTGGAGATATCACTTGTTACTTTCCACAATACCTTGTTGGGATTTGTGAATGATAGGACCTGGCTAAAAAGTCTTGGGACATCCCTCATTTCGTTCCTTAATGTCGTCAAGATGTGTCAACAATATCAAACTATTAGTATACACTACCTTGTAATTTCCTCTGTAGCTTAAAGCCCCTCTGTCCCAGTTCTACCTGGCACACGAGTAATTTCTCATATATGTCTCTTCTCCCATCTCTGCACATCATTTCCTGTCTCACACTTTTCCATCTTAGTGGGAGGGGAAAACACTGAATCAAATTAAAAGTTCTCTACTTGAGGCATTAACTTCCAAAGAGGAACTAATACAATCTGGCTATGATTTATCCCCACTTCCTGCTTCTTGTAGCTGCTGTACATGTGCATGTGATACACATTTCCACAGCAGCACAGAGTTCAATCCTCATATCTTAATAGATTTTATAGTGAACAACATCCACATCCACATCTTTATCACTCTAATAAACTTAATGAGCTTACATATTGAACAGCCTCTGTTACAGTGGTTGTGGCTTTCAGGGGCAGCTTCGAGAAGCCTCAACTGGGATGTACGCCTACTCGTCTGTAAGCCAGTTTCAGGTTATTCTCAAGTTCTCTATCAGGACTTGGAAGTGACATCCAATAGTCATTTCTGATTTTCTGATACAGAAACAGTCTGTCACATTTGAAAATATTTTACAAAGACTGTCTTGAGTTTAGGTTTAGATTTCCCCTAAAGTGGCTTCCAAGAAGGGAAAAAAATATCTTCTCACTGTATGACTGCACATCTGTTTTCTCATGATTAGAGTCATGTCGTGCCTCTTATGCGTGGAATTATTCAAATTCAAGATGCCACTTTTTTATATGCACATCACTGAAAAAAATATTAATAACTGTTTTTTGTTTATCATTTCAAATCAGTATCTCTTGGGGTTTAGCAAGACATATTTGGTATTACTTGAAATTGGAAATCAAGCTCCTTGGATGTAAAGGATAAACCCACTGCTGTAGAGACTGATTACATCTTTGGCAGGCCCTTTTTATGTAATACATCAAGTGGACAACTCAGCCAGCAATATGTTCATTTACCAAAAAAACAAACAAACTGTACATATAAATGTATGTGAGAAATGCATGAGATTGCGAGACATATTGATGAATGCAAAATACAATAAGGCATCGTTAAATGAAATCTGTGTGGTATGAGGTGACATTAATTGAAACATCCAGTGCAACAGCTTTTTGTCAAGACCAGGCTGGTAATGCTGGACAACATTCAGTTTAATAACAAAACTTTTTGAGCAGAGGGGATTTTTAATAAACCGCAACAGAGTTCAGTGGTGGGAGGCCAGCATGATATGGATATCTGGCGCATATTCTGGATAAGGCTGATAGTTTGGGGATTACACTGTACCAAGAGGCTCTGTGTTTGGAATGAGCGCTTGGACTTGTGCAAGTGACAGCTGCTGGGAGGAGAGTCCTGGAAGCGGATCCTGGAATAATGGAGTTACTGGAGAGTGGCGAGGTTGTAAGAATGATAGGTTTGGGAGGGCCATTTGCCACAGAACTGGGGATGCACAAGCGGCAGCGCCAGTACAGAGGAAATGGATGGATAAATTGGATATTTGGAAGGCTGATGGTGTTGGATACCATTCAGGTGGTGTATTATTGGATGTCTAATACCCACTGAGACAGTCTCTGGAATAAAGAGCGTATCTCAAGAAAGGGGCTGAGACTAGAGCTTGTAAGGGACATACACAGTAGACTCCAGACAGAAAAAGCAGAGATGTATCACTAATGAAAGTCAGAATGAAACTGGTGACAGTAAATATAAAATACAGCACATATAAGCAAGAAGAGACACTGACAAAAAGCTTGGGGCTGACATTTTGGGAAAGACAGAGTTTATTATGTCAGAACAATTATTCACACATCCTGGATACATGAAATAAAAGTGCTTGTTTAGTGGAATGTCCTACATCCTTCAATGGCAACACATTTACCCAGATATGCATTTAAATTTGGCCCTACTTGTGAAGCATTAACTCCTTTCTGGCGGCAGATGTTGAAACTGCATAAAGAGGGTGTTGAGGATATTAAGCTAAGCCACTCTGAGGCAGCACAGATGCTCTGGGTGTGGGTCAAATGTGATAAATAAGAGAGACGGCATTCAAATTGATGTAAGTGGTCTTTTGGGCAGGTTTAGCAATGTTTACCAATTTGTTTTTGTTAAATGTCTGAAAGTAGGTTTGATTTGAAGAATCTCAGCAAAAATAGACTGTGAAAAGATCTGTAGAATCTTAATGAAATCAAGTCTTCATCATTACATACACCTTTGACCTTTTCACTTCCAATGGCTATATATTCAATTTTATCAATGCATGTAATCCTGAAACCCAGGATGGGCTATAATTACATCACATCAACACACTGAAAATTAGGTGAAGGCCATTTTTTTCTGGTTCACATTCTCTTTCTCTGTCTCTCTAGAGACGTTGACACTGTGTATCAGTTGGAAGAACAGAGAAAAAGTAGGTAAAGGCTTTGGAGTGATAACGAACAATTATAATCATCAATGAATATTAAACCTAGCTGCTCCTGTTATATATCTTGCAGTTATGCTGGAACTTCTACTTACCTTTTAACAAAGAGTCCAAGTCAATGCTTTTAATTGTGTTTTGAAAATTTGGAAACTGATTCTGCAGCTTCCTCCTGCATATTAACTCTCATTCTTTATGTCTGCTTGTCTTTAAAGAGACACTAAGAGGCTCAGTTGGTGCTAGTTTTTAACCCAGTGTAACAAGTGTTCCATCATTCAAAGTTAAGGAAATAGGCAACATATTGCACGTGTACAGGTAATCCGACATTGTCTCGAAATAGATGAATTCCTCTTTAGGCTCTTTTCCTTTATAGTGAAAGGTTGCTATTTGCAGTTTGAACACACATTCATTCAAATCGAGGCCATTAGCTTAATAAGTTATTGTAATGATGAACGCGTCAGTGAGACAAAGACAAACTTTAAAATTGAGCACGGGAAGATGGAACAAAACCTAATCACAGAGTCCATGTTGGTCTGTCAGCTCCTGCTCATTAACTTGCCAAAGCAGTTCCCATCTCATTACCGAGTCGTCTGCTACATTTTATTGGATTTCTTCACTCATTTCCCTGAACTGTCACTGTGTCAGACTTCCTCGTTTTACACAATGTAAAATTATATCAGACTTGCACCCTACAAGTGCAAATTCTCTGGAAGAACAACTTAATGATGATTACATTTTTTAAACCTATATGTAAAATAAATTATGAAAAGATATATAAATGTAAGATTGGCTAAGTACATGGCTGGCTACAGTAGCTTTTCCTGTTTGTTGATTTTTCAATACCTCATGCTAGGAACATGTTGGTTTAACCTACATTTAAACTTTCAAATCAGCAGCGTATTCCTGATTTGGCCAGTGGTATGAACTTTGACGAGACCCTGCAGTGATCACTTTGAATAGTAAACACCCTCAGTCACTGATAGAAATGAGATAAAACACACCATCTGGAAGGAAGAAAGTATTCTGACGGTGAAAGTAAAGCCTGTTGCAACAAGCACAGTCCACCCCAGAACCATTCATCATAATTCAGGACAAGTGACAGCACATAGGAAGGCGACAGAGATAAAAATCTTGAGGTATCTGCTATCTTTTTTCATCTGAATTCCTTCTGTTCGGCTGTCACTGTGCATCACTGGCGTGACCTCAGACCCCTCTGTACCACATCCACAGGAATTTCAATCAGGTAAAGAGGATATTTTTCTTCTTGATCATTTCAGAGCAACAACGTCACTCAATAGTTGTCGCTCCGTTCAGTGTGGGTCAGGATCATTTATACTCTGTGGGCCTTCTCAGCTTTAAGCTCAGTGTCAATTTTCAGCAGTCATGATTGTCCAGTCGAGCCCTAATTAATAGTTGGGGTCAGTTGTCTATCACTGACCTGGTGTCAATCACATATTGACTGACTGATTAGTGAAAAAGGAGAAGCTGCTTATGTTCTGCTTTTGCTGCAAGTCTGTCATGAATTAGCATGCAGGTCTCTATCTTAGTTCTCTGAAAAAGATTGTAGCAGTTGGATGAGAGGGTGGAACTGAAGGGTTATCAGTTAACTAGCTGACTAGTTTATGATCATAATTGAGTGCATAATTGGTTTGGCTGGAGAAAAACAGGATTGAACTGCGGATCAAAGTTTGGTCAACAAACGGTTGGAAGTCAAAGGGAAATGCTTCACTGTTAGGTTTCCAGATTAACAATCATCAAATGTGGACATTATAACCAAAGAGATCATACTTTGAATGCAATTTTGTTTACTCTAGAACATGTGCATTGTTAAAATCCAAGATATCAAGGAGTGCTATACCAGTAGCAGTGAAGGCAGGAATCAATGTAGCTTTGAGTCCTAGCCTCAAGCAGGATAAAGGAGATGGATAAAGAGGTCTATTAAGCTTACTTTTTTATTACAAGCTCAGGTTTGTTTTTTCATTTTCAAAATCCAATTTTTTAGCCACAACTTGCGCTGACTCAATAGACGCTGCTTCAGCGACTGTTTTAGCCTCACAGTATTCAAAAGTTTGCAGCTTCAATATCCAATATGGTCATTTTTTAAATCTGATATTTTATTACATATTAACTTTCTCCTTAGTAACAAATGTATTCTGTTCTGCAACCATCACTGAGATTATGGAAATGTAGAGAAAGCCATTTAAAAAATAACATGTACAAAGTGTTTAACTAAATGGGGGCTAGTGCCATTCATCTTGGATAATGTAAACAGCTGAAGTTCCTTTAAAGACCCTTGATGATCCTTTAAAACATCAGCGGACGCCTAAAGGGGCATTGCAATACAAGCATGACACTGTTTGAAGTGTAAAGATAGATGGAGCATTAAAAAAATATAGCAGTATCTTAAGCTATCTAACTATCTATATTTTTTAGGTTCAAAATCGAGTACCCTTTACCCCAATATGAATAAATCTCAAGGTTTTGCACAAAAAACCCCCCCCTATCAACATCAACTGTGATCATTTTATATACATCAGCAGACGGGATGATAGGATTCATGGAAGCCGCAGCCCCCACACTCTACCTGCATTATGAACAGATGTGCCAGAAGCCAGAGCTCCTGATTCAGCGACCCGTGACGAATGGCTGAATTTCACCAAAGGCCAAATGTCAAGACATATCCTTTACCCGACCCTGGCATTAGAGACAGATGCATGATGTCAGTTCCCATGTGTTGGGACCGGTAAGGTGACTGCAAACCCTTTGACACACCAAAGACTTCCCCATGGAGCTGCAATCTCGTCAGTTCCCCTGTGAACCGTGAACCTTCAAAATGCCAGATAGCAACCTCAAATTATCTGTCCCCAAAGGACCCACAGACTTTCTTCTATTCACCCTCACCCTGCATTACCAAGACCAGTCAGCCCCCAGACACCCACCAAAGCCATTCACCTGTGGAAGGAAGCACATAATACAAGAAGAGGTTCAAGTTATATCTCAATCTGTGATTTTGTAGGTCGTCGTTCTCTGTATGTCCTGGCCTTGTAACTCTTGGTTCAGAGCAGCTCCTTTTTTATTATTTATTGAACACAAGGCACACCCTTTAGTGGACACACTTCCCATAAAATACTGCTGCACTCTTGCCCTTCCGCCAAATTCTCTTCAGGATACATTTTCATTCTTTAGCAGTAAAATGGAAGGAATTATTCAATAAGAAGTTACATTATGGGTTGCAGTTAAAGAGATAAAAACCTTTTTGTATTGAGCAGATGTTATGTTATTATCTCTATGATTACCACAATATATTTCACTGGAAGCCTTTGGAGGCTCAAGTGCCCTGGATATTGTTTTTTTTTCCAGTAAAAATGTGGCTTATTTTACTTCCATACAAGATATTGTTTTGCTTTCTGTGCAATATACTTTTTAATGCCTTTATTTTACAACCATATTATGCTTCTCAATAAAACAATGTACTCAGTATAGATACCAAATACTGCACACACCTGCTGTAAATCCACGTAATAAATAAATCCATGTGAAACCAAGGTCCATTTATCAGATTAGAGTGCCTGCACGACAGGACCTGGGCGGATATACTGGCCCCGTGTCACCCACCACATATAAATTGGGCCTTGTGTAAACTTCCTGCTGTTTTATATGCTTCCTGAGGTCAGGGGTGAACTGACGAGCATGACTAATTTCAAAATAAATCAGCATCTGAAAGCATTCTGTCACCGGCACAGTAGAATTGAATTAGCTTTCATTCATTGTAAAGGTTCTCAATTAGCCCAGTTGTTACTCATCTTGACGGATGTTGTTTTTAACCATGAGTTTGCATGCACACGCTGCACAGAGTGTATTGGCTAACACAAGTACAAAACTGAACTTATCATGTTGTAGCGTATAGCACTTTATTCTAGCACTATATGTTAGTTTCTTCTTATAAAGAACTATATTTGGAGTTTTTTGATCCAATAAATTGCACAAAAAGCCAGATATAGTAAAAAAAAATACAAATTAAAAGTAATTTATGTAAACTGATATTTAATTTATTTTTAAAAAACATGTCAGCAGGTTCGACAAGACATTTTCATCTAAAAACAAATTTCATTTTCTGGCAATTAGTTCATGGTTCAGACTTTAGGGGTTTAAGCTTGTTTTTGGCTTCCAAGTGGAAAAAACCTTAACTTGCTATTGCTCATAGCCACTCAGGCATTTATAGTCTCAGAAGCATGAGTCCCTCTTATTTTGGTATCCTCCAGAATGCCGTTCTCATCCCTTCCCATTATGACATCTGTACTCTCATCAGTCACGTTGTTAGATAGTACTGGTTTGGACTTCCTTTTGCTTTCAGAACTGCCTTAATTCTTTGTGGCACAGATTTAACAAGGAGTTGGAAATACTCCTTCCAGATTTTGGTCCATGTTGACACGATAGTATTACACAGTTACTGCACATCCAAGGTGTAGATCTCTTGTTCCACCACGTCTGTGAAGGTTCTCAGTCATCCAGGTCATCGTAGTCAAAGGAGCTTGCAAAGAAAAGCGTCTGGACATCTGTTCCACCACACCCCCAAAGTCCTCTACAGGGCAGGGATAGCTCAGTAGGTAGAGTGGTGGCCCCATGATCGGAAGGTCGGGGGTTCGATTCCCCTGAACAGCTACCCTGAGGTACCCCTGAGCAAGGTACTGTCCCTACGCACTGCTCCCCGGGCGCCCAATGGCTGCCTACTGCTTCACTGAGTGAATGGGTTAAATGCAGAGAGGGATTTTCCCCACGGGGACCAATAAAGTACACTTTCTTTCTTTCTCTATTAACATTAAAGTGGAGACTGTGGAGTCCATTTGAGTACAGTGAACCATTTTTCATGGTCAAACAAACCAGTTTGAAATGCTTTGGGCTTTGTGAATTGGCATATTATTATGCTAGAAGCAACTATTAGAAGATGGGTACACTGTAGTCATAAAGGCCCAGTTTCCTGTTCTTAGTTGACAGGACTGGCATCTTTTCTGCATATTTTAGTTATAGCAATTGGTTATTTACTCTTGCTTTCCTATCAGTCTCTGAAATATGCGCACTAGCCCTTGGGACACCTACAGCCACATTTAAAGCCACTTAAATCACCTTTCTTCTGCATTCTGACTCTCAGTTTGAACTTCATCAACTCATCTCGACTATGTCTACATGTGCAAATGCATTGAGTTCCTTAAATTGGGTTGGCTACTTAAATATTTACATTAACAAGGAGGTCATCAGGCAAACTGAATTAAGTGGCCCGTGAGTGTTTTCTGTGGTTTACAGTGAAATGTCTCAATAATTAGTCAGTGGATTGCAATGAAATCTTGTCCTTACTTTGAATTAATTGCAAAATCCGCACTCCACCTTATGCTAGAGCATTGTTAGATCAAAGTTTTGTTTTTAAATATGTCACTGAAGTTAGTCCAATCTCAACAAAACTAAAAGACAGACCCATTAACTACTTTGCATTTAGTACTAATGAGCAAATACCTTCAAGTATTAAGTAACTATCAGTAAGTTAAATGTATCTTTTTCACAGAGTCCTTCAGTGTAAACCAGCTGTTTGTCTTACCATCTCAAACTACGCGTGTAGGCATTCCTGAAACAACATAAAACTGTTTCTAATGAAAAGGACCAACAAAGGCAAACACACTTCATTTGCAACAAGAGTAATAAAATCTTATCTGGGAGCAGTTCTGTCCTTTGTGCTCACTTTCTGCTGATATTTGCATGTACTTGCGGTTTGGATAAAGATAGAAACGAAAGTAGAAAGTAGTAAAAAGTGCCGTTCTCTAAGTTCTCATGGTGCCTGCTTCTATCACCTTTAAGAAATACACCATTCCAAATTCTACCTGTTGTTAGGAAGCATCTAAAAGCATGTAGCCAAACTGTCTTTGTCTTGCTGATATCTGTCAGCTCTTTGCAAACACACACCCTTCACCTCTGCTGTTTCTAACCAGGACTAAAATGAGGCTTTTATTACAGTGGATGAATAAAGTCATACAGGCAGCTGACCTGCGTTCTTAACATTGTTTACTGTTTAGTACCTGTTATTTGTTTGTGCTTTCAGTGTGGGGGCTTCTAAAGGCCACTTAAACCCCAAGTGATACATAGATTGAGGCCCAGACAGTTTAATCAATATGCCCGGGATTAGTGTTAAAACGTTATC
Organism: Haplochromis burtoni; assembly: GCF_018398535.1. Taxonomy (NCBI): domain Eukaryota; kingdom Metazoa; phylum Chordata; class Actinopteri; order Cichliformes; family Cichlidae; genus Haplochromis; species Haplochromis burtoni. The sequence goes on from NW_024582410.1 coordinate 1,380,404, forward strand.
ATCTGAAAAACTGCCTTAATTAGCGCTACTGCTTTGCTTGCTGGAACTGTTCAGGGCATCTTTGGCATAAAATGAGAGAAAAAGATTGCCAAGTGTTGCTTTCCTTTGAGTCATATTGGTTTATATAAATTAATCGAATCATGTTTTTCTAAATCCCACAAATCCTTATCCATTATTCTGCCATTACAAAGCAGAGGTAATCATGCTGCACTTGAACAAGGTACTTTTACTGAAACGCAGGGAAGTGAGATGACTTCAGAATCAGTTTAGTCTATACATGGTTTATCACAGCTATGAAAATAATACACACAAGAAAATGTCATAGGCTATATATGATGATATTGGTAGAATAGTGGCTCCTGCATTACCGATGTGAGCAAGTTAAGCAACTTGGAGCCTATCACATTTTTTTCGATGTAGGCATTGTCCTTGTGCTAAACAATGAACTCTAATTATGCTGCTTATAAGTGGACCTTTCATTGTTGTGGTATGTGTCACTGCAATATGTAGTCACTTATAGGAAGGTGATGATCCAGGTTTATTTTCTGGGTCCTCATGCCCCAAACATTCCTCCAGCCAGGCTTCCACAGGACAGCATAGTCTGAGCCCCTCCTGATGAATGAGCTCTTCACCCAATCTCCAGAGTACAGACTCCACTCGGTGGAAACTCATTTGCACCGCTTGTCACCAGCATCTCATGGTTTCGGTCACTATCCACAGCTCATGGTCAGAGGTGAGAAAAGAAGCAGTAAATTGACAGCTTCACCTTCAGCCTCAGCTCTGCCTTCACTACAGACTGTACCGATCTGCCTGTCAATCTCCTGCGACATGTTTTCCCTACTTTAAAGAATATGGCTCATTGAGCAGTTCAGGAAAATAAATCCACAGTACCATTGTGAATTGTTCAATTTTTTTTTTTTTTTTTACCATTATAGAGATTATAGCATGAAGGTAATGCAGTATTTTAGTACAACCATTAGAAATGAAATTTTCCACTTTCCTTATCTAGTCTGAGTAATCCTGGCTAAGTTTGAAATGCATGGAGAGAAGATTATATTGTGCTGGGCGGATATGGCTATGACTTCATTTTATACTGCAGGCAGCTGCTGTGTCCAAGGACAAGCCTGCTTAGTTAAAGAGAAGGGACCGCAGCAAACAATTATGAACATATGTGAGCAGGAAGCAGAAAACTAAGTTAGCTTTTGAAACAAAGGCAAGCAAGACTATCATTTGCCAGTCATTAAATTTTAGTACAGATTGTTGTTGTTTGGCTTGCCAAAGTTAGCATGATCATTAATCTAATGTCCTCAGTCTAGCAGCCCCTCCACCTACATGTCATTTTGTCTGCTATACAATTCAACTAAAATAAGGCCTGTCACTCTCCATTTTCTTGATTACCTCTGCAGTGTGACCTCTTACAGATTTACACTTAACCTGGGATGACATCAGGTCCAAATCAATAATCAAACAGTACACGTCTAAAACAAAAAGAGCATTTTTGCTTAACCAGTGCCCATGTTTTAAGTAAATGAGCTGCAGGACAGCAGCGAGAAGCCAAGATGTTTAATTAGTTCGACCCTGCAAGTGCCACGGGACCATCTCCACCCCGAGCAGATGAATAGTCTTAATTGGCTGAGTGAAAGATCAGGAATACTCAAAGGTAATTCCATTCAAGGCTTTGATTGATTAGGTCAGAATTAACCTGTACACCCAGTTTCCCAGGGGAGTGTGTGGCGGAGATCTTTGTCTCAATTGCAGATTGGTTTAGACATCCATCTGGTACACGTGAAGCCATCCCCATAAAGAGACCAGTTACTTTCTAGAATTACCACGCTTAAGATTTCATGCATGCATGTCAGCAAAATCTCATAGCCAGCAATAAAAGTTTGTTTTATTTTTTTGACAAAGCTGGCGGGTGATAAAGAAGAAAAGAGATGTAAAAACCCATCTTTTTGGGTGTGTTTCAGCTTGAAAAGCACTATGCTGAGATAGTTATTAAACCTCTCTTGCTTTAACTCTTTACCATTTGAACGCCTGCTGGGAATAACCCTTAAAGCTCTTTTCTGAACTGTGTGGTTTCTGTTATATTTCAGGGCTGATGTAGGACAAAATAGGGTCACCAGAAGTCAGTCAGGGTGGTCTCTGCCTATTCAACAACGCTTGGAAAAACCCAGAAACTATTCTAAAGGTTGTCAAACTGCACCTATATTGATATATACTGAGGTGTCAAATGCCGTCTTTATGGGGGAAATAGTATAATTGTTTGTTGTTTACCCTTTGAGGTATTATCACAAAGATCACAGTTGCTTGCAGCCTAATTTTTAAGAAACATGATGTTTATAAGTGGCAAAATCCAGGAGAAAAACTGTCGTGCCTAAAAATTGTTGTACTTGTTGGCTTTAACCATATTAGTGTGGGCTGCATTTTAAAAACAGCATCTGTAAAAGTTGTAGTTTGAAAAGTAAGTGACCATAATTTCAATCATATTTGCTCTCAAGGAAGATAATTACCCATAAACATAACTGTGGCAGAAACTGTAGTCTCCAGCAGCCTCACAGCTTATACTCACATTTGCCAAGCACACAAAAACCAACAGAGCAAATCTGAGATATGCACTTTTGACGTGCATGTTAGTGGCAGCGGTCTGTAGCTGCAGACAGCAGGACAGGAAGCTTATATTATGTGCAAATTTGAGCCCGACACCAACAGTAATAATAATACATTTTATTTGAAAGCGCCTTTTAAGGACACTGTACAAGGTAGAATAATAAAAGCAACATAAAAGCAAACAGTTTACACAATCATAAAAGCATAAGACATAAAACAGATTTAAAATAGCAGAGTGGAGAGGTTATGTGGGATAAGCTATTTTGAACAAGTTAGTTTTGAGTTGGGACTTAAAGAGAGAGAAGGAAGAGATATTTCTTAAATCAGGAGGTAGGGAATTCCAGAGTCGAGGAGCAGAGCAGCTGAAAGCCCTGCTCCCCATGGTGGCCAGACGGTGGGAGGGAACAGAGAGAGAAAGGGAAGAAGAGGATCTAAGACACCGAGATGGGGCGGTGAACCAGATCAGAGAGATATGGAGGAGAGAGATGATGAATAGCCTTAAATGTGTACGAGAGTATTTTGAAATTGATACGATATTTGACCGGGAGCCAATGAAGCTGCTGCAAGGCAGGAGTGATGTGGTGGGTAGAAGGGGTCCTGGTGATGATACGGGCAGCAGAATTCTGGACACGTTGGAGCTTGTGGATGGATTTTTGAGTAAGACCAAAATAATTGAATTACAATAATCAATCCGAGAAGTAACAAGGCTGTGGACAAGAATGGCAGTGACATGTGGGGTGAGAAAAGGACGGAGATGATTAATGTTGCGCAATTGAAAATATGCAAACCGAGTAACATTATTAATATGTGAATTGAAAGATAAAGTACTGTCGAGGATGACACCCAAGCTTTTCACAGTGGAAGAAACGAAGACCAGCGAGTTATTGATAGTAACAGAGAAACTGTTGGTTCTGGATAATGTTGATTTAGTGCCTACCAAGAGAAGCTCCGATTTATTACTATTGAGTTTGAAAAAAATTAGAAGAGAACCATGAATTTAGTTTGGCTAAACAAAGGGTGAGGGAGGATGGGGGAAGAGCAGAATCAGGTTTAGTGGACAGATAAAGTTGGGTGTCATCGGCATAACAGTGAAACTGAATATTGTATTTATGAAAAATGTGTCAGAGCGGTAGAAGGTAGATAATGAAAAGAAGGGGCCCCAGGTTGCTGTGTGTTTAGTCGAAGGATTTCCATCTCTAATTTTGTTGACTCAAGTGCCTTGAGTTGGGATTTAACTATTGTAGTTTATTGTCTCTAGGACTGAAAGATGAAACCACTATAGAAGTGCTAAAAACTGCATTTCCTCGAGTGGCCACTTGAGGTTGACAACAAAAACTAAACATACAGGTTTATGTTCAGAAAAAGATTTTCAATCAAACATGGTTCCGTGCAGTCCCACACAATCCTAGCACTTTGCACAAGGCAGATTATCTATCCTTGAGGGCTGGTTGACAAGTTGGCCAGAACAGGGAATGGAGGTACAGCAGAGTTGACCAGGAATGGGAGAAGCATGGAAGAATCGTTCAAGATTAAAAAAAACAGAGCACAGGCAGTAGCAGCAGCGGGCAGTTTTCATTGTTTTCACTCAGTTTTACTTCAGCTGTTTGTATGTTATAAATTCCCTCCTCTCTGCTGTGGTTGGTCCATCAGCCCACAGGCCAGTTGTACCACATATTTCTGACACTGCCTCCGTCTGAAAACAAACATTCTCTGCAGGTAAGTCGGCCAGTCTGTGACTCCCCGTGTACTGCCTGTGCGCTACCCCTGCTCAAGTTACCCTCTGCTGGCTCGCTGTTAAAATGCCCACCTTAATTACACTAAAAAGCAGGTTTTTTAGTGCTGTTAGCCAAAACTAAACATGGTTTTTCTTGCTACCTTTAATTTCCCAATTTATAAGAAATGTGAAAACTGACCAAACAAGCATACTAGTGCTAACCAATAACTTAGTAGCCCACTCAATTGTCCATGTTTGTTCACTTTTGGCACCCACAGATGCTAATATGAAACTTTAAAATGCAGAGTCCACAGACTAGCCGATAATGTCATCGTGGCTACATCCATCCTTTAAGTACAGTCTATAGATTTTGATCAACATAAGTAAATCATATTAGAGTGAAATTGAAAACAAGTGAAGAAAATTAAGCTGGAAAACTGAAACATACGAAAGGAGAAGGGAAGATTTAGTGTGCCAGAGTATTAAAGTTTAAATGCTGCCTTAATACAAAAAGTCAGTCATGTGCACACATAAATGTGGAAGCAGAGCAGTCGTCCTTGATGATGACAGCGATGATGATGATGATGACAACCCAGCTATGGGTGGGCCACAAGCCAGTGTACTCCTCGTGCTGGTCCCAAGCCTGGAAAAATAGGGAGTGTTGCATCACAAAGGGCACCAGGGGTAAAATGTTTGCCAAATGAAATCAATAATCAAGATGTTGAAGATGGAACTGCCAGGCAGGAGAAAAACAGGAACACCACAGAAGAGGTTGGAGAGGAGGAGGACATGCTGAGGGTTGGTGTGACAGAAGAGCAATGATATAGAGGCAGATGATCCACGGTGGTGATCCTTTAAACAGTGGCCAAAGGAAGATGATGATGCAATTTATTTGTATATCCCTACATTTTCCTGTATATTCCCAATGTTTAGTGGATGGGTTTGCATTACTTCTATAATGGTTACAATATTAATCTTACAATTTAAATGTCCTTATTCGTGTACACAGAGGAAACAAGATAACAGTATGTAACACTGTGCGCTCTTCCTGTAAATTTGCAGAGTCGCAGGAGATAAAACAGTGAAGACGTATTGACAGAGCAGACGACAGTAACCAACATTACAGCAGCCGCAGCATTATTGACTTAGTACAAAGTGTATATTTAATTAACTCAAATGGATTGCAGTGTTATTTACAGGCACGCTGTCCTCAAACCAAGAACTGCATAATTATTATAGTAGCAGGAGTTATATTGGCAGATTATATTATGTAGTTTTTCATATAAGAGGCATTGCTCCCGGCATACTAAGAAGTCATGGACTATATGACAAAGAATCTAAATGAAATCATTGATTATGAGGTCAATAATGAAAACAAACCATAACATATGCATTGGCTGTGTAGTCCGCTAACACAGTTTAATCCTTATGCTTTTTACATTTTTTATTATAAAATACAGATGAAAAGCTTATGTTTGTAGTTCATATATACTGGAGTCAGCACACTTCTTTATGCTTTCCTGGCACAGATACCAGACAAGGATTTCCTGAGTGAAAACTGCTAAATTTGTTGCAGGGGCAGACGACTGGAGTGATTTTCTTGCATACTGAAACAAGTAACACATTCTTTGTGCATAAAGCATCATTCATTGCTTTTCTGAAAGAGAAGATCCCGCATGTCCAAGTTAAAAGTTCAGAATATCTGATTTTACAAAAGAATTTGAATGAAGTCAGATTATGGGGAGAAGGAAAACGCAATGAGAATACGGTCCCACGTGTCAGAGGGAATGTGTCTGTGCAGTGAGTGGAGCTTTGTTGTCCAAACTGAAAGCATCTGTTGAGCCACTTTGCGACTAAACACACATCTGTTTCTTTAAATTGAATTGCTATAAAAATTCAACTGAGGTCAGTGAATCATTGTTTTATATCTTTTTTTTTTAATCATTTGTTCCTCCTAAAGATGTTTCCTTTCTGAAGAGGAAAACAATGCCTCTTCTAAAAGTTTGCATGGTGTGGGGGTTCAAAGCAACGGCCTTTCTTCTGAGGTCAGCTTGAGGACAAAAACATTTACCAGCACAGTTTATTATGCCACGAGAGTGTACACAGATGATATACAAATCAGATGTGAAGAGAAATGAGAGTGTAAGCAAATTGTTAACTTTGGTATATGACTCCCACGGGGGCTGTACACCTCTTCACAGTCAGTTTGACACCAAACACATAATGGGGCAGGCAGGCGGCCGCTGATGAGCTGTCCAGGGCGTGCGCACACACACACACACACACACACACACACACAC
>NW_024582410.1:1387044-1426939 GCF_018398535.1 Haplochromis burtoni
CACACACACACACACACACACACACACACACACACACACACACACACACACACACACACACACACACACAAAGTGTTTGTTCTGTAAGAAACAAACCCTTCTATCCTGCTCTCTGACATGTGCTTCCTCAAAGTGTTTATGCTGAAGCAGAAAGTCCAGGAAAAGCAAACTAGGATGGGTGGCATTAAAACAATCAGACCAAATGACTGATCAACTCAATTAATCATTAATTCTCCTTTAAACAGGAAAATGTGAGTCAAACTTTATTGAACTGAATTAATTTATAGTCACGTTTCCTGGACACCTGCTGTGGCCATATTATTCACCACTGTGTGCTGAGTTCAACGGAAGGGAGGCTGAGTATAAACAAAAATAAATTTTGGAAAATCTGAAAGAAAATACATTTAACTGTGTTTACTTGACAGATTGCACCCGTGAGTCCACCGTTTAAGCCTTGCCTGGCTACTACAGGCTCCAGGGCCGTGCCATGTGTCTAACTTTGTGCTACAGTTAGTTCAAAAAAATCAACAAAGTTTTAAAACTTGCAGATCTTATCAATTAAGAGGAATTTGGGGGAAGGCCTAAAGTTCTGCACGTTAGAGTGCTATAAAACCTTTAATGACACTCTGTGTTGAAAGCATGCCTGCTCATGCGGCTGTAGAGCACAAATGTACAGGATTTCATTACAACGAATCAGAGGAAAGTGATGTAAATTAGAGGACTTTTGCTGGGTGGCTGGGGTCAAAGAGTGCTTTAAGCCCCACGTATTTTAGGTCTCACCCTCTGTTTCCTTTGCAATCACATTTCATTAGTGGGGTCATATTTTTGAGAATCCATAGAATATAATCAGCAAGTTCGCAATGAAGGGCAGTTGTAATATGTTTCACCTGAAACACATTACATCAAAAATACGTTCTTCTATTATTATTTTTTTCCTGTTAAAAGAGCCCCTTAATCCTATGATGTTGAGACAAGGAGCTGTGTGGAGGACATGAAATGGAAAAAGCCATTTGTCATCACCAACATTTCCAGCCGGGTGACAATTTAAAATGTGAATTTACTGCTGTCTTGGAGCTCAGCCAAGTGGTTTTGACCGCTAGAAGAAAAGAGAGGACTATTTCACATTTGTGGTGAATTCTACTAGCTACTGTTTTGGGCCTTAGCAGGTTTTTCTGGGTTCTTTGGTGGAGTGAAACTGACTCTGAACACAGCTTGACATATTATCCCATTACACATGTATCATATATGATGTAACACTGGTGTTAATCTGAAATACTTCTGTTGGATGAAAGTGCTGAAAGTGTTTTTGGTTTAAAATCTAAAGGCTAGGTTAAATTGCAAACAGCTTTATACAGATAAGAGTAAGGTGACTGGCCTCCTTTATAGCTCATCATACTTATACTTATCGTTAAATGTAACTGTTAATGCGAAAATCCTCCAATTCACAAATATTTCAGGAGAGTCTAAGACCTCATCCACATACAGCAGCAGTCTTAGTGTCTCATGAGCCATCGGAAGAGTCCCTTTGAGACTGCTCCACCTGTGACGGGGCTGCACCGTGCTGAATCATATTAGTGACTTGGGGAGCCATGTTGAAACACAGCATACCACAACTCCCGTGTGAATCTCAGACCTCTTCATTACAGCGGCTGATAAGCGAGCATTAGCCTCTATCTCTAGGCCCGCCAACTTTCTCCCATTTCCTTATCAAAGATTCCGCAATGCCCAAGAAAATATTTGGTGGGAAAGCTGAAATGTATCCCACAACTAAAAGGCTTTGCAAGCTCTTAGTGGCAGATCCTCGTGATTGGAAGGACATGATAAGATAAAACGCTGTGGACCAGAATACTGAAACAGCATTTTGTTTTTAAAAGGTCTCAATTCTACATCCAAATGTATCAGGACAGCGATTATCCACGCAGCATTGTTTCTTTGTTACGCTCTCCCAGCTGTTGTGATGATTTTGTGGAAAACTGTGCTCATTACTGGAAGCTGGAGCAAGCAGGAGGTTTTGAGCAGGCTGCCTGCTCTCACCCATGCAGTGTAATTGGCTCTCCTACTCAGTGAGGTATCTCTTAATAAAGCAGAGTACCTCTGTCTATCCATCTATCTATCCCTGGCGCCATCTTTCCGCTATGCTCAGCAACATTAGCCGCATGAGAATAACAGGGTTGCAAGAATGCCCCAAACCTATTTCAAGATTAGTGGTTTCAGTTGACAAGCTGCTACAGTATAATACTAAATCCTTAGAAGCTGCACTATCATAACCTTAAACTTGGACTCGAGGCAATGCAGGGTGGAGCTGATCTAACTACTATTAGCCATAAAAAAGGGACGACGACACTGGCATGACAGGGGCTCATGGGCAGATGCTGATGACCTCAGGAGCCCACAAATCACCACCCGTCATGCAGTCTTACATCTGGATGCTCACACTGTGTTTTTTACTCCCACTTGGGATGACAATTTGTTGCACAATAAATAAAATCTGTTTGCTTTAAAAAAATGTCTTCGTGAACATAACGTGTCAAAGATTGTTTGAAGTGACGGACTGTTTTTCAATGAAGAAAAAAATGGTATTAATTTATGTAGATTTAGAAAATCCTGAATCGCTGTTTTATTTATTTATTTATTTATTTTCATTTCAGGTATTGAGTTGTTTAAGTTGATGGAGAAAGCACGGTGGGTATACATGTGACACATTGTAAAGTCCCATCTTGCTCTGTTTGCGGACTTGAAGCATGAAAATATGCCTGACAGCTGCGGGGAAACATATGCAGCTGATAAGCTTGAGTTAAAACAACTGGGTATTCATCTGGAGGTGATCAGAGGATAGTTCTACCAGGAAAGACACATTCCAGTTATGATGAGATTCAGCTCTAATTAAGCGAACTCCAACAAAAACACGTCCTCCAAAGAAAAATAAATCTAATTAGAAATGCCACGCTGTCGTTTTCTGTCTCCCGCACTTTGTGTCAACATAAAAAGATGTATTGTAATGCATACGAGAACTCTTCGAGAAGCCTTACAGCATGCATAACAAAACACTGACTGTAGAGTAAGAGGAAGTGAGAGTACAAGATATGCTGCTGCTTTCATTATATAGTTCAGTTCTCCCTTTTTACTCATTACTCCTCATTATATCTGCTGCACAAGTCAACAACAAAAGGAAACATCGTGACAGATACCACGAGCCAAGATCTGGGGGAACAGATTGGAAATGCTGCCACCTAGTGAGCATCTTGAGGCAATAATAATTTAAAAAATCCAAAAAGATTTTATACCATCTATCCATCCATCTAGTTATATTCTGCTTTATTTTAGGAAAGACTGTAGTTGAAATGTTGACATACTCACTGGATTCACTGGATTTCATTATGCTATTTCTGAAAATGTATCGGCAATAGGAAACAATTTTAAATTCCTTTAGAACACATCTATGCTACAACCCTTTCATCAGTTTTGGCTTGAACAAACTATACTAAACAGCATCCTATGTCCTGTAGACATGAAACAGCTTCTGTTAAAACATGAGAAATGATACACCAGATATTTGTATATTAAGCTGTGATTGTATAGAAATATCCTAAATTATTACAGTGGAGATTATTGTGGACTTCAGGAAGCACACAGCCCCACTCCCCCCCATCATCCTGACTGACACCCCCATCACCTCTGTGGACTCATTCCGCTTCCTGGGTACCACCATCACCCAGGACCTGAAGTGGGAGCCCACCATCACCTCCGTCATCAAGAAAGCCCAGCAGAGGATGTACTTCCTGAGGCAGCTGAAGAAATTCAACCTGCCAACACGGATGATGATGCAGTTCTACACTGCAATCATCGAGTCCATCCTCACCTCCTCCATCACCGTGTGGTACGCTGGAGCCACTATCAGGGACAAACAGAGACTGCAGCGTGTTGTGCGCTCTGCTGAGAAGGTGATTGGCTGCAAACTCCCATCTCTGCAGGACCTGTACACCTCCAGGACACTGCGGCGTGCAGCCCGGATCTCAGCTGACCCTTCTCACCCTGGACACAGTCTGTTTGACCTGCTCCCCTCAGGCAGGAGGCTCCGGTCCATTCGCACCAGAACCTCTCGCCATAAGAACAGTTTCTTCCCCTCTGCTGTTGGACACATGAACAATAACCACATGACTGTCCCCGCCACTAACACATGACCCTACGCTGTGTCACTGCATCATTTCATGTTTGGCACTGATCACCACCTGCACTCATGTATATATCTTTCTTTGTAGCACTCATAATTCTTATTCTCATGTATATATCTCATGTATATCCCATGCACATATCTTTCTTTCTACATAGCACTTTAATTCTTATTGTTTGCACTGAAGCACCGCAGCAATTTCCTAATGTTGTAAACCTCAACATCTGGCAATAAACCCCATTCTGATTCTGATTCTGATTCTGATTCTGATTCTGATTCTGATTCTGATTCTAAATGATCCTATATGAAGACATGATACGGGTGTTATGGACACTTTAGAGACATGCAGTATCAGATGAGGAGAGCAGTTCTGTCAGCAGCCACTTGGTGATGCTCTCTCAACATGCAGAGGGCTCCACTTGACATTTAGGGATAATACTCTAAATGAATAAAATATTGCAGACTCATTTTTCATGAAGCAGACTGATAAGTCAATAATCCACGCAAAAGCCTGATTTTTCTTATTAAATCTGCACCACAATCACAGAGAAAGGGGAAGGAAATGAAGCCTAGCAGAGCACTTTGTGAGATCATTTTAAAACTTTATGACAATTAAGGATTAGATTGCACAAATGGAACGTCATGTCCCCGATATTTTGTATATTGAATGTGATAACAGAGGAAAATTTAATTAGAGGCTCGGCAAATATTCCACAATCTCACAATTCCTCTCTAAGTCAGTCTGGAAAGTCACTGGCAACATGGAATCTGCTTGAAAATGATAACATCTGCATTAAACAACGTAAACTGACAAAGCGAGTTCAAAAAACAAGCCGTGTCAAATGCAAGACTCATCGGTCACTATTATAGTTAGAGTGGTGCCGAGGGTGAAGGCTGATCCGTCGCCTTGGAAGGAAATTCCTTGCTGCAGTCTTCCTGACTTCCTCATTAATCAGCCCCCTCTAGTCAGTGCCAATGAATGCTGACATGCTGAGAAAGACACTGAAAATGCTGCGATTAACGTATACATTTACAGAAGCTGCAACTGAAGATGCGATCTGGGTGACAGGGAGTGACGAACATTTCCACGGTTACATAAAAGTATGAATTGAGCGAAATACTGTAAGGTGTAAGCAAATGTAAAACTAATCAACTCTGGAGGGAAAACAACACAAACCATATATCTGCTTTCTATCCCCTTCTTGATGAGTGAACTGCACAAAAGCTTAAGTACCTATTTCCCATAATGAATGGGGAAATGGGTAGCTCTGAAGCACATATCCATCAGATATTTTACAGACTGCAGAAATGCAATCAAGCGTATTGATGTACACAGACTCTTAAGTATAAATCCGTGGGTTTTATTCAAAGGGCTTTTAGTGGCAAATCAAATGAGCTGAGCAATCTTTTCCAGACAGAGCAAAGCATCTTACGCCTTCTAAAGTTATCTGATGGCACCAAACATGTACACAGGCATGGCAGGGGGCTTGAGGTGACTTCCCATGGAGTTGTCAAACTAATGTACCACTTTGATTTAGTATTTTTTTTGAAAGTAGGTCAAAGATCAGTATAATCAGAAAAATCAGAAGGAAAAACTTTGAGGTAATTGCGCGTATGTGTGTACTTATGTGATGTATTTTCATTAAACTAAGTTTGAGAAGTTTATTTGAGCACACCGGGACGCACTTGATTAATGAGGCCATCCTCTGGCTTGTATGCATATGCGGGGCTCAAAAGCATTGTTGATTTAATTTGATTTCTTCACGATGTACAAATAAGTGGGCTCAGAAATAATGCATTAGTGAGCGTAAAACAAACACACACTCGGGAGCTGAGACGTAACACAACTGATGCAGTAACAAAACAGAACTAGTTCATTAAGAAACGTGATAGTAATTCATTATTTAGCTCAAAAACAGATTTAATAGTAGTTAATGGTTTACCTTTATTAGTATGCTTGGCTTTTTTGGTTTAAACCTTATATTTTGGATATTAGACTGATGGTTTGTTACAATGTCATTGTATTATGATATTAAATTAATCATGTGTAGGTGGAATCTAGTTAGCCTAAATAGCCTATATTGTGAGAATATTTGTGACTCAAACTGCTGCAGTTATGATTAATTACTCTGTAAATCACTCTAAAATAGTTTGGGGGAATTCTAGACTCAGGGGGTGGGTCAATGCATAGTAATTTTGGACATTGAAACATGTCTAAAATACCTGGTGTGACTGTAGGGATAGACTATACACTGATTTTGCTGTAAAATGATAACAAACCATCTTTGATGATCATTACATTTCGAGTAGATAGCTAAAAGAAAAGGGACTTCAGCCATGACCACTTCGCTTTGCTGAAGGTTGAGTCTCATTTGATGCCGTGGATTTACATGATCAGAAACAAAATCCAGGAAAGTGAGAGCAGCCGATCTCTGCAAGCCCATATCATCTGACAGCTCAGCTATGAGCTGATGTACTGGGACCTTGAGGTCTGCTTGATCTAAACTTGTGCTTAAATAAGTTTATAGAAAAGTAAGATACGCTGATCTGTTGAGAATTTAAATTTTATTATTTACCTCACATAGGGTAACAAAAGAAAACAGAAGCACATGATATAACTTTTCAGGAGTTTGTGGTTTGAGCTCTTAATTGGAATTAGCCCAGTCAGATAAGACTGGAAGTCAAGGTTGAAAGCGCTGATAAAAGTGAGTTTGGACCCTGAGTTTAGTTACATTTTTTGGTTAAAAATTAAATTGCTTATATAATTTTATATACATTTTTTGATATTTGTATTTGTATATACAAATAGTTTCATATAAAAAGCAATATAATAATCTAATTTGTTTTTAAATTTTGCAGGACACTGGAAATGGCATGGATAAACGACATCTCCACTACTGAAAAAAATATGGACAACTTCTTTCCTCAAAAGGGTTTGAGATCCTTTTGAAGAGCTTGGAACAGCTGGATTAGGGTGTCGGTCCATATCTCTTTCTGGTGCTTGTTGGTGATACGAGCCAGGGTCTGAGTGGTGTACACTAACGTCAGCACTGTCCTCTCAAAGTCCTGCCAGCTCAGAGGTTGGCGCCGCTGGGTGAGCTCAGCCGTCAGACGCCTGATGTCGGAGAGCCTTTTAGGCAGTACTTCCTCACAGATGACTTCCAGCTTTTCCACACTTCTCAGGGAGGCCAACTCCTCATCTGGAATCAGCAGGGTGTGTCCATCACCTTGTATCTGCATTCCACCCAGCAGAATCTGGGATATAGATAGGCATCCACTAAATTCACATTCACATATATAAGCAGCTAACTGAAAAATGGAGTTGCTAGCAAGGTCACGTCCTATTTCAATCTGTTCCAAAGAGCCTAATCATCTAAATATTTTGAAATGAGCTTAAGATGGCATAAGAAAGTAAAATATCTTTTTCATCAATGTCACCAAAATATCTCACATTCCTGCTAATGATTAGGAACACAGCAGCGGTACACAGTGTTTTGTTCTAATCAGCAGGGTGAGGCCACAAATGTGTTATTTTTAGAAGTCTTGTGCACATTCTAAGCATACTGGTTTCCTTTAAAGAAACACTAGCTCATGAACTATTTCGGGGCTTAACTGACCTCAAAAAGCAGCTTGATGTCCTCCACTGAGTGCTGGAATGTGGGGTTGATCAGTGAATATGTTCCCCGTTTTATCCTGTATGCAGATGGGTACAGCACTAGAACACACAAGAAGAAAAAATTGGATTATAGAATCTCCCTTTTCAAAAATTAAGGCAGGACATTATTTATTGTGACATTTAGAGGTTGAGTAAACACATATTCATTACTGTTCAAATATTATGTATGTGGTTGAGACTTGGGCTCCAGCTGTGAAGAGATCAACTGGTCTTTGACCTGAGCCACAGTTGCTACAAGCACCAGCGGCCTGGTGCCCCCAGAGGTGCGATATCTGCTTATTGACTCGTGGAAGGGCAGGTGTAACTGACCTCATTTGGTCAGGCTTCAAAGTGTCAGCCCATATGTGTAGCAGACGGGGGATCTCATAATGTGAGGTGTCCTGATACGGCTGGAATGAAACCCCTCACTTTCAGCTAGAAACAGTTTCTGCTGCCGCCTCATTTCTGTGATAAAATTGAGCAAAATCCATATTTTCCTGGAAGTGATAACAAGAGGCTAAACCTCACATCTAGAGGTGGACAGCAGCTAACATTACTCACATACTTTCCTAAGTATCTGATGTACTAACAATTAAGCACGGGGCTATTTTGGAATATTTTGTTTTTACCCTAATTCAGAGGTTTTTAAAATTCTTTTTAAATGCACATTGTACAGTGTGATGAAACTTCAGAGTTCATAATTCTGGACCACCAGAGTGAGCTGCTCTATAGAGATGTGAAATTGGAAAGAAAAATCCAGCAGAAGCCTAGCTCAGGATCTAGAGGAGATTCATCAGGTCCTTCAGTTGATCTGTCTGCCGATCACTGAAGCCTGATCAGAAATGGTCTCAGTGGAAGAGTGGCTCTCAAGAAGGAAGGGGAACAGAGAGAAAGGGCTGGGGTAAGTTAAATTACACAAGAACTGATATGGTTAATCCCATTTTACAACTTTTGTTACAAATCGAGTCAATTAGTTCACTGGTCTAAAATGAAAAATAACATTATGGTCTAAATTGTCTAAATGACATAGCTGTGTCTAAGAAATGATTTGTGAACTTCCTTAATCTAGCAACACATTTGCATTATAATATTTTGGATAGGAGTCCTGTGTGACAGTGAACAGATATTCCTACTGGCAAGTTTATTCCAGGCTAAAAGAAAGATTAAGAGTCACACGAGAATGTGCAGGGTCTGTTTGTAATAATATAACTTTGAATACTGCCCAGACTTTGAAAACTTTTTTATGTATCTCTGTTATCTCTCCAAGAACCATTTTTGTTAATGTAGCATCAGGAGAAGGAACTGAAAATCAAATTTGATTTGCACAGAAGGAGGTTTCACAGTATAATGAATTAAGGTAAAACTTCCTCTAGGGTTCTACAGCTGTTCAGCTCTCTTTTTCCATTGCTACCCATATTCTGTTGCCGTCCAGTACTCCATTCAGCGTGTAAGCCAACACACGGAGATCTTAATGAGGTATACAGTATATAAACACTGGCATTCATGTGAATTTGGATGTCATCCTTCCTCTCTGCTACAGTGGCATCTATGGATTGCTGCTTCACCAATTCTGCAGTAATGATCAGCTTGACTGCCTGCAGCATCGCTGGCCAGATACATTTAGCTTTATAGCAATTGTCAGGCCAGCCAAAGCCACACAAATTGGCAGAGCTCCCTATGTACCTGCTTCCTGCTTGGGCGACTGCCAGTCTCAGCTCTGGCCTTCCTTTCGCAGCACAGCCACTGCTCTCAATGTAAAGAAATGTGTAGCTCCACATTTCCATGTTGGGGTTCCAAAAATCTGGCACATCTGTGTAATCTTTAGCATGTTACCTCAGTCCTTCCACCTGCCCCACCGTCAGGGGCCATAGCCAGACGTTGTGAAATCTCAAATAAACTATAATATGAATTTGGGTTTCAAGGATCAAAACATATGTACTTATTGTAAATTCCAAATGCAGATGAAATGCTGTTCACGACCCTCATCATAATGTCAGAAATCAATAAAAGTTCAAACACTTCTAATGGAGAAGTTTGAACTTGTTGAAGAGTGACTCTGAAGCAATATAATATGCAACATGCACAGTTGTTCCAACCCCCAAACACCAAAGACAAGTAGAGAGAAGATTTCCCCAGATCAAGTACTAACATCCAACTCTAAGTGGATGACAACTTGTAGGTGAAAATGTATACTCCTCATTGAGTATGCAGCTCCCAAATGCATCAGGTATTGTGGAGGAGCGATGCCTGTGCAGACATATTAGTTACCGAATAGATACGGTAGCTTCAGCGGGCCATTGCTAAAGTAAACAATACAACACCCGAGGGTGCTCATTAGAACAAGGGTTATATCGTTAAAGGATTGAGGTGATGCGGGGAAATGACAGCTTGGAGGCCAGCCCAGCGCTGATTTACATCTAAAATTAATAATCTGTAATTTACATAAAAAGGCTCTGCTACTACTACAATAGTCCTTTGGCATGTAGGAAAGTGTGTGTTTTATGTTTATAGCAGCTCCAATAGCACTTTGGAATAAAAATATTATAGCTTGTTATAGTTGGAGCTGCATTAGTGTATATGTGCACAGGCAATAACAGTAATTCTAGTCATTCCATTAAATTGTTCGATTTCTCCCAGCACAATATTGTGAGGGCGATACTGACTTAGAGGAAAGATAGGTAGGGGCACACACTGGATATCTAAATGAATCATGCTTAAAGATTACAATGAAAATGAACTAGCTTATAAGTTTGAGACACTGTGACTGACAATATGGCCAATAACAAAGAAAAAGGGCACATATACGTAGAAAGGAGCTAATGAAGGAGCACAGGTGGTTGTGAAGGTCAGGTAGAGATAACAGATGTGAGAAATTGAGGCCAGTGCAGAAAATGTACTGAACTTTGCCGTGACAACATATAAAATCCAGGAATTTATCATAGTGAAGGAGAAATAATGATATTTAGTCATTTTTGATTACCAACCGCTATGCAAAACTAATGTCTTTGATTATGCTGCGTTAATGTGCAATATTTATGAATGTGAAAGTGACATCTCAGCTTTAATCACTACGATTTTATCACATGTAAGTGAGGAGGCTGGTGAAGGTAGGCTGTCCATATATGTTAGAGCTGGATTTTTCAGGCTTTTCCATGAAGTTGTTTTTGGTGGGTGGGGGGTCGGGAGGTAGGGGTCGGCTAACGTGCAGGCGAACAAACCATCACGAGGTGATTCATTCTTATGAGCAAATTTTTCTTTTTTCTCATTTTCAGCTTGAATGTTTAATATACTGCTGATGTCCTTTATCACAACATATCAGCTTTCCCTGCTGCTTGTTCTAAGCCCATTCACCCGTCATGCTCCCCTCCCTCCTTCGGCGCTCCAAACAATCAATGTTTGGATGGGCAGGCTTCCCCCCAGTGTCATTATGTAGAGGCAGGGAACTTGTAATCTCCCGCTAACTGCTTGCAAGGAGATGAGGGAACAACAAAGATCCATTAATTAGCTGGGCTAAATGGTACTCCTGGCTGGAAGGATGTCTTGACGAAGACAGAAAGAGAGAGAAGGAAAAACAATCAAAAACAGAAAAAAAAAAAAAACCCAAATGAATGTCTGGATCCCTCCAGCGTACGATAAAAGAGGGTGAAAAGGACACAGGATACAATGAAATCTTCCCTGCAATGGACCATCTTCTACATTTCACTATATCTCCAAATAATAGAAAATGGTAAAATCCCAATCCATGACAGTATTGTAGTGAGAGAGAGATTTAAATTCTACCATTTATGATGTAAACACAGATCATCATAAATACTCCGAATAACTGTGAGGCCAGCAGTAGTAAAGCCCAGCTGCAATAAAGTCATGCAGTGGTGCCAGGGAAGCTGATATATACTGGGGACAGTGGTGACAACTGGAGATATGGGAGAAAGGTTGCAGTTTCTCCTGGTTCCCCATCACCCACACTCCACCTCATGGAGGTGTGAGCTTAGCCTTTAATAACCCACACAAGCCTGGGCACATTCCCAACTCATCACTTGGTTAGTTTCTTCTGTGATTAGTTGGTGTCACGTTTACATGCAGTGCCCTTTAACATTGTTTTTCAAAATATGCTAATGTTGTGAAGAGGCATATAAAACCTATTGCAGGAAGAGATGATTCAAGGTCACATGATCCAGCTGTAACTAAGCTTCATCAGATTGGAAAGTTTTAGGCCTAATCCTAAAAGTAGAGAGGGTATCTATTCTCAGTACCAGTGTTCAATAGCTCTATTGTCTTATTCCAACTAAAGAGATGGGTTTGCAACCAGCAACTGCTAAACTACTAAAGTTGAAGTCATGTCATGAACCGCTGTGTGTCTAAAGGTTTTGTAGATCTGATGAAGCAAAACAGGAAAACAGGTCTAAATAATAACAGCTTCAATGCTTCTTATTTCAGAGAATCAGAAAGTCCAAAGTCAAGTCCAAAAATCCTTTAGTCAACGAAGCATTTAGCTGGGGAATCCAACACAAAGAACACAAAGCTAAGGAAACACACAACTATATGCAACAAAAGACAAAGGAATACTGAGACAACATATATACAAAAGGTAATGCAGGAAGAGGAGACGGGTGAGGACCAAAACCAAGCTGAAGCCAATCAGGGAATCAGTGAGGACAGGGACAGGAACAAAAGCTACACTCAACATGAATAAAAACAGAACCCTTTAAAGTAAAGACAGACAACAAGATGGAGTGAACATGAAGACAAAGATGACAAAGACAAACAGAGATGAGACAGAAGGAGGAACAGAAAAAGGGGAACTAATTAAAAACAACCCTAAAGTTACTGTTTTAACAGCAACTGAAGGAACAAATAACAAGGCTAGAAAGACAAAACTTGTAAACACAAATCAATTAATGAGTAAAAAAATTAAACACTAACAATAACAGAAACCTAATCCAAAGATCACATAACTTCAAAACTACAAAGAATTCTGAACTTGAAAATTCAAAACCCTGGGTCCAAAACCGGGTGACCACTTGTTTAACCATTCACAGAATGATCGCAGATCAGTTGCTCACTACTTCCTAAAACTTGTTGGCTTGTTGGTGGTTTAGTAATTGGTGACCTGAAGGCCAGACAGAGATTGTAGAGTTTGTATGGAAAGTCCCTGACACTCACCAACGCTGGCCGAGCAGTACTTTTCACAGTTTCAACTGTGAAAAGTGAGACAGAAGCAGGAAACATTTACTTTCAAGTTAAAAGCTGTGCCTAGTGTTTGCAGACAATCCGATGTCTTTACTGCAAATTCTGCTAATCACCAAAGAAATCACAAAGAGATTTTTGGTGCAGGACTCTCTTCGCTGTTGATTTCACCTACAGACACAAACCTAAAGACAGTACTTGCCAACCAGTTTGGGAATACTTTTCAGTTATGTATGACAATGTTAGACTGTCATACTGGTGTCATACTGCAAACTGACCAATGACTGATTGTCATGAGTGCTATTCACAGAGCGCTGAATGGCTACAACCACATCGTTGTAAGATGATGAATGATGAAATATATACTCTTAGGCTCTCTCTTTGATTCAGCGATGGCTGCCCAAATCAGCGATCCTCACTGTCCTGAATGTGCACATCCTTATCACCGAAAGAGCGGCTGCTGGCCTGTACATGTAAACAGAGCAGTCCTGGACTGATTCTATGCTGTGCTATCCACTCCTCCAGTGTGAACTGAGCTGCTTGCAGTGAGATTGTAAATAGAGAACTGCTGTTTCCCTCAACTCCAGGAACATTTCTGAACATTAGCTTCACTTTCTTTCTGCTCTTGTTTAGAGCAGCAGTGGGCAGTTGTTGACAACACAGACAATTAATGCATGTTCAGAAACTTTTTATTGACAGTGTCACTTTGGATTTTTGATTTATTGCTGAAGGGGGAAAAAAAGTCTTACAAACTTTTAATAAAACAATGATTAAAAAATGATTTCCTGGATTTTGGTGATATGGTATAACAATGTAAACAATTCTGAACTTTCTTTGTTTTTGCTGGCTTCAGCATCATGTGACTTGTCTACAGATTTCAAGGCCTGCGAGTGATGAGAAAGGAATTTCCTCAGTGAGTAGATCCAGTAACAACAGGCCAGTCATTTTTCGCTGGAAAACGATCTGCTGATGTCCTGCAAACTGCAATGTTCCTGCTAACTGAAGAGGATAAACACATTCTTTCACAGCTGGAACCACAGACTCGTACCAGGACTCAGCCATCACAATTTGACTCTGTCTCTGTCTTCTAGTAATATTTTAAATGATCCCACAAATGAAAACAGAATAATTTTTGATGCAAATATACTCAATGGTGATAAAATTGCCATTTATCTCATAATAGAGAGACACTAATCAGACTCTTAATAATTGCGCATTTAGACCTAATTACCAGAGCTTGTGTGCCAACATACCTTTCCTGTGGTGCTGACTGGCAGCACAGTAGCTGCACAGGTAAACAACAGTGAGTAAAGTCCACCACTGTGCCATGCTGATGCTCACAACCAAGATCCACTCGTACAAATCAGTACACACTCCCTTCTTTCTGAGTTCTGTCTCTCAGTCATAAATGAACATCTCAACGATGGATGAGAACCCTCCTTTCCACTTCATAGGCTTTGTGCATAGGATCATCTTTCACTGTGTTCAGTTTTCTTTTGTCCCCTCCCTTCTTCATCTACTTTCATTTCTTTTTTTTCTTTTTTTCATGTGTGTGTTCTCTTCTCAAGCCAGGGTGTCTGGGCTCTCATCTGGAATTCATCAGAATTTTGGGAAAGCCTGCCCTCTTGGCTGGACTTTTCTTACAGCTACTGGATGACTTTACTGGCTGAGTGGTTCAGCCACTGAGTGACTCTTCAGTTGACCAGGCAACTGAGCAAATGGTTGA
Organism: Haplochromis burtoni; assembly: GCF_018398535.1. NCBI lineage: Eukaryota > Metazoa > Chordata > Actinopteri > Cichliformes > Cichlidae > Haplochromis > Haplochromis burtoni. Next base: position 1,401,784 of record NW_024582410.1, read on the forward strand.
GTGGCTGACGAAATTGCTAACTGAACATAATCACATCCACTGAGCTACAATAAAGCCAGTTATGAGAGCGATGGACTACTCAGGATAATAACTAATTTTACCACATTTATCCCATCACACTGTAGTCAGAGGTCAGACATGGGACAACAACTTTTTTTTTTCATTTATTCACAACATTTGAAGAAAGAAGCAGCCTGAAGTCCAAATAGGTTGTAAATAAGCCAAGAGTTCTAAGAAATAGTTCTTTTAACCCCCCCAATCTTCTGGATAGCAGACAGTGACAGATGCTATTTGGCTGTACAATATGATGGAGGTTAGTGCAGTTTATCTTCCACAAGTGGCATCAAACCAATATTTGAGATTATTTTAGCTTCATAAGAAAATGACCCAGGTGGGTGCTTAGAATAGAATAATTCTGGTATTTGCCTTTTATTTCCTTTAAGTATGTCTGGGTCACCTGAGGGTTCCTTAAGCCCCTTGCTTACTGCCCTACTACTTTATAGCCTGTGTACTTGTGATCCCAAATCTCATCATTTGATTACTGCAATCTATAATAAATGCTAGTGATTCTATTTACTCACTAAAAATGGAAACTGTCCCCCTTAAGTAGATTAACATTTTTGTTGTTGCTATATGCTTAAATTCTTGGTTATTTTATTACATTTTTCAAATTCATCTTTCAAGAAACAAAGTACCTGCCTTAAAAGAATTGTTTAGATGCAGGTAGGGACCCCAGTTCTGCCGCAGGTGTATTCCTGCTAAAAGGGAGTTTTTCCTTCCCACTGTCGCCAGGTCCTTGAACAAAGAGGGTCTTTTGATTGTTGGGGGTTTCTCTCTATCGTTGTAGAGTCTTTAACTCACAATATAAAGCGCCTTGAGATGACTGTTGTTGTGATTTGCTACTATGTTAAAAAATGGATTTGAAAAAGTTGAAAGTACATCAAGAAAACCCGACTGGAGACAAACAACTAGTCAACATCAACAACGCTGTGAGGACCGCTCAGAGCATCTTGATTAAAGGCTGTCAAGACTCTCTCCCCAAGTCTATATTCTCTCCTCCACAGTGCCTTCTGCTCTTTGTTGTCACAGAATATGTGCAATAAACACGCAGTACGCCTTCTTGTGCCAAGGCATATAATAGCCTGTGTAGGTGCTTTTGGATTTCAGATAGTATGCTTTCTTGGCTGATTCTCTAAGGCTGTGTCTGCTAAAATAAAGGAGATAATATTCCAGTGATGGTCTTGCGTAAAAGCAGTTAAAAAGACAGACACTTGTGGCCCTGCAGTAGATTAGAGAGCAATAATTAATTATTCAAATAGAGTCTAACGATATCAAACTTAAATGCTTATTTTAACAAAAACAAAGGTGATAAGAGCTAGTTTCTTATCGACACTATGCCATTTGAATAAACAATGAAGTCTACTTTCTGCATGAAGTTAACATCCACTTTTTGAATGGAAAGCCACTGAAGTTTCACCATTTGACAGAAGCATCAGTAGTTTATGTCAACAAATGCATTTAGATATGATCGCACAAGACAAATAGTTCTCTCATTTCATTTGAGTAGTAAATGAAAAGTCAGTGAGACGTTTGGGAAAACTTTCAGCTGATTTTAACAGTGTGAAAAATGACACAATCAGTGAAGGATTCATGCATTTCATTTTAGTGTGCCCAAAAAAATCTGATGGGAAATAAAGTGAAGAAGGTGCATGGAAGGATTATACAGCATGCAGCATAACAAAAATATTTTTAAAAAAAAAACAGCTCATCCTGCTTGATTAGGAGACATAAAGCATAGAAATGGTAATTTAGTGATATTAAGAAATTTGATTCATTTACACAGCTCTGAATTTATGTGCTTTTGCTTTACTGCCACCATATGTTTGCATCTTTGCTAGTAGCAGATGGGCGCCCAAGGTATAATGCCCTCAGCTTTCTTTAACCTACTCAACACAAAACACAGTTGCAAGGATGAGAACTCTGGAAGAGTGCCTCTGTGGGCAAGCTGTAAGTCTCGTTCGCATGCGATTCACATGAGTAACACGTAAGGCGCAGGCAGATGGCGTTCTGAAGGGCAAAACAAAAGCCCAAAACATAATTCTCTGCTGCTTATGTCCTTTGTGTTTGCCTGCAGGTGCACAGATTTAACTACTGTAAGACAAGAAAAATGGTAATGACCCCTGAGTGCGTGAGGTTGTACAAACACAGTCCGATCATGTGCAGTGTGAAAGAGAACCAGTTCTCTTGTCTCTGTAACCATGAGGGGGCAGTGTTACGACACAGATCCTGAGTGATCCACAATTTCCCAACTTATCCAAGATCCTGCAGTGATTGCTGCTGCTCCCCAACTCTTTTGACGATGGTGCATGAATTCCAAAATAATTGAATTCTATTCAGATAAGGTCTGGCAACGTGAATGCAGCCACTTAAGAGAGATCAAAGAGGTTGTTTGGGTTCAAACCAGGTGGGGACCCTCGAGACATCCTTTAGTTTAATTGCTTCTATGCTGCAAATCAGTGGAATGCCTCAAATATGCAAATTTACACGAGGCCACTGCACATCTGAACTTGCACGAGGCTTGCTTAACAGTCGAATTGCTATCACGCGAAAAGTCTGCAGCTGCAGTTTTATGTTATAATGCAATGAGTCAGGATAATAAATAAACACCTGATCTGATTGTGCAAATAAAGAAAATGCTGAGATTCGGACCGCTGGGGCTTGGTACCATTGCCCAGGTAAGAGACTGTGACTCATTGGGAGTGTTTGGAAGAATAGCGAAAACTTGTCATTTTATGATGTAGGTAGTTATTGGTTTGACATATTGCTGCAAGTAAAGCCTGGAGACCACAGCAAGCGACTGCTTATACACGTTTAAACACATTACCTGGGGAAAATGCTTCCAGAGCATATACAGTACTGTTAATATACATGTATATAATGTTGTTCAGTTCAATGTTTCTTTTTAGTTTTAATCCTCAACCAAATCTCTGCTGAGACACCTTCCTTTTTAATTATTTCACTGTAAATGACAATTGGTTCTTGCTTTGTGCTCAAGGTTGCAAAGAGGTAAAAATAAAATAAAAATCACAAGGACCATATTAAAATAAAATAAGAAATGAAAGTAAATATCAGAGACAAGGTTGCAGAGAAAAGTGCATCATGAGGATAAATACAACTTAGGAGTCCAGGCTTTAGAGAAAGAGTGAAAAAAGTTTGAGAACAGTTAGAAATGAACTCTTAGAGTTTAAAACCAAGATCTATTGATTGACCATAGTTAGTGGCAGCATGGCAGCCGTCACAACAAGTGAGGCCAGTGTGAGAATGGGCTGTCTAGAGAATCTCTACCTACCTGGCAGGAGGCACATCACACTTCAAAACAACTCAACAAAATACTGCGAGCATGTGAGTGCTCAACCACAATGCCTAATCATCATACCTCAAGCAGAATAATTACCTTGACTGTCCATCACACCTCTGCAAACAATTTCATCAGGGCTCGTCAGCACAGAAGCACAGTCACAGCACTGAGTCTTTAAATGGAGCTAGCATGTCTTGGACAGCTTGGAACGTCACGATCAGCCCTCGTGGGTGCCGGGTGTCTCCAAACCCTAAAAAGTAGGTACTTGTCTGCCTGATATATCCTACACACTAGAGAGGAGACAGCTACAGCAGCATGTTAGCCTAAACAGGCCACCTGTCACATTACTTTGGCATGCAGTATTTATTACCAAACAATATCCCAATTAGCCATGACAGGAAACAAAGCTTTGTAACACTTGAGAAATTAATAGAACGTGTTTGCAAAAATCATGTTGCTAATTTTCTCCTATGTTCTCCTGTTTGACCAATTAATTTATAATAGCCTGATTCATAGTCAGCTGTGCAGCCATTATTACAATGCACGAGTGTAAAACAGCAAAACAACATAAATAACTGTCTTCGCAGTTTAAAACCACAGACACACTCATTAACATGATGTATAGCATAGATTTTAAATTCTTTTCTTTCTTTTTTTTTTTTCCAATAAAAGCTACCACTTTCAGACAGTGGTGTTGGGGAACTATGAACACAGAAAAGTAGTATCAGATTTTTATCCACCATGCAATACCATCTGGAAAGCATCTGATTGGCAACAACTTCAATTTTCAGCTTGACAATTATCCCAAACACATTGCCAATGCAGTAAAAACATACCTGGACAGAAAAGCACACAGTGGCTCACTACCAGTCTTGGGTTACCAAGAGCCCGAACTTCAACACTACTGAAACATGTGGGAACATCTGGACAGAGAACGTAACAACATCCAAAGAAAAGGTTTGGATGTCCTTCGAGAAGCCTGGATAACTATTTCTGAAAACTACTCAAAGACATTAGTAGAAAGCTTGATTAAAAGAGTTCAGGCTGTGCTGAAGAATGAAGGTGGCTTTAGAAGGGACACACATCCAGAAGTTGCAGTAGTTGCTGCAGAGAGGGATATTTTATTTCAAGCCAACAGGAAAATAATCACGGAAATAGTTTAAAGAGACATTACGAACACATAGAAATGCATATTAGCTACGCAGCATAATTTTTCCCAGCACTGAATGCCACTGGAATGTACTTCATGCACTTCATACCTTTCTTTGGTCACTAGCGACTTGGCTTTAAACATATTATCTCCCCCTGCTGGTACTGCAATTTGCTGCAACTTGTGCATGCACGTCCATTTCACGGTAAAGTGGGAAATGGACATGGTGGACTGGCGTGTCTATTGTATGCTTTGCCGTGATATCGGGGTGTCCATTTATGTTTGCGTGTGTCAAATAAATTGATTCATCTTTAAACAAAATATATTAAATAAAATGAGGCGTACTCAGAACTTTTGCACAATACTCTCAAAAAGCTAACATAAAGCCAGATCAGTGTCAGATTATAGTCATTTAGGCAAATGTGTTTCATCTTTTATGTTCCGCATTAGCAGCATGATACCAAAACCTGCTGAAATGTGACTGAATAAATTGATACTGCAAATTGGCTACACTTAAATCAAACAGCTTTTGGTACCTAAAAGGTGTTTTGTGCATTCACATTTAGATTATCTTCATAGAGTTAATTCAGTCTATGCTTTGGAACTGCACCAAAATGGGCAACGCTATTAATGCCTCTGGGCTCCCCATGAGCCCAGAAGGCCACAATCACTGTCTTTGTTATAATTTATATAATTGCACAATTTCTTCAAAATGTGGACCCCTGAAATTGCAGATAAAAACTTTTGTATTTTACTAAATCAGCCCCAGTCTTTAGTTTTAATACCTTTAATATTTTAGATGGTGTTATGCTGACATGGTGAATATTCTTTTAAAAAATACATTTCATCAAATTATCACTGACTAACTGATATGCACTCAAAGTAGGGCAGGGAAATAATCCACTGAAGGGAAAATTAACGGGCTCCCAGAAAAAAAAAAGAAAAGAAAAAAAACACCCGGGGAAGATGTGTGCGGCTGCTCAACAGGGGCCCACAGCTCATTTTACCCAAGGCCCTTTGGCCGATTATGTTTCTAATGAAAAATCATGTCTATGCATAAAATAATGTTATATGCTGAAAAAAAACCCCTCTTCTTGTGTACTTTCTGGAACGCAAGAGGAAAAGAACAAAATGTTCACAGAACAGAAATCAAACATATAGTTTGACTAAGCATGTTTGTAGTTCTTAAAAAATAAAAGATCCATGTTCATATGACAACAGAATTAAAGCTGGGCTATCTTTAATTTATCATATAAATTTAATATCCATTAGATTTCTAAACATAATGTTTTAGGTTTTGCAACCAAAGGGCTAAGTTAAATTTATCTGAAATTATGAAGTTAATTAGCAAACTAGGCAACACTAATTGCTTGTTTTCGCCTTCAGAATAATAGTATGGAAATCTGACTGTGGTGTAAGGACTTTTCTGTCATGTGAAAGTAAAGCAAAGCTAATAATTCATTAATCTCAGGATCAGGAAAAGTTTACAGGATTTAAAGGAAAGCCAACCATCTCCCCGTGCCCCACAGCCGCCCAACTGGTTGCTTGTATCTCGAATAACGATGGATGTGTACACTTCATTTCCTGTAATCATGCGCCGCTCATGCTTGCTTGTGCGTTAGCGGATTTCAGCATGTTAATGAAAGGTACTCATTGAGTCATGGTGAAAGACAAACGCATGGGCAGAGCAACATCACTCACCATGATCATGACCGATGCATGAATTGGTCTCACGATTTCCAGTTACAGTTATTAACTGGTCATGAGTAATGAGGAAGCAGTTTTCTGGGCCTCATCATAAGTGCCTCAGTATTAACACACTCGAGAGAGGGGAGTCACGATGTGAGCCACAAGCATAGAAACACACTGACTCAAGCTTACATAAAACAAGGTAATGAGAACGCGCCGGCATATTTATTTATTTATTTAGTTATGTTTTTAGGAAGTACTTGTGTGGATACTTATGAGGAAATTCAATTAAAATGGTTTTCAAAAAATAATTCAAATTGATGTTTGTATTTCTAAGTTTTACTTGATTGTAAATACAATTTTAATCTTTACCTTTAAAGGGCTTATAAATCAACCTTATCTAATGTTATCATAGAAATAGGATAACCGAATAAGTTTTATGTAGTAAAGCCCATTTGGCAAGATGAAAATGTGCTCACAGCAAAAGTATGGCCACCATTTGATTTTGGAGGAATCTTTACTTATATTTACTTGGGTTTAGGGATCAAGACAGATCTCGGGCTGCCTTTCTTCCGACTAATGCCAACTTGTTCTTGTTCCGCCTAACAGGGAAATTTGCAAGCTTTCAAATACAAGCTCTATTCTGTGGTTGATGGATAAAGTCAATTAATTAATCTAACTTCTGCAGCTGAAGCTTGTTGCCAACTATACAGCAGATTGCATTCATTGAAGCCCGGTATTCTCTTTGTTACGATTTGAGTTGATGAGCTACAAATGCTCCAGATTAATAACATTTTGACAGTGAGAAAAGCTGAAACGATCTCTGTCTGGAAACAGGATACTGTTTTTAGAAAGTTTTTAGGACTCTATTGAGTGCTGTAGAAAAGTTAGTGCAGCCAATTATTCAGTAACATGTAGAACCACCGTTAGACAAAATTGTGGTCTTTTAATTTCCTACCACAGCATTTCAATCAGGTCGCGGTCTGGACTTTGACTGGGCCATTGCAACACCTTGATCCTTTTCACCTATTCTGATGTAGATTTAATGGTTTGTTCCGATGCAACTCTGCAGATCTACGCCATGATGGCATGCTCTTCTAGAGAGAAGTGGTTCTCTCATGGCAGTCCTTCCAATAAACCCAGTTTCTAATGAACTTCAACATTTAACAAGCTTAACTGTTTAACTAGTAGAGTCATTCGCTTTTTTGCAGTCTCTCTCTATCCAGATGTTCCCAGATGTTATGGTGAATTTGGTCCGATGTCCACTCCTGTGGCATTACGTTAACACATACTCTACCTAAATGATCCTGACTGGCAAACTGCCAATACTTCTGTTTTGATGGTTACACCTGCTGATGATCAGTTGATCAAGTGTATCTGGTTAGCAGATCCTTACCATTTTAATTCTCGTGGAAGCAATAAGGATGTAGTTGATATAGGGGCTGCACAGTATCTCGAGAAAACTTCATCATAGGAAACAGTGTAAAGTAGTTCTAATAGAATTAAACTCAGTTAAATATTGTCCCCCACTTATATGTACGTAAAAGATGCGTCAGTAAATGTTTAACGTTTTGTAGGATTGGCTTATGTATCTAAAGTAAAGCTTCTATTATGTCAGTTAAAGAAATTTCAACCTGAACAAACAGTACTCCAGAAGGTGTATGATCGTGTATTGTGAAGACAGAGATGAGGGAAAAGGCTAGGGGGAAATATAAGAAAGAACTTGAGGTCCTGGTGAGCTCTGATATTACTTTGAGTACAAGCTAATGAGCTGTTCAGACAAACAGAGACTGCAGAAGGAGTCTAGTGGTCAATTTCATGAAAAACACACAGTCAAAATTCCCCCTGAACACACTACTACATCTTTGTTTTTTCTGTGGGTGATTATTACAAGGTAGAAGTAGTCTCATTGCTTTCCTGCCAGTAGAACACATAATAACAGTAATATCTTCCAATATAAAACAGAGCTTTTCCTGCAATTATGGCAAACCTAGTTCAAAAGTATTATACTTTTCTTCTTGTTCTTTCTAGGGTGTGTGCATCTGCATGAAATAAAACATTACATTTGAGTCTTTTTCAGCATGCTAGACAGGCTCTGCATCAGTCTCTATTAGACACCTGTGTCTCTTGTGGCAGCTTCCTTGACCTCAGTGGATGAAAATGTTTCTCCACCTGTACAGAACAAAACTGGAGTCCTGTGAGACATCATGTGTAAGAATGAAAGATGGGAAGTGGTAGACACAGACTGAACCCAGCAAATGAGGTCTAGGGGGCTGTGTAGTGTGTGTATTAATATTTTGAGTGTGAGGTGGGAGGTCAGTATAGGGAGGTGGGATGAGGTGTTCATTCTTTTCTCCGATATGGAAAGCTGTGTAACACATCAAAGCATGTGCAGCCCAGATTCCAGATGGCCGATAGCAGTCTGTGGCCTTCTGATGATCATGCATTGCTCCATTGGGAACTGTTAGGGGGGCTGGCTTCGGCTACTTGTACCTGGAAGACGCTAAATAGGTCTGATGAGGAAGGAAAAGATGTATCGTCATAGACTGAACGTCATAGAAAACATGAACTTATGGCACGACAGCTATTTTATTTAATGAGGAGATTTGTAAAGGACGGGAGATTCTGAACCTGGAGGTCACAAAAAATGCTTTTAAATAAGATTAAATAAAAGCACAGGCTCAGATGAGTGAAAGAAAAGAAGTGACTCAGACTAATTGAAAAACCCCTCTAAATAAGAAAGGTGAAAAAAAAAACATTTTGTAAAGTGAGGAAAAAAATAATAATAAAAGATGAGTAGGGAAGAGCAACCAGGAAACACATAGTACAAAGACTGACTGAAAAACAAAAAGGCTTTTCGAATGGCTACAAATCCACTCAGAACTATTGGTAGAAGCTGAAAAAGCTTTAAAAGAAGGTCAACAGAGAGTAAAATAATTAAAGTTCAAAACATGCCAAAAGCCTATATGGCCTTTGGCAAAAAGTACTTGGTTTATGGTTTGACTCAGACTTCCTGCTGGGATGCCAGAAATTCAAAAGAAAGAGTCTTTGCACACATGAATTCTTAAATACTTGTATTTGATCAAGGAAAAAACAGCATGCACAGCAACAGTGTGAGGTACTGCTCAAGGTATTTTATACTTTTAAAGTTCAGCTTTACAAGATGTCTCATAGGCTTCATATCAAGGAAAATTCTTTAGTAAGTTTTTACTTTAAAATGTGTTTATAGTGCTATATTGTCATTTACATGACAGGACAGACAGTAACTAAAAACATAAAGAAAAAGGTAAAACCACTTTGCAGTACAAGAAAAAAAATCAGTATTTTAGAAAGCAGAGAGGAACATGAATCGTAAGTGTTTAGGTTATTTAACCTTTCCTTTGCTAAGAACAGGAAACTGATGCGTTTACCAAAATTGGACGTCACAAAGCTCAAACCCTCTCAAGCTGCCTTGTTGACATGACAGTGAGTTCACTGTACTCAAAAAGCCTCCACAGTCACCAGATGTCAATCCAGTAGAGCATCTTTGGGATGCGGTGGAATGAGAGATTGTCATCAGGGACGTGCAGCCAACAAATCTGCAGCAACTGTGTGATTCTAACATGTCAATGCCGACCAAAATCTCTGAGGAATTTTTTCAAGCAAAAATGAAAATAATAAAAATCAGTGGCTAACTTCCTTTGAGAAAAAATGTATTATAATATCAGACGACCTCATCCTTTTTCTTTCTGACTTATCCATTAGTATAAACTTGCCTGCAAGTACACTGCATCAGAGGAGAGGCAGAGAGGCTGTGCTGCTGAGATCACAACACTGTGCGTGTGTCAGATTGCTTTGAACACAAAAGATTCAGCGGTGGTCTGAGCTCATAATTCATTCCCACATTTTGCGAGTAATTAAAGATCCATTGTTGTAAAAAAGGACACCGTCCTGTTGAAGGCATTCTTGCGTCGCTGAGGGAGGTTTTAGTGTTTTTTCTGAGTAATTCTGTGCTTTTTATGTTCGAATATCGCTGACTATTCCCTCTGAAACCTATGGTTTCACCCTCAGATGGAATCACAAAATCCTTATACTTAAAGATGAAGTTGGGTCCATTTGACACAGAAGTTAAAGATGGGTTTAAAAGTGAGCTTGGAGAAATCTTATGTATATGTCGTAGTTCCACACCCCATATGCATGCATATACATAGCTAAAACCTATTTTTAAGGAAGAGCAATCAACAACAATCACAAGTTGTATCTATTAAGTGCCACTTTTTCAAGTGACCTGGATAATATTTTTGATAGAGAACATGTTTTTTTAAGGAAATCTGAAAAAATGGTATTGTGACAACCTATGAATGCAAAGTCTGATAAACTAAAAAACACATCTTTCCAATGTGTTTCCTCTCTCAGCTTGTGACTGGATTTTCTCTTTGTCATTTCAGCCTCTGACAATGCTCATGCTTTGACTTTCTGAAGGCTATCTGATTTCAAAACAACATCTGGAGGGAGCTCAGCTTGAACCTGCTTTTCTTTCTTCATTGTGCGTGCATCTTTGTGACTGTCAAGCAGACACAAAGCCAACCAAATCCAAATCTCTTCCTTGTTAAAATCTCACACTTCCTTTTCCCTCCAATCCTCTCAAAGCTGTCTACCACGGCGCAAAGTGCCTTGTTAGATCTGATCTGTTGCTGCTTATCCTGCAATATCCCCAGCTTACTAAATCTGGATTATACAATTAAACTCCACAGTTTTGCATTTCAAAGCTTAAGCCCTTCATCAAAGCATAAACAACATACAGAATTATGAAAATGAACAACAGCTTAAAAAAAATTGAAGCCCGCCTGCACTGGATGTACACGTACAGAGGAGGAACATGTATCCTCATCAGAAATACAAGAAGCTGGCTATTAGTTTACAATTTTGTGCTCATGAGCTGTTTCTCTCTTCTCTTTGGTTTCTCTTTTCAGGTTATTTACTGTGAATGCGATCCTTTCCCCTTGTCTGCCGGCTCATTCATTCGTCTCATTAGCAGTACCACTGTAAAGTCAGCTCTCAAAGCTTCCTCCATCAAGGCTTTTCCGCTGGAGCAGACTTGCTCTGGTTGCCTTCCTCATTCCCTCACATCCTCAGGAGCAGTCAGTGACAGTAAATAGCCGGGGATCTGCCTCGCTCTGCTATAAAAAGAAATTACACTGTTATGTCCAAAGTTAGGTCTTGGTCTTGATTCCCTTTGAGGTGAATTTTTTTTTGCTTGTTAAGGAAGAATTGGGACCACCCAGTGGAGCAGTAAAATGTCCAGATGTCATGATCTAACGGTTATATCTGTAGTCACAGATTTTGCCAACAAATCAGTGCCTTAGAGAGCCATTGTGATTGCTCTGGGCACAAAAGTAAATGCACTAAGACAAATGTAACTTGTTCCATTTTCACAGAACAACATGCCTGTGGAAAACAGGAAGCACTGAGTTTGTGCATGTTAAGGCTGTCAGTGCGCTTCAAATAAAGGGATCAATAAACTCTCTGAAATTTTCCAATAAGTGATTGGTTACTGGAGGTTGTTGGCAGTTTCTGTGAAATTAATTGCCCGCGCCAGAATCATGCAGGGCTTGAGACCAGACATGTACCCCCTAGGTCGCTAAGGAAGTTTGTGACCAGATGCAAAAGCCTGTTGTCAGTCTGTAGCATGAAATTGGCTCTTAGGGATGGGACCCAGTTCTCTACAAGAACCGATTCCTAGTAGTCTAATTCCTTGGAATCATTAGTCTGCTTACCTATCGATCACGCTTATCGGTTCTTGTACTTGGGCTATAACGAGCTGACTTCAGTTGTCGGAGGAGGAAAAAGTAGTGGAATTTACAGCCTGGATATCGACATTGCTTTCATTTTTATTACACAAAAGGACAAGAGTGTAATGTTAATGTTCAAACTGCATCCAGGACAGAAACAACTGCATTATGTTGCTAACACAAATTTGGCTCATTGCAAGCACTCGGGGAAAACAGCATGCTATAACTAAGCTAGCCAAAAAGTGAAGCGAATTCACTGAGTGAATGCCGATCTCAGCCCAGCACCAGGGTCAATGAGCAGTCATTGGTGAGCTGCGGTGAAGCCAGCCTACCACTGAACTTCATCAGGTAAGAAATGGATGAGCAGTCAGGCTGCAGTCTTTGTTTCTACCTGCAAATGTTTCTACAGCAGAATCACCATGGCAATCGCTTTGTAGTTTCGTTGTGCTGGTTCTCATCTCTTCTTTGCGCTCTTGGCTTTGTGTTCATAACTAAATACTAAGAAAAAAATCATATGTGTGTTCTCATTAGGGATTTGTGTGTGGATTGTAGTAGACTGTTAAATAGTAACTATGAGACGATGTGTTGCAGGTCATTTTACAGAGTAAGATGAAAGTAATGTTATGAGTAATTAATTATTTTCTCCTTGGAGTAATTAAGTAACACACTTACTTTTAATAAAACTGTTCTATGCAATATGTGTAATTCATTACTTTTTTGAGTAGTGACCCAACAAAGAGAGGAAATCCAACATGCACAAACATGCAATTAATTTACACAAATGTAATATCTTTGATATGCTTCTTAGTGATAGTGGTAACTCAGCTGCCAGAGTGGCTATGACTCAGGAGGTAGAAGGGATCGTCTGCTTACCAGCAGTTCCTTCGTTCTGCATGCTGCATCCTTGGGAAGATGCTCAACTCCAAGTTGCCCCCAGTGAATCCATCATAGAGTATGCCACATGCCAGTTAGTTGGAGAATACATATTTTTTCCCTAGCAATGGGGTTTTGTAGGGTCTCTGACTGGTTTCTAGGTCTGTGTGATGGGCTAGTAAATTTTTTTTCAGCTGCTTTTGTTTTTCTCCAGGTGTGACCCATGAATAATTTTGAGAAAACACTGTCCAAAAATCGAAAGCAATTCCAAAGTAAATGACTTCTGCAATGGCCAATTTCCCATTGATTAGAGGTCTAAAAGATGTCATTAACATCTAGATGACATTTCTCTGTTTAAAAAAACCAGCAGCCCACATTTAAATCCCCACTTTTTTAATATGACCTACCCTTCAGAGCTAATCAATTGTTGCACAGAAACAAAGGGTTATGTTAGTTATGTTGGATTGCTGGGAGATGGTCACATACTGTGATAGTGCAGGGATATGTATAGTATTGCTTACTATGCAAATAATAATGATGGAAGCTAATTTACATTTATATAAATAGCCAAAACCTTTCTTTCTTTCTTTCTTTCTTTCTTTCTAATTCTACATGAAACAAAGACAAAAAAAATGACAGGTTTTGGCTTCAGTGGGGGGGGGGGGGGGGGGGGTGCCAGTAAGTGACTTAATTAAGCCTTTCTCTCAACATGGGGCTGACAGGCACATAAACTATGTTAATTAGTAAGGCTTACAAAAGCTGGTAGGCATTTTTAAAACTTTGGACAATGCAAAGTAAGCTGTCCCTACTGTGATGCACTTCTGTTTAATAAAAAACTGTGCTAACAGCTTCTTATCTAAGAAATTAAACTATATTGATGTGCCTCCATTATCCCAACCAATTTTTATATACAAGCCACATCATTAAACCACTGACAAGTGAAGTGAAGCGCATCAATAGTCTCGTTATATTCCAATGTTAGCTGGAAAACTTTAGGTACTGGCATTCATATATTCATATAGTTAGGGCTGGACCAGGTGACCCTGAATCCTCCCTTAGTTATGCTGCACTAGACGTAGGCTGCTGGGGATTCCCATGATGCATTGAGTTTTTCCTTTCCAGTCACCTTTCTCACTCACTATGTGTTAATAGACCTCTCTGCATTGACAGAGACAGAGGTTAGTAACAGATATGAATCTATTACTAACCTCTGTCTCTCTTCCACAGCATGTCTTTATCCTGTTTTCCTTCTCCCACCCCAACCGGTCGCAGCAGATGGCCCCGCCCCTCCCTGAGCCTGGTTCTGCTGGAGGTTTCTTCCTGTTAAAAGGGAGTTTTTCCTTCCCACTGTCGCCAAAGTGCTTGCTCATAGGGGGTTATGTTCTCTGTATCTATTATTGTGCGATCTACTGTACAATATAAAGCGCCTTGAGGAGACTTTTGTTGTGATTTGGCACTATATAAATAAAATTGAATTGAATTGAATTAATTTGGATACTACTTTGACATGTACCACCCACATCTGACATTCTCCCGCCTACACTTGCTGCAGAAGTGAACCTATTCTCACAAATTTCTGTAACAACATTGGGTCGCAGCTGTTGTGGCAACATGAGGATCTTCCCTTTATTAGCTAGATGGCTTTTAGGTTGTGGCTGTTTGGTGTGTGCCTACTGCCTCTAATTATAGAGTCTTCCACATTTCTGCAGTCATTATACCTGCATGTTTTTTCTATTCTGCCATATAGTGGACATTACCTTTAAAAAGAAAAACTTGTTAATCAGACTATATGACAACTCTGCATCTTCATTCCCCACCTCTTTATGAAATTACTTCCTAGATTTGCTTCTTCTGAAAATGATCTGCATTGGTTTTTAATGATACTTATGAAACATAAGCTGACTTTTCTTCAAGCACTTTGTTTCCTTACTATACGGGGGCGGGTGAAGGAAATAACAACAAGACAAAGATACTGGACACCGAAGAACTGTACACCGATTTTTTTTCCACTTAAAATCCTCAAACTATTGAAACCATGCATTTTTTGTGAGGATAATCTTTGGGATTCATTGTAATCTTTCTGTGCTTGCATACTAACCCAGAAAGTGAAAAGGCACTGTCCTAAATGTGTCTCTGCTCCCCAGCATCTCTCCCTGCTCTCTATCTGTCCATCTTGCCTACTCATAACTTATTCCATTATGTTTCTCGGTTTCCTCCTCGCCCCAGCCCCCTGAGCGTTTCCCTGCCCTCTTTCCTTTCTTTGTCTTTTCTTTCATTTTCTGTTGATTTCCATCCCTCTAATCCTTCTTCTTGGTGTTAGGATGCAGGGTTTCTCAATTGCAGCTTCAAGGACAGTTTTCACGTCTAATCACAGACAATGCCTCACAGATGT
The DNA here is from genome assembly GCF_018398535.1 of Haplochromis burtoni. Taxonomy (NCBI): domain Eukaryota; kingdom Metazoa; phylum Chordata; class Actinopteri; order Cichliformes; family Cichlidae; genus Haplochromis; species Haplochromis burtoni. The sequence continues at coordinate 1,417,017 of NW_024582410.1, forward strand.
GACGATTGTGGGGATGACCCAGCCAGTTGTTTCTGATTATTTGTCCTCTACTGTCACGCCTCTTGCTCGGCCCTCCAGGTTGTGTTCTGGTGACCCATGGCAATGACCGTTCTCTCCCCAACAAACAGGCGCAGATACTGCACCACAGTCTAACATACTCATACAGTAAACTCATCTACATGTGTGTGATCTTGCCATAGGCAAGGGATTTGCAAGCTTGTGTGGCATTTCCTATAAATTTATGCATGCTTTTGTGAATCAAGAGAATGAGGCCACCAATGGGGTTGTATAGATTTTATTTTCTCTGCTGATACTCCCCAGTGCTCAGGGGAACCCTGACCCTGACAGTTTGCTGGCAAGCCGAGGCTCCCATTGATCACTTCTCACACAGTAAACAAACAAAGTCCCATCATCCCTTGCAGTGTCTCTGAGCAGAACAGACTCCAGGGCACAGACTGGCAACATTGGGCCTATAATCCTGCATTACCCTGCTGAGGTTTACTTTGTGCCGATAAAACTTTACTACTACATCGTATATAAAATAAATCAAATGAAGAAAATTTATTAGACCCAAAGGTGTTATCAGCACAGACTACAGCACACACAGTATCAGAATCCCAAAAGAATTATTTTGCAATAGATGAGAAAAGATATTGGATTAGAAATAGAGTAGCTTATTTATTTATATATTAATAAAAACTCTGTTATGATCAATGATGCTGGTAATTTTAAATGATGTGTCTGGAGATGTGAATTTGTTTTTCCCTACGGGTTTAATGCTCTTCTCCAAAGAAACCCATGGGGTCAATGATTGCATTTCATGCCTTGAACTTCTCACACTGTTAACATACCCATTTAATCATACCTGAAAGTATTTTATAGGCAAAGGCAAAAATAAGAAAAAAACTTCAATCCTTGGGATTCAAAAGACCAAAGTAGAAATCATATGATAATGACATTCAAACTATTTCTTTGTGATGTGATACTGGGCAGGTGACCTGCAATGCAGAACTGCTAAAACTGCAGTTCTGCATTGCTCAAAAATACATATTTTACTCAAAAATACATATTTTCAAAACCTAGTAAAACTCTGGTATTTACATTTAATATGGATTAACATTACACATTTAATAGGGACATGGCTGCATACATTTAGACTGTTTGTTACTCTTTGAACATCTTAAATTTAATAACTGAAAAATAACATTGATTGCTCTGTGATTAATTATAACCATTATTAACTATAACCAGCTTCTTGTGCCCATGAAGTCCACCCATAGAGTCTTTGGATGCACTTTGATAACCAAGCTTGCTAGCTTTGGCTGATGATTAAACGCTCAGCTCTTGTCTAATTATTGTCACTTTTGCTCAGAAAAAGCCAAGATGGTGACATACATAATGATGTTTTGAGGCTTCAAAATAGGAATTTGGAAAGGGTTTTCATATGGTCGTTAAGTGTCTCTTTTTTAATTTGACTCCATTCCAGGTAACTCTGCTCACACATATTTTGGACTAACCCCTCTATCTGAACACCAAGTTTGCTTGTTTGTGGGTGTACTCCCATCCCCCAAGAAACCCTCACCAGCAATATGCAACATCATGCACTTACAAATGTACTTTCAGCCCTTGTACTTACATGTAAAGCAATAAGCCTATCCATCATGGGGTGGCCAACTCCAGGCCTCGAGAAGCGGTCTCCTGCAGGTTTTAGATATCACCCAGGGTCAGCACACCTGAATCAAATGATTAGTTCATTACCAGGCCTCTGGAGAACTTCAAGAAATGTTTAGGAGGTAATTTAGCCATTTAAATCAGCTGTGATGGATCAAGGACACATCTAAAACCCGCAGGACCCCAGCTCTCGAGGCCTGGAGTTGGCCACCCCTGCTATACAGCTTTTAAACAGAGAATAAATATCTCATTCAAACAAAAGTCTTTATATTCAAGCAAGTGCAGAAACACCAAGAAACTTTACTTTTTTAAATTTTAAAAATTAACTGCTACATCTAATGTTTGATATACTACTAAAGCAACCCAAGAGTTTCTCAAGGCAAAGAAATTGAATAGTTAGGGTTCCTCCTCTTCTCCAGGTGCACACCTACCTTCTCTCTGTCTCTCCTCTCCTGCTCAATCTGTCTTTCCCTATCCTGTGTCCTCCACATCTCGCTACAGATCTCATCCTGGTCCATCAGGACTAAACTGAGAGCTGAGCTGAGCTAATTGAAGAATTGGAATTGTGGAGTTTTGGAGAAACTCAACTGATCAATGAGTTGAATCAGCGCGTGAGTATAATAAAGAGACTTTGGAGAAGCTCATCCTGCGAAAGGACTTCATATAGGACTTTATTATGAACCCTTGAAACTTTGTACAACCTACCTGAGTTAATTCCAGAAAAGTTTAAGTTAGAATTCCAAGCAATATTCTTGCCTATTGTGTTCGCAAAATTTTTAATGAAATGTGTTTTTTCCAGTGCGTCTGTCTTTTGAAAATCCTAACATAACAGGAACATTTTCAGTGGCCCAGTCAGTCACCTGATCTCAACCCAACTGACAATGCTTTTCAGGTATTAAATACAACACTAAATGCAGAAAAACCCACAAACTTGCAGCAACTAATGGCTGCTGCAGTAAAGGCAGCAGAACATAAAAAAACCCCCATTTGGTCCTATTTATGGGTGCTAGAATTGAGATTTCCCTCCAAGTACTCAAAACATTCCTTATATTTAAAGTTATATTTGTCTAATTACTTTGGGGCCTTTGGGAATGGGGGACTGTGTATAAAAATGGATGTAATTCCTAAACAGCTGATGTAATTTGTTTTTTTAAAGCTCTTTGTTTAAAGATGAAAATCTGCCCTTCAATCATGTATTGATTGTTTGCTTTAAAATCGACTATTGTGGTGTATGGAGGCAAGAGTACAAAAACTGTCTTTGTCTAACAAATTATGGGTCTAACTGTATGCTGACATTACAGCGTCTCCTTTGGGTACCCATTGCTCAAGAACCTTCATACCTACAGGTAGGAAAATTACATCCCGGAAGACACCATGTGACGCTATGCGACAGCTTGAATTGTTTTTCCTTTGAATGCCAACACATAAATATTAAGTTGTCTTGAGCACAAAAGCAAAAACTTCCACCTGTGATGATGAAGTAGCATTAAGGTGAAACTGTCTGGATGATTGGAGGCAAACTAGACATAAACAAAAGACCATATAATTAAAGGTAACTATATGGTAATTAAGCCGTATACTATCAGTTTTCTTGACAACATGATGCAAACCTTTTATGTTATGAAACAAAACAACAGAGAATATACATTCTCTTTGTGTTGCTCTATTTCTGGCATAGAGGAAACTATAGTTTCTTTATTTTCCACAGTTTCCTGATTGCAAATGAGGTGACAGTGTTCTTTGTATGCTCAATTGCTCCCCGGGTTGCTTTTTTCCTCATCTCACAGCGATGTCTCCCTGCGATCAAGACGGATCAGCCTTGCAGAGAGAGGGAGAGAGAGAGAGAAAAGAGAGAGACCAGCCGCTGTACCATTCACACATTATTTGCACTCACTACTCTTGCACTTGACAACATAATTACCAAAGCTCAGGCCCTGTGCAATTAAAAGCCAGTGGCTGCTGACAAACGGGGGTTTGAGTTAAGGGAACATGGCAAAGATGAGTCAAGATCTCAGCAAAGGTGTTCGAAGATAGCAACTGTCCCAGTGTTTTGACAATGCTGACAGTAATAGAGGAAGGATCATGAATAACAAGGAAAAGTTTTACCATCTTAGCAACAGATGTTAGTTGCCAGACTATTTAGATTCCATTCATTAAAAGTCCTTCCAACCATAAACTTTGTTTATGAATGTGCTGAGAGAAGAGGCTGGCTGAAGGAAGTGAGGAACAGTTTGGGGGGCTTTAAATAGCAGCTTCTAATGGTTTGGCTTTTTTTGCACTATTCAGTATAATATGACCTACAAACATTGACTTTTCAAATTACCAGATGGTCAAGGCTCACAGAATTAAACTAATGAATTATTCAGGCACCTCTCATTAATTTTAGGTCAAACATTTTAAGATTTTTCACTTACATGCTGGCCTCGGGCACTGATGTTGTGAATTGAGCATTGCCTGGAAACTGCACTACACAGCTCCATTTGTAATTACTGCAACTTGAGGTCAGGTCATTGTCAAGAACTGTGACGCTTCAACATGAGCTGTTTCTGTTTTTTTCCCTCATTCAGGAAGATGAACTGGTGGCCTGTCAAAAACCCAGTGTCAACTTGGACAGACCACAACTCCACCACATGAAGATGAATGGCATTTGATCATGAATTTTGAAATGCTAATAACTAGTATTTCAATGGGCAAAATCAAACACTATATCAATAAACCCATGTCATACATGCAGTCAGTGGACACTTCATTAGATACACCTTGCTTTTAGAGTTGCATTCAATTTCTCAATGCCCTGTTTTTCCTGAAGGTCCAGAATGTGCCAGGAAAATAAAAAAGGTTTTGTGTTGTTTACACCAAAGTCTGTCCCTACCATTGGAATTTCACAGGACTCATGAGTCCACGCAATGATTTTTCAGTCTTCTACTGTGTAATTGTGATAATTGCGTTGAGCCTGTGCTCATCTGTTCAGACCATTCTCTCTAAAACTAATAGATCGCTGTGAAATACTATGACCAGCTCATCTTACCAATAACCATTTCACTTTTAGTCACTTAAATAACCTTTCCCCCCCAATTTTGATGCTCCCCACTTCAAAATCTTCAAATAGCATGATTAGGCTTGTCTGCGTGTCTAAATGAATTGTGTTGCTGCCATGTGATTGGCTGGTTAGAGCTCTGGGACGATCGTGGCTATGGGGCAATCGTGGCTATGGGGCGATCGTGGCTCAAGAGTTGGCAGTTCATCTTGTAATCGGAAGGTTGCCGGTTCGAGCCCCGGCTCCGACAGTCTCGGTCGTTGTGTCCTTGGGGAAGACACTTCACCCGTTGCCTACTGGTGGTGGTCAGAGGGCCCGGTGGCGCCAGTGTCCGGCAGCCTCGCCTCTGTCAGTGCGCCCCAGGGTAGCAATGTAGCTTGCCATCACCAGTGTGCGAATGTGGTTGTGAATGGGTGGATGACTGGATGTACTGTAAAGCGCTTTCGGGTCCTTAAGTACTAAGTAAAGCGCTATACAAATACAGGCCATTTATCATTTACTCTGTATTAATGAGCAGTTGAGCAAGTATATCCAACAAAGTGGGTGGCGAGCTTAAATATATGTATCCTGGGACTGTGTTGACTGTAAATCCAGCTTTATTTCCAAGCAAGTACAAAGAATTATCAATCAACTCTGCAGTCTCCATGAACTACGTACCACCCTTCAGTTCACTGTTTATGGTCAACTTCACTTTTTTTTTTCAAGTGCCTTAGAAGCTAGAGAGTGTCTGCCTATCAGAAGGATGGTACAGTAGGTGCCTGCTCCCAAAATGTGGGATCCGTCAGTAACATTTGAAATGCTGGTCCACTTCATGTATTTATTCTTTTTGTAATTTGTACTTATTGTAGCAACCAGCCCAGCATGAAACGGCATTAGAGGATGAAAATGAGGACAGGATACCATTTGGCTAAAGCTTAAGTTGGGAAATTGGTGGTCCCCAAACAAAGCTAAAAAAAAAGTGTATCATTTTTTCTGTTTGTAGGCCAATTCTGCTCCATTTTGTACAAATTGTCTATTTACTAACCTCTGTCTTTGTAATGGGACATACCTCGATGATCAAATGCAGACACTAAGAGCATCTAAGCACTCAGGCTACTGAGAAAGTATATCTATCTATATACTATCTTATGCGAGTCCTTAATAAAACAAGCGCAGGGCAGTGAAATTCATTCTGCAGGTCAGATGACTTTGTTACCAGCAGATAGAAAAGTCCCTTGGCTTGGGGGCTATTTAGATAAAGAAACACAAACACTCACATAGGTTTGTCTGTGAGCCTGAGTGCACGAATGCAAGGCCAGGGGAAAATGACTGTCACCTGTGATGTGTGTTAAGTCTGACTAATTATGTCCCTGTATCTATTTTTATGGTAATATGTGCAACCCTTCTGTGCATTGAACATAAATCACAAATATAGTTTTTGTTTTTTAATGAAGAAAAATTGCCAACTTGTGGCTGCACAGCTTGTTAGACAAACAAAATGACTCAAAGTTCCCGGTGGGCAACGTGGCTCCAACCTTTCCAAATGAGCTCTCCATCACATGTAATCAATATTTGTCAGCCCTTGCTCTGCTCTGAGTACTGCTGCTTTCAACTATTCCAAACTTTGCATTTTTCCCTGCCTTGCCCACTGAGTCCGCAGTTAAAGATTAATCAGGTGATTTGGGCCAGCAGGGCCAGTCTTTACAAATTATTTAACTGTAAACCCTTAAACAATATTTTAGAACTGAAGAGAAAATATAAGAGAGATGAAATAATGGCAGCTTTTATTAACTAAACGTTTGTGAGCAGTGAGCTCTATAATTAAGCTGACCCAATGTAAGTTTATATATCTGATACTCTGCCAGAAGTTTTGTGCTATTTTGTACTATTTGTTTACTTTAGTACAGAATCACTTCTGCAGTGTTAAAATATTCCAAACAATCAGCCCTGAAATAATATAAATTACAGTATTTCACCCCTTGAGAACTGGCTCATGATGCAGAAAGAAGAAATGTAGAATTTCCATTAGTGAGTTTATTTGTTTATTGGCATCTTTTGGACAGATATGATATTTGTTTAATTATAAAAAAGGCGAGAATTACAGCTCGGGTTGGAAAACAGCTCATGAAATGAAAAGGTAGCCAGGCATTAAAAACGAGATGTTTTGCAATATCTGGCATGCTGGTGCTTTATTGTATTTGTATCAACAGAGGAAGTTTCTTAGCGGAGTCTTGGTGTCACGTCGGGAATGGCCAATGTGTTTGAGGAGCGTGGACCCGAATGCAGACACACGAGGGACAGGACTAAAGCTGATCAAAAAGCGAGCTGTTTATTTTGGCCAATAACTACCACAAAAAGAAAAGCAAAGGCACACAAAGGTGCAAAACTAAACAATAACCTAAACTGGGAAAAAACTAACGCAGGACATGGAAAAGTTCTAATGATCACCATAAACCTAAACATGAGAAAACCAAGACTAGAGAAACATGACAGCCATAAAACAAGAGGTGAGAATAACAGACAACCTGACACCAGACAGAGGTACACAGGACTAAAATACACAGAAAGGTAATGAGGGAAGTGGAAACACCTGGGGAAACACACCTGACACAAATGAACATGACACCACAGGGGAAGCAAAACGAAACTCACTGAACATGGAAACAAGACTTTCAAAATAAAACGGGAAACATGAAGGGACATGAACTGGGGCACGCGAGCTTGACACAAGAGACAGAAAGAGGGAGCGAGAGAGGGACACAGGAGAGAAAGGGGGAACCACATAGATGAGGAGAAAACACACGACAAACAGAAAAGACTCATAAACAGGAGACAGGTGAAACATAAACTATACTAAAACTCAACTAAATCCTAACTAATAATAACAACACAAGAACTTAACATATTTCCAATATAACATAAGATTTAAAAAATACAAAATAAACTCAAAATGCTGGCTCACAGACCCAGCCCCTGACATTTGGCCTTCTATTCTTGAACTACCCTTTTTTCTGAAGCTGTCACGACTTTTCAAACTTGCAAGAAAAAAGAGAAAGAAGACATATTTGTTTTCTCCATACCTATTTCAGAATCTTGTAAACAAGAGCACAGATGATGTGCTCAGCTTAAAAGCTCACTCCCTAAGCAAAACTCTCAGCTGATATTTTCACACATTGCCTGTATGTTAGATGCAGTTTTTAATCAGTGGGTGACTTTGGATTTTTTTTTTTTTAAAGCATTAACAACAAAGCAACACTGACGATCTCACCACTTCAGTCTGAGGTTATTATAATTTAAATGGAAAGTTTAGCAGTGTTTACTCCAGAGGCAGTGATAAACAACAACAAATGACCTGCTCTCTGGAGTTAATAGAAATTGTCTTAGAGGTGAATGTGGTCAGCCCAGTAGTATGCAAAGTATTAACTGAAAATGATGAAATGTCACATAGAAACAACATTTACATCCTGAGATAAAAAGGCACGTTGCCAGTGTTATAACTGCCCCCTACTTGTTTACATCTATCTCACTTCACAGCTATTTCTGTTATTTTGTTTTTGCCAAAAGCATAAGTCAATTCCATATTTTAACTAGTTTTTTTTTCTTTACAGTAAAGTTTTACTTTAACAGGTATTGATACCTGGAAGCTACCTAGTAGTAGCAGCACGATTTGCAGGTTACTCCTGTGGAGGGCTAATAGTAACATGGAGCATGGAGCTTGCTCAAGGAGCCACAACCCTCCCATTCAGATGATCCGTTTGCATTTTGACAATCAAGAAATATTAGAGTACACTCAGCATGAGTGCAAGTAGTCATGCTGTCAGGCTCACTTTCCACTTTTTGCTGCAGCGTTAAGTGGCAGTATTAGTTGGGCCACTTAGTCAATTGATAATTTATTATTTCCCTGCTCACCTTAGCTGTGTGCTTACCTTTGCCCTTCTTTGTCGGAGAATCCGCCATAGGTGTGCCAACCTGGCTCACTTCTGGAAGATCTTGCCTGTCCCACTCTCAGCCACTGAAGAATACCTACCCAAGTTCATACATAGACATCCTGAGAATCAACGGCTGAGATATTACTCTTAATATACATTATATATCCTCCCATACAGGTCCCATCTTATCTTAATGACCTCATAGTACCATGTCTGTTGAAGGTTTCTTCCTGTTTAAAGGAAGTATTTCCTCCTCACTGTCACCAAATGCTTGGCCACAGGGAGTCATGTGATTGTTGGGGTTTTCTCTTTATTATTGCAACATAAAGTGCCTTGAGGGGACAGTTGCTGAGATTTTGTGCTATATAAATCAAATCAAATTGACTTGTTATCATTTTTAGAAGTCTGCTTCTTGTGGTGCTGAATTGTACTGTAAATCATCTGCGGTCCTGTTTTAAAAGCATACTTGAAGTCCCTTCCTTGAATAATAATCTCTGTATTTTCTCAAACTGGTGCAGTTGTTAAACTGAAAGCGTTGCTTATAAAAGACTAAACTCTTTCCAGTATGTTCTGCAGTTGTCTTGTGCACAAACCAAGTCAATGCACATTTAGGAATTTGAGTTGAGTGCTCTATTTGTAGTCAGACTGATTCTAGTTAATTAAAAAATAGCATTTTGTGATCGTTATTAACCAAAGAAAGATGGGAGTATAATTGAAATATGATTAAGACTTTTCAGACTTCTCATCTGTGGAAATGTTGTGCTCTAAGCCTGTGCTGCAGAACTGTTAAAAATAGGTATTCAAAAGACTACCAGAACAACATTTGCGTCATTAGTTGAGCTGTCCCAGCTTGTAAATATATTTGTGATATGTTCTGGTAGTAGCTTGCTAATGAAATATTTGAATAGGTCAACAAACTTTAAGGCATAACATAAACCATAGGCAAAATAACTCTACAGGTCCAGATGCAGATATAATGAGAGCAAGGACAGGCAGTACAAGTAAACTATTTCAACCTGTGCGTCATCCTACTCCTACCTCCTCCCCACCATTAAAACCTTCTAGAAAAGGCAGATATTTTGAATAAATGGAGTGTAAATAGTTGAGATTTACAGCAAAAAAAAAAAAAAAAAAAAAAGAATTGGGTCACAACATATAACTAGAAAAATTTGCATTTCCTGCGAAAATGCAGTGTGGATGCTTTAAAGCTGAAGCTGCATGCAAAAACTAGCTGAAAAAGCTGAAAAGTTGCAGAAATTGTAAAAACTTTGCAGAAGCAAAGGAACTTTGCGAAAATGGAATAACTT
>NW_024582410.1:1435042-1465410 GCF_018398535.1 Haplochromis burtoni
AAAGCGCGACCCGAATGTCAGGTCTCAAACAACAAGGTATTCAAAGTGCTTTACAGAGACATTAAAACAAACGAACAAAGTATGAAATAACGGCTATGATATTGTATTAATAGTCTGAGTGAGATATCCTACACAGAAGACAAGGCCATAAGGCATGCCTCGGTACCTAGCATAGAAAATCGTATAGAAAATAAGTCTATACTATATATGCATTAAGCAAACATAAATCAAAACAGCACATATACTGTAAAATGACAGAAATTCCTCCACTTAGTAGTAATACTTTAACATAACACAAATGTTATGATTTGGCACAAAAACCATGATTTGGCAAAAATACTATGATTTAGCAGAAATACTATGATTGAGCAGAAATACTATATTAAGCACAAATCCTATAAAAAGCAGAAATACTGTACTATGATTTGGTAGAAAAACTATAATTATTAGAAATACTATATTTGGTAGAAATACTATGTTTTGGCAGAAATACTATATTTACCTCAAATCCTATAAAATAGCAGAAATAGTATGATTTAGCAGAAATACTGTATTTAGCACAAGTACCAAAAAGTAGCAGAAATACTATGATTTAGCAGAAATACTATGATTGAGCAGAAGTACTAAGATGTAGTAAAAGTACTTTGATTTAACAGAAATACAATTATGGAGGAGTAATACTTTAAAATGGGAGAAATATTGATACACACACACACATACACAGAGCCTAAAGGGAAGAGTATTTGTGCCATGGAGTGTTTTTGAAACTTAACTACTTCCTCATATTTTCACATAGAACAACCATTCAAACTTTAAAATGTTCTCAAATTATTGGGCTATTCAGGTATAAATCAGCTTTTTCAAATCTTTTACCGTTTTACTTTTATGCCTCTTAAAGTTTTCAGTTGCAAAATTGTGATTTTTCACAAAATACATGCGTTGTTATGGTTGCTATGCTCTTGGCTTCCAGTGTGCCACTGAAGGTTTTGCAGTCTTCTCTTCATGTCCGAACAACTTCTTGCTACTTGCTCAATTTTCACTCAACTTCCACAAATTATACATCAAAACGTAGGTATTTTTGCTGGCTTTCAGGAAATGTCACTATCATTGTTGTGGGATTTATAGAATTTTTCGCAAATCTCCTCAGACCAACACAAAGTCGCAAAACTCTCCATAGAAAGTCAATGGAGAGTTTGTTCAAAATCACCGCTTGATTTCTGTAATGAGAGGCATATTCGAATCGTCATATCTCCTTAACGAAGCAAAGTTAAGACATGAGGCTTGTCCCAGTATCTTCAGACACTCCTGACGCTCACAATTCAAGAATTTCTTTCTCACCTATTACCGTTCTGAAATGAGTTGGACTTGTTTGAGGGTAGGAAATTTCGTCCTTCGCTCAGATTTCTTCAGATTTCAAACTCTGGAAATGAACCACTTTTTTCTCTCGTCATAACTTTTTTTGGATTTCCACAGAGACCTGAAAATTTCCATGACTGTTCACCAAAGCCTGCTGTCTCTTACGGTGAAAAAGATGATACTCCAAATAGATTTAGAGTTACAAAGCGTTGTTTGAGGGCAAGTCAAGGCAGTTTTTGCTTCGCTCTACTCAGTTATGGTGCATTACAAGTCAAATATCTTTAATAATTCATATTTTAATGATAAATTGTTAACACTTTAAGATTCCCCCATCTCTTCTGAACAAAACGGTGTAAGAATGACCGTGTCTAGCCCCTACGGTTAGGAAATTATGGTCATTTGTTTGAGGGGAGTCGTCACTATGAGAAATAGACTGCAAAAATCCTGTGTCTCTCTGTGCTGCATGCACCTGTTTTGGTGGGAAAAAGTACACAGCCTCTGTGGATTCAAATTCAGCATCTCCCAGGCTGCTTGACTGAAAACATGCTTCTCTCTCCCTGGTTGTGTGTGTGTGTGTGTGTGTGTGTGTGTGTGTGTGTGTGTGTGGTGTGCGTGTAGAGAGAGAGAGAGAGAGAGAGAGAGAGAGAGAGAGAGAGAGAGAGACCCTCTTTAGGGCAGCATCTCATTGTTGGAAAAAAATATAATATATTCAGACTGGTTGACTGGCATAGACCCTCCGTGTGTCTCTCTCTCTGTGCATTTGTGTATACATATTTGATTTTGTGTGTATCTGTTGGCTGTTCCTTCTTGTTTTTTAAATTTATTTTTATTTCTTTATTTTTTTCACAGGTGAACAACAATTAGTTTTGTGGGAACTTAACCATGTTCCGTTTTTTTTTTCAGCTTGTCATCTTACTTTTCCAGTATTTTCACTTAAGTTATTACTATTCTGCTCAATCATAGTATTTGTTCTAAATCATTGTTATTATGCTATATTGTAGTATTTCTGCTAAATCATACTATTTCTACTATATTATATTTTTCTTTCTAAATATAGCATTTCTGCTATATAATTGTATTTCTGCTATGTTATAATATTTGTGCTAAACCAGAGTATTTGTGCTGAAACATAGTATTTCTGCCAAATGATAGTATTTCTGTCAAATTATAGTATTTGTGCTAAAACATAGTATTTGATTTAAAATTACAATATTCATAGTTCATCACAGTGTCTCTGGTAAATCACAGTATTTCTGCTATGTTGTACTATTTTTCTAAATCATAGTGTTTCTGTAATGTTTAAGTATTTTTGGCTAAATATATTCTTTCTGTTATCTTATACTATTTCTCCTAAATTCTTGTATTTTTGAGAAGTTATCATGTTTCTGGTAAGTTACAATATTTCTGCTAAGTTCTGCTATGCTATTGTATTTCTGCCAAGTATTATGTTTCCTCTAAGATATTGCAGTTCTGCCTAAGTTATTCCATTTTAGCAAAGTTCCTTTGCTTCTGCAAAGTTTTTACAATTTCTGCAACTTTTCAGCTTTTTCAGCTAGTTTTTGCATGCAGCTTCAGCTTTAAAGCATCCACACTGCATTTTCGCAGGAAATGCAAATTTTTCTAGTTTTATTTGTATTTTTGCAGAAATATATGCCAACTGCATCATATAGTTTTTCACAAATAGCAATACTGAGATGCCCACAGCTTAATTTGGTTCAGCTGTCCGTTCTGCTTTAGCCATGTTTAGCCATGCCAATAACAGGGCTATAGAACTGGCCCCAAAGCAGTTCAGACTTTTTACCTTTTAGTCTACAGTATGTAACTGGGCATGTGGAATGCTTCAAGTAGGAAATGGTATTAGGTATTTTTCATTTAATCAGGTCTTTAATTCCTTTTCAGGAACAAAACCAACTTAAAACAAACAGCCAAGGTACACTTGAGAGGACATGCGCTACTGCTGTTATTATTGTCATGTTTTGGTAATGTTGGGGCAGTAAATTGTAAAAGTTTCCCAGCACACGAAATCTCATAGCTAATCACTTTCTACAACTGGTGCAATTTACCATAATTTTCAGTCCTCGTAGCGGATGCTATCTCTCCATTTAGTCATCTTAAATTCTATTTTTAGCAGACACATCTTCCTCCTCTTCCTCCTGCTGCTCTCTTCTCCTTACTTCCTTACGTTATCTCATCTGAAAGCACAGAGCAGTGATCAACACCAGGAGATTGAAGCCAGTCCCCATTTCCGTAAAAAAAAAAAAGCACTGCCTTCTGAAGCGAGAATAGAGGAGTGAAATTTATCTTTGTGCCACCCACTCCTCAAATACAAACTTCAACATTGGAACTTTCTGCCTTTATAGCACCATTGCCATTTTTTCCGAGTTATGCCGAGGTTTTAGCGTAATTTGTTTTTACATGAAATAGCAGCTGTTGAGAAGTAATGGTGGAGCTTAATGGACCAGTTGTAGTGATAAATGTGACACATGTAAGGCAAATGTCTGGGCAGAGAGACCTACACCGTGGCTATAAGCCCTAATTAGCGCTCCATTAGTTTTACAACTAGGATAGAAGGCTGATCATGTGTTAAATTCAACAGCCTGCTTACCATAATTACACCTGATGATGTGTCATGACCTCAGCGGTCAGAAATCTGGGCAATACTGACGTCTTCCCATCAGTGCACACATTTTGCATTGAAGTGGAGCGCAAAGCTTCCTAATAATCCATTTTAATACAACATCAATGTAAGATTTATGTATAAAATGAGTCAATACTTTTTATTAAAAAAATGCCAAATGGGCCACAAGTACACAGTAGTATTAGGCATGTAAGTCTTACACAAACCTTAAGCATTTACTATATGGTTTTTCTACTTCTTTTCCATATGGGAGGACAATTCTGGGCATCCAAAAGCGATAACAAATGTGAGAACAAAACAAAATCCTGCCAGAAACCTATGCCTGCTGTTCAGTTCTGTCTACTACTTGTAAAGATAATAGCCAGATGGCAGGACCACGAGGAATTAATGTGAAGTTATTTCAGAAACTAATAATCTCAAAAGAGAAGGGTGGTTGGGAAAACAGTGTCTCATCCCTTCTGTCTGTGCCACTCAGAGTAAAGTCGTTGCACCAAAGTGAATAAAAGTTAACAGAACACCAAGAGGAAACCATGTTGAGGATGGAGAGAGAAGCACAGTGAGAAAGTCCCTTTGAAGTGTCCTTTTAAGAAAAATAAATGTCATACCCAATTACTTTCTGTGGAGCATCTTCAAATAGCAATACAGGAAATGTAAATGAAGATGTTTCTGTCACCAGTGCTCAGAAGTTCGCTCTGTTTAAAAGTTCCTCAAATCTCTCATCAGCCTGAAAGAAAGGCTTTTGATCATCAAACCCGAAGACTCTGATTAGATGAAAATGGCAAACTGACTCATAATTTTGACTTGTTGCGTCTTATTTTATTATCCTGGTATGATGCTTCAGAGGGCCTGTTAAACACAGTTTGTTGTAATGTCAAACAAGTTACGGACTTCACTGGCAACATTTTCTACATCATCATTCTGAACTGGTGTTATCCTGTATGATAGCAGTTTTGCTCTATTCAAAATTTGGTTAATTAACTCTAAGATTTACAAAAGTGATAAATTTACAATTTATAACATCAACACACCAGTAAAGATATAAGAGTTAATCACAGCTGCACAAACGGAATGAAATTGTGATTGACATTTGTATAATTTGTCATCAGCACCAAATTTTATAGTGTATCGATTTTACTTTCTGACTTATCTAGCTCTGAGCTGATGAGCTTAGGCCAAAGAAAGGAGCCTTTCATCTGTTAAGTTCACTACTTCTCCTGCAGAATTTCTCAGAATTTAATCAAACTTACACGAAATGATCACATGATTGGTCTTTACCCAAACTGTGCTAAACGTCAAGGTCAGATTTTTAATGTTACGTCCATTTTCAAAGAATCACTACTCCTAAGAGTATTGATGTGGATCTCAATGTGTCATGTTTCGGCTGTGTGGCAGGCAGGAGAAGGACCCAAACGCAAACTCACGGAGACGAAACGTAAACTCAAAAACACAGCTTTAATGCTGGCATAAAGTGAAACACAAAAAACAGTACTAAACTTAAACTGGGGAGACTAAAGCACGAGGAGCCACAGGGAAAAATCACACAGCTATGAGGGAGACTGCAACACTGACAAAGAGAAACACAGGGCTTAAATACACAGAGGGATAACGAGGGAATGAGACACAGAAGGAGGGCACAGCTGGGAGAAATCAGGACTGACGAGACAAGCAAAGCTAGAAACACTCACATGAGGCATGGACCTTCAAAGTAAAACAGGAAACACACTGACTGAATTCTAAAACACGCAAACTTAACAGCAACTGGGGAGACAGAACATAGGAACCTGAAACGTGGTACAAAACATCACAGTGGACATAACATGGAACACAGGGAAGCCATATAACAAAGCCAAAGAGCTAAACCTAAGATAACCATAACTGAGATCCAGGGAAACAAGAAACAGTACATCAAAGGACTCAAAACATAAACCATGATATAAAAGCACAGGATCTCTTCCAAATAAAATAGGAAACATAATGAGACGCAGACATGATAACCGGAACTTGACAACATAAGACACAGACATGAAACACATGAAGAGCAGGGGAGACTTAACATGGGTTGGAAACACAAGGGGGAACTAATAAGCAAATGAACATAGGAGGCCTAATGAGCTTAACATACTATACACATTAAGATGAACTAAAACTCAAAACACTGGGTCCTAAGACCCAGGATCGTGACACAATGTTCATAAAATGAATTTAATGTAGGCCAGCTCTGCCATCTAAATGCTGTCATTGGGTTTATACATCCCATAATAATGTCATACTGTAGGTGAAAGCTGGCCAAGTTCTAGGGCCATAGCTTTGTTTACAAGATTCTGTTTGTTGATAAATTTTGCATGTACAAAACTGAAGAAATGATTGTGATCTTATTGGTCATGATCATGGAGGAACTGGTTTTCTTTTTTGACTCCCACGTTATGAAGATCAAACATCAGAAACAGAGTCAATGCTTTGATACATTTATATATTTTCATACTTCCTCTGACCATACTGACATGTAGTAATACTCCTGAACCCAAACTCTTTCCATTGACAGTGAACAACATTCATTTCTCCTGCATATGACTGTGTGTGAGCCTCTTTGACTTCTCATTGGATTTTAACTTTCATTAGTTTGTGCAATTCAGCCAAAGAATGACAGCAAAACTTATCACTTTCTTTCTGTACTTCACACATTACAATAACCTGTGAATTGTGATGGATTACTAGCCAGATGAACTACTACGTCATTGACATTCTGGTTTGTTGTAACAGTAGTTCAGTTTCTTCTTTCTCTTTTTTTTGCAACACTAACAAAAAAGAGAAATTTTCCAACTAATTTGTTTCTAATTATCTCACATACCTTGCCTGGTTGCTCTGATCTACATTAATGTCAGTCCTCAGCTAGAAAGATGGCAGAGATGCGACAGTCTTTACATTGCCTATGTAGTTTAACCGATTCGCACTACAACCTGGTTTGCCTCTTACCTGTAGTTATTTTTATTTTATTTAATAACTTACAGTACTCTCTGTATATAGTAACCATTGTCCTTAATGTAAATATGTAAGAAAAATTGTGTATGTTTCTGTTCTGTGTCCTGTGTACTGTTTGTTTGTATATGTGTCTTTTTGGCTGCTGTTACAACCAAATTTCCCCTTGTGGGACATTTAAAGGATTATTCTATTCTATTCTATTCTATTCTATTCTATTCTATTCTATCTAGTCACATTATTAGGAATTTGTGGGTGAAAAGGACAAGTCTAAGAGGTCTACTTTAAATATGAAGAAGCACCTGCAAGCTAAGCACACTGGTGGCCCACTGAGGAGGTTAATGAGGCTGGCTAAAGCTATCACCCTGAGGGAAATGAACATATTGATGGTTACGTGATGCAGGAGATGATACCAATATTAACCAGCTATGCAATTTGCTAGAAGTTTATACATTCAGAAGTACTGTAGATGTACAGCAGGCGAACCCCCCGTGGGGCAACAAAGCATGCACAGTTATTTTTTTAATTTGCTTTTGCTAATGCAGAGGAAGTCTAAAATTTTACTTCAGTAGGTAATGAGAAAATGTAACATATTACTTTTTAATGGTCTTAATCCGGTAATGTAACCGGCAAGTTTTAAACACCCGTGCATTATTAGACATATTTGTCACCCAATTAGAATATTAGGCATAAAACAATTCAAAATACATTAAAGAAAACCTTTAAATTTCTATTGATCCTACAGAAGTTCATGGTGCATCAAGTTTCAGCAACTTTAAGACAGGAAAATAGATTATTCGCTCCTGTGAAATTTTTTTCAGTCTCTTTTTAAAATGTGGTTCTTGATGGCATATTGTGCCACGCCTGGGTGACCATTTCTTTATGCTATTCTGAGTTTGTCCAAAAAACCTTTTGCTTAACATACTTTTTTGCTTGATTGCCTTTTTGCAACAAAGTAGTTTCCGTTTCTGAAACAGTTTTGCTTCAGCGTGCCTCTTCGGGTTCATTTAAGGAATATTTGTAGTGAGGAGAACAAACAAATTCACAGAAATCCATGTCTAATTTGCATATCATCCATTAAAAAGTGATTAGCGGTTTAGTAACGCACCAGCCCTGCACTAATAACACTCCTAAGCCTCAGTGATGATAACAACAGCAAAATTATGTGATTAAAAAAGGAATTTCTTTTAAAAAATTTAAACACCCATCCAATGGCCCAAACCAACACATTTGCTCCTTTATAATCACGTAAAACCCGAGGCTTTATAAGAAGCAGACATGCAACACTTCTGACTTTAATTGCTAAGCACAAGATTCCTAACCTGCAGACCTTTTTTCCATTAGTCATTGATACAGAAAGGTGATATTTTATGTCAAGTTTCTCAATTTTTCTCCTTTTTTCTTCATCTATTAGCTGCATTAAAGTTAGTACTGAGCTAAGATGCAGGACTGATATTCATAAAGTGTACGGTAAGAGACTGGGGTAAAGGAAAAGGTTAATAGAGTGCACGTAATCTATTCATCTCTAAAGATTGCAGTTGAATTACCCCCCCAAGTCTGGAGGAAAAGCTCAACTCTCAGCGCCGAACAAAAGGGAAAACTGGTGCACAGGTATTTCCAATGCTGTCACATTGTGCACAGTGACCGCTGGAGCAAGTAAATACTTTACTTCCTCCTTTTTAATTTCTGCACCCCAAGCCAATCGGGTGGGTTTGACATTGTAATTCCGGTCCACCATTTGGTTGTCTGCTACAACACCCGTGACATGTCTGCATAGCGGTTCCCTCTAATTCCACCAGCAAGTAAAAGAAAAAGGAGACGGATACAAACAAGCATAATCAATCCCCCTGAGAACCTTTTGGTGATGGGTTAAACAAGTGCCCCAGCTGCCAGCAGCCATTAGCAACTGTGGCTAGTGCCAGCTCTGACAGAGCATGGGGATGTTTAGGACTCAGAGATAATTTGAAAAAAGCCCTATAATTGGCTGCAAACTGTCTGACAGCTTTGAGTGGACGTCCTTTGGGCCTCTGTATCGATGAATCTTCCTGATATGAGCCTGAAACCTCACTATCTTCCTCTGGAATAGGTGGTATATTTTGGAAATCTAATGGCCTTTGCTAAAACTTGCTTAATCGACAAGTTCTCTAAACTTAGAGAAAGGCTGTCTGGTAAAGGTGATCTGAGAGTACTGAGGGGAAAGATGGAGTGCAGTGGTGGCGATGCGCCTTTTAAGGTCTGGTTCCACTTTCTCAACAAATACAACTGCAGGAAATGATTAATAACTAGCCCCTGTGAAAATCCCTCTCTCTGACTTCACAATAGCTCACTGTTAGCTCAGTGATTCCCAAGATCCTGCAGTTTCCTTTCTTCAAACTAGCAGGTCACTCTGACATTAATGCAGCATTCAGCTGCTGGACAATGCCCATTATGTTATGGAATGCTAATTAGGTAATAGAAAGCTGTTCAAACACCAAATAAAATATCCAATAAACATAACGTAAAAGGGGTTCAGTTAAAAGGACTAGATGTTACAGTCCCTGCCCACATAGCAAGCAGGTCTGGCCCGGATCTGGTATCAAGCCGGCACTGCTGGCTGACTTCTGGCATGATAAGACGTATGTCATCCAGATATGGGCCAGGCCTGGCAATTACGCCACTGTTTATGTGATGGCATGGCATATCTGGGATGGTTTGGTCCTGATTATGCTTGTTTGCACCCTGTTTTCTATGGGCTTGAGCCCATAGAAAACAGGTCTCGGCAGGATCTGGCATCAAGCTGGCACTTCTGACTGACTGGTGTCATGGCAGAGTGTATGTCAATCAGATGTGGGCCAGGTCTGGCAATGATGCACTATTTATGTTCCTATTTTTCTCTTTTAGTTATAAGACCCAAATGCCATGTTGCAATACTATACTGCTATGGTAGCCAACGTTTCAAATGCAGCTTTGACAGGTTTGTGAGTTTACACCTTATCCAAAACCTAGTGAGAGTTTACTCATCTTTGCCAGCGCCTGGCTGTAGCTCAGGAGGTAGAGTAGGTCACCTACTGATTGGAAGGTTAATGGTTCGATTCCTGGCTCCTTCAGTCTGCATGTTGTAAGTGTGAATGTGTATGAAAGTAGTTAGGAAGCACTCAGTTAAGAGAAAGTATGTGGTTGGGTGAATGTGGCATGTTGTATAGAGCACTTTGAGTAATCTGGGAGAGTTGAAAAATGTTATATAAGAATCAGTCCATTCACTGTCTGAACAGAGTTTTGTCATGTTACTTTTGCACTATTATACACATGTTGTTATTACATGGCTTAATTAGGGTACACATTAGGCTGACATCTGGGGTCAGCGCTGAAACTGTTCTGGGCCAGAACCGAAACTGTTCTGGGCCAGCACAGGGCCAGCAGTGTGTTTGCAACTGGCCCGTGGTTGCACACAACTTACTCATGGGCCACATACCACAAAGAATGACGGCCCTTTGGCGGCCTAGACCAGGTTTGCCAGAGGTAGTCCACACATGGGCCAGCAAAGGGCCACCAGTGTGTCTGCAACTCGCCTTGTGCTGGCCCGTGTGTGGGCCACCTTTGGCAAACCTGATCTGGGCCCCAAAGGGCCGTCATTCTTTGCGGTATGTGGGCCATGTGTAAGCACATTGTGTGGGCCAGATCTGGACCATACCAACTTTGCTATGTGGGTGATAATGCATTGCTTTAGATGGAGAGACTCTTGAGGGTTGGCTGTTATGAGGAAAGGCAGCCCAGAAACTTTGCCAGCAGCACACATCATTGTGTGCCTCAACTTTCGGTCTTTTACCCAGGCTAATCTGCCATTTTCCTTCCTTGGTTAGGTTTAGGGATTAGAGATTGATCTAGATTATCATTTTAAATTTGGACACATCATCAGTAGTGGACCTTGGATTCATCAGGTGTTTCGGCTATTATCACTACTCACCCTCATCGAAGGAGGCCCTGCCAGGGTTGATCAGGCCCTGGAGTGTGTCACTGGTTCATGTTAAATTGTTATTTCTCTTCTTCTTTCTTCTGTTTAGTTTCCTAAAGTTTATTTTCCTATCTATTCACTGCAACCGAGAAATACTTACCTCTTTAGCATTTATGGGGCCTAACTTCTTCAAAGGGATAGAAAAAGTGATAGAGAGAAGTAAGACAAAAGGGACAAGACAGGAGAGAGCAGAGAGGAGAGCCGGAAGGGGGCGCCCGATCTGGCTTCCCACACCTCCCCGCCGGATTGGGCTGTACGCTCTACCTCCCCACTGCCTCCCAGAAAAGGGAAGGGTAGTATAGTTCATACAAATGGGAATGGTGGTGCACACTAAAAATCTCCTTTTGGACTTTAATGGCGCTGCATTGGAAAAATGACCAATGTCAAAAAATGTGTGTTGATCTGCACACTTTTTCACTTCATGGCATCAAGCATATGCCTGTCAGACTGTTCGTTTAGAAAAGTTAAAAAGTTAGCCTGAAGCACAATTTCTCTTAAAGATGCAGCAGATTTGATTTTCCTCCAAATGCATTCCTTTCCCTGAAATGATAGTGACGTGTACAGTTTTATATGTTTTGCAAAGGAAGAATTACAAATGAAAAAGGCTTAGAAGCATTTTCACTCCACAACAAACACAAATATGCCACACAAGGGAGTCTTCATTGCTGTAGCACAATGAGCAACTGGAGATCTGAGCAGTTATGATCAAAATACTAGACTGTTTTGGGGTTGTTGGGGGTTTTTTTCTTCGTAATTTCATCTTGCATTTCACAGGTTTTCTATCGTGGTGATTTAATGTGTTGCAGGTAGCATTAACTCAAAAGCGTGAGGACAACAAGTCTACACTTTTCCAAAGATCACATGGAATAGAACTATGCCTCATGCCTTTGTGGTTTTTTTGTATGTCAAGATATGGGAATTGATAGTCTAAGCTTAGACGGTTTGGTCCTTTGACACACACACACACACACACACACACACACACACACACACACACACACACACAAAATAGCTTCAGTTTTACTATAGGCAGCAGCCTTTGTTACTGGCCCCAGTGGGGCCACATGACAGAGATCTTCCCAAGATTGGGCTTGACATAAACACGCTCTTCCTGCAAACGTCTAATTTAGTCAGCTATCATGCACCCTGTGCCAACTAGTGTAGTGGTTTCCACTTTCACCTCACAGAAAAAAAAGGCTCCCAGGACTCTGCTGTGTGGAGCTTGCATGTTACGTTCACAACCAGCCAGGGCGCTCCCTGCCTCTCACCTCATATTTATAAGCCTGTCATTGCTCCAATAAAAATAAAGATTCTGATTTTGTATTAATGATTCAATACCTTTTGCTTGTTTATCAAGGTTAAGATTGAATTATTTTCATATTTTTGTCATCAGTCATTTTTAGATCAATAATCCCCATGCTGTGGAGAAAAAAAGCCCAAGATCCAATCTGAGTTTTCTAACACTTTTCTCCCACCGCCTGTGCTTTCCTCATTCTTCACACCACTGTCAGTGTAACTTCATTTTCCTCACTCTCTTTTCTTCTTTTAGTCTCTCGCACATGTTTTAATCACTATCTGTTACAAAGACACACTCTTGCTTACAGTTTAATACTATTTTCAACTTTTTGGTACTAAGGCCTATCAGAAGTCAAACCAGGTCACCAAGGAAACGCCAAAATACCTGTAAATAATTTAATAATCTTTATATTTGTGAAAGTTCATGTCCAAACATTTTTAAGGTTTATAAAACTTTTACGCTATAATTACATTACCATAGTTAAGTAGGTTTAAAAGCAGCAGAATACATTAGATTTAATATTATTTATAAGACACTATGTTGCCAAAAATATACTCTCTTCTGCCTTCATACACATATGAACTTGAGTGATGTCCCATTCTTAATCCATAGTGTTAAATAAAAAGAGCTTCAGCTCTTCTGGGAAGGATTTCCACAAGGTTTAAGAGTGCTTTCATGGTGGATTTGACCATTATGCCTGAAGTGCATTTGTGATGTCAGACACTGATGTTGGATGAGAAGGCCTGGCTCACATTCTCCGCTCTAATTTATCTCAAAGCTGTTCTATCGGGTTGAGGTCATGACCCTGTGCAGGTCAGTATAGTTCTTCCACACCAAACCCACTCATCCATGTCTTTATGGACCTTGTGTTGCGCACTAGTGTGCAGTCATGTTGGAGCAGAAAGAAGCCATCCCCAACCTGTTCCCACAAAGTTGGGAGCATGAAATTGTCCAAAAACTCTTATGGTATAATGAAACATTAAGAGTTTTTCTTTCACTGGAACTAAGGTGCCAACCCCAACTCCTCAAAAACAACCGCAAACCATAATCCCTCCCCCACCAAAGTTTACACTTGGCATAGTGGAGTCAGACAAAAGTATCATTCTCCTGGCAAACCCAGACTCATCCATCAGATTGCCAGACAGAGGCGAGTGATTTATCTCTGCAGAGAGCATGTCTCCACTGCTCCAGAATCCAGTGGCGGCGTGTTTTACATCATTCATTCAACAGTTTGCATTGCATTTGGTAATATAGCAGCTGCTCAGCCATGGAAACCCATCTCATGAAGCTTTCTACGCACTGTTCTCAAGTTAATCTGAAGGCCTCATAAAATTAGGAGATTTGGAGCAACTAACTCTTCAGAAAGTTGTCAATCTCTGTGCACTACGCACCTCAGCATCCACAGATGAGTTGCTGTCCTTCCAATTTGCTTCCACTTTCTTATAAAACAGCTAATACTTGACTGTGGAATATTTGGTATCAAGGAAATCTTACGACTGGACTTGATGCACAGGTGGCATCCTATCATGGTACCATGCTGGCATTCACTGAGGTCTTGAGAGCGACCTGTTCTTTGCATGCCTAGGTGATTGAAATTAAGACACAGTGTCATGGTGGTATTTTAAATTCCTATTCTATCGCTCTCAAACACACTGGCTTCCTCAAAACACTTTTCTTACCAAACAGTTGATGCAACATACAGCAAAGGATAATGCTACTTGATGTCTGCTGTGCTTTGCTCACCTTACTTTTGAAAGGAACTTCTTAAACACTGACTCAGTGTCCTCAGTTTACTTCTCCCTCCTCTCATTCCTTTTCTGTTTTGATATCCTGAGTTTGCTTTCTTGGGAAAAGGCAAAGACAAGCGCAATCACCTATAAAGAATAAATTAGCTGTGTTTTTACAGGCGAGCCAGAGTGCAGAGTGGACTAAACCATTTAACTTTATTTTTAAGAAGTGAAAGTGGCATCAGAGAGCCTTGACTACTGTGTGGAATCAAGGTTCAGCCACCAGCTGATTTATTTAGGCAATTTAATTGTGACACTAATGACTTAATTAAATTTAATGAATAAAAAACTGAAAGCAAAAACAAACTTTTCATTACAAACTTGCAAGTACCCCTCGCACCACTGGGGTCTTGGACAGTCAGTTTTTTCCCCACTATTATGCCCCTGGTAGTATTTCTTGAAGTGAAATCACTGACCTGGACGGTGATCAGATACAGAGAATGAGTGTGCCACAAGAAGACAAGAGAACCAACTGCAAAGACAAAGTTCACCATACTTTAATTGATCCGGCCAGTATAAAAGGAAGTGAAACATTGGAACACTTTATTAACATAATAACTATAACTAACTAACTAATTAACTATGAGCCACAGTGGGCGACCGTGGCTCAGGGGGTTGGGAAGCATATCTGTAACCGGAAGATGGTCGGTTCGATCCCCGGGCTCTCTGTCCTGGTCGTTGTGTCCTTGGACAAGACACTTTACTCTACCGCCTACTGGCGTTGGCCAGAGGGCCAGATGGCGCGATATGACAGCCTGGCTTCTGTCAGTCTGCCCCAGGGCAGCTGTGGCTACAACCATAGCTTGCCTCCACCAGTGTGTGAATGCGCTTTGGGTGCCTTGAAAAGCGCTATATAAATCCAATCCATTATTATTATGATTATAATAATTAACAAAAACCTCTGTTTACAACTGAATTACCTGATCATGAAGTGATGTCTGAGACTGCCATTAAGATCCACTGCTAAGGTTTAAAACTTGAGAAATTTGGATAATTATCCATGGTGTTGTCTGTGTATTCATTAGAAAGAAAGAAAGAAATTAAATCCAGACCAGGCTTTTGTTATGTTTGTCAGAGTGTCCCATTACAAGAGTCTGCAATTGAGCTACTTTATTAAGAAGTGTATCAGTGTCTGAAGGACATTAATGTGCTTACTGAGCTGCTCTTAATGAGGCAGCACTCTGCCATGGAGGCCACAATGGTCCTTGATGATTAAGCTCCAGAAAGTTCTTTCTGTCATATTGTTGCATATCCTGAGTGTTGTCTCGCGCGCTCTCTCTCTCTGTCTCTGTGTTGCACGAGTATTTTCTTTGTTCCTTAGCAATTTCTTTGTGTGCTTTTTGCATTGTGAGGACCACAAACATCAGACACGCCTATTAAAATAGAAGGAATATGTGTGGATTCCTAATAATTAAACACAGTGGATAACAGGGAGTAGAGAGCCTTGGGAATTCTGTTTCTCTATTCCTTAGTTGCTCCTTAGTAAGACAGGGGAGAAGACGAAGACTTACTGTCATCTATTGGTGAGAAGAGACATGATCATAATAGATGAGAGCATGGCAGATGCAAACATTAGTCAAACCAGACAACACAAGTGAAGACATAAGCCCTGTCGTTATAGACTTGGTCTCAGCCTCAAGTGCTATCTGTACTATTAGTCACTCAGTTCCCTCTAACACTGTGCCAAGGACAGACACCAGCGCCCTGAGAAAATAAATGAATCAATAAGAAAAACAAAGAAGATCTTTCAAAGATTTCTCAGTACCACAGGCTACAGTTACTAGCACTCCACTGGAGTGTCCTTACTCATTGTGACTAAGAAGAATGGCTGATAGTCCGAAGTCCTTCTTAAGTCTTTGTGACAGAGTATGGTACAGCAAGTTGCCCAGGAAAGTTCACAGCCGTTGTAAATTACTCGGAATGGCCACTTTTTGAAGTTTCATTTATTGATTTCTGGGCATTAGAAAGTAGAAAACTTTAAAACAAGCCAACAGAAGCAGAGCCAGCTCACCAAATGTCTGGTGTTTGGTGCTTGGCAGGCTTGGCGTGAGCTTTTCTGTCTAAAACCCTGCAGATGAGAACAGTGAAACAGAAGTGTGCATTTAAATCTGTCATCAAAACCAACACAGCCAAACAGCTATAGCTGAATACAATTTGCACAGCCGCTCAGTGACCTCCAAGAGGTTTCTGTGGTGGCAAGTTACATTTTTTGCTTCAAAGGCAAAGACTTTAATTCATTAGGTGAGGTAGCTGATCAGCAGCAGAGTTGAGGTTTTTATGAGTGTGCTCTAGAGGATCTGTTTTGGGACTGGAAAAAACCCAACCTGGACCCTCATGTATAAAAGTGTTCTCCCATTCATGCTAGAACTATGTTTTAAGATCAAGGTCAATGATGGGCTTAATATAACAGCTGTCATGAAGAGGTTTAAATACTCAACTCCAGAGACCGGGTAAAAAGTCAAAAAGGCAGACTTTACTTATGATAAAAACAGTTTGACACACAGCTGATCAGTCGAACAGAGCAACGAAACAGAGTCAAGAGGCAGAGTCAAAACTTATGACAAGAGGAAAAAAAGAGTCAGGTGCACAGGATTTATGAGAGGAAAAGAAGGTTTAAATGCTCAACACATGGTATGCTGATGATCTGACAAAGAAAGAGGGAAAATGGCGACTAAATATACACACAGGACAATATGAAACAGGTGCAACACATTTGAGCAGGGCAAGCAATCACACAGGCAAGAACCACCTGAAGGCCTTGAAACGATAAAGTACATTTAAAAAGTTAAACAGGAAACAACAGAGGTGAGAGATAATCATAGCTTGAGAGCTAGGTGGAAACTTGTGCTTACATTTCCATTCATCGATCCATGTTCTGCAGGCCAGCCCAGAGATATAATCTCTCTAGTGTCCTAGATTTACCCCTGGGCCTTCTCCCAGTTGGATAAGAAAACCTCACCCAAGAGGCACCCAGGAGGCATCCTAGCCAGATACCTGAACCACCTCAAATGGCCCCTTTCGATATGGTGGAGCAGCTCACCACAGCATCCCTCTCAAATGACTTAAGTCTTCACCCTCTCTCTAAGGGAAAGGCCAGCCACCCTTCAGACAAATCTCATTTCTGCTCTGTGTGTCCGTGACCTCGTTCTTTCGGTCACTAACCAAAACTCATGACCATTGTTGAGGGTATTGGATATATATAAACAAGAAAAATCGACGATACGCTTTTATGCTCAGCTCTCTCTTCTTCACGAAGGCCAGTACAGCGTCTACCTTACTGTGGACCCTGTGGGCCTTCTCTTTAAACTTACATTTATTTCATAAAATACTGAGCATAAAAAAAACACATGCCATAGCGTATTATATCAGCTAGTTTACCCTCCAAAGTGGACATAATTTATGATATGAAAGTCTTGCTGTATGAAGGAATACCTGAATTATGATAAGATATGACAGGAAGATAAACTCATTAGTACAGTATTCACAAGGATATAAATCAAGTGAACCAAAGTGTCGGCTTCTGTGTATCAGTGTCTGCTGATCATTAGAAAGAATGCAGGTTTAAGGCACATCCACATCGATCCTTTCAGACCAGAGGCTGCTTTTGTCTTCTATATATAGTTTATGCACCAGACAAAGAAAACCCATTGATTCATGCTCTTCATGACTAATTTTCACCCCGCCATTAACCTGTCACAACAGCAACCAATATTTGGAGCAGGTGGCACTTTGCTTCATCTTCAGCTATCCAATTGTGGTGTCAGGAGTAAAAGTAACCCACTTTGGCTTTATTTTTTTGTATTTTACGTGACAGAAATGTGACTCAGAGCAGTCTTTCATAGCCTATAGCCTCTGCACTTCAAGGTTCGATTGTCTGAGTCTTCTCTCTGCAAATGCTTTTTTATTTTTTCTCAGACTATTGCTATAAATCGTATGCCCTGCTCATTCTAAAATGCAGTTTAACAGCAATTCAGCATTGTGGTCCTGTCTCCAGGCTCCATGGAAGTGAAATACTATCTTGACAAGTAACTTTTAGATAGACAAGGTTTCATACTCCTCTGTGACAATCACAGAGGAATTGGACCCAAATGCAGGACACACAGAGAGGCAGAGGAAGTTCCAAAAAAATCTAAATCTCCAATCTACTGTACAACAACCAGGAATCATACATGTACAGTAAAGATTATCAGTCATCAACCGAAGCAAGCAAAGTCAGCAAGGGGCTTTCATAAACAGGCTGAACCCATATGGCAGAAAGTCAAACAGAAACAGAGATGTCAAGATAAAACAGGAAGTGACTAAACAGAAACATCATGAGAGTAACATATGTAAGGAAACAATTGCCTTAAATTAATGGGTGAGCCTACCTTGTTAGACCTTGCAATCAGGAATAATGTTTATTTAAGACATTACCTGATGTTTGATTATGTAGTTAAGATACACAACCTATACAAGCAACCTTTAAATCTGCTTATATTTGACTTATGTGCGGATGAATTACTCCACATTGTTATTGTGTGGCATTTTAACACATGGACTGAAGCCAGAAATGTTTCTTGGCACTACCCAACCGAGTCTGACGCTATCAAATTAGACTTGATGGGACTTGAACTGATCCTGAACCTGCCAGCTCCTTGATCCAAAACCCATGCAATGACAGATTGTGCTGATTTGACCTGATGTAGGAAGTGCATGTAACATTTCATTACAAGCAAGTGGAAGTGAAAGTGTGCTCTGCATCCTGCATGCCCTACTACATGGTATTCCCAGCAACAATAACATGACTGAAGCTGATGATGTCCTTCTCTTCGTGCAGGATCTGTAAAAGGTCAACTGGTCGTGACCTGGTTAACATGACATTGTCCGGAGTTCATGTATGAAAATGGCATTAGGGCAGTTTGAGCAGAATTGAAGGTGAGCCAGTATGATTGAGCTCCGATAAGTGGTGAAGGGGAGAGTGGGGATAGAGGCGGGGATCAATTTGCATATTCATGATTCACACATACTAATGAAGTGTAAAGTTACATTTAAGCCATTTTAAAGCCTGAAGGGAAATGTAAAAACTCCAATGTAATCTGATGAAGAGATGAGTTTGAGATGAGTTTTAAAGCTTTTAATGAATACTAGGCAAGGGACTTGCACACTAAGCCATCTTATTTATTGAAATATGAACCCTGCAAAAGATTTTCCTGTACTTATTATATTTGTTACAGGATCTTAATGCTTCAGAGGTTTATTGCATCAATGTTTACCTGGATCTGTGGAGAGAGTCAGCTGGATTTGCAAACAGAGGTAAGCTAAATACAGAAGAGTATCAGTTATCAAGTATTAATGTTTATTTTACTGTTTAAAGTGATCTGTTTTATACTCTTGTGTCCTAGGTTCTTGACTCCTTATCTCTACCTTGTACAAGCTGTCTGACTAAAACAATATCACTCCTTTTTACATTCACTGGCCACTTTATTGCAGATTCATTTGGCTGGATATGTAGTGAAACTGTAAATATACTGTTCCACTACATCTCAAAAGTGTTCACTGGATTTAGATATGGTGACTGTGTAGGTCATTTGATTACAGTGAATTCATTATGTTCAAGAAACCAGTCTGAGATCATTTGAGCTTTGTGACAAGGTGCAACATTCTGTTGGAAGCAGACATCAGAAGATGGGTACACAGTGGTCACAAAGGGATGGACATGGTCAGCAACAATACTCACGTAGGCATGTAAGAGCTACTCAGTTGGCTCAAATTGGCCAGAAACATAAATGTCCCACACACTTACACCAGCATCAAGAGTTAAGTCGACAAACATAATAATGACCCTCCTATTATTCCCAATTAAAACTTTCCTACATGCATTGTGGTTACATTGATTTTGCTGCAAATGGCTGTTCAGCTAAAAAAATATGAAACAAGGCATCTTGTGGGGTTTGGATCCAGCTCATTGCTCACTGGAGTACAAACAAAGAAGGGCTGATAATTAAACAGTCTGTAACAAAATTATGGTTATACAAATGTATATGAGAGCACTACAGATTGCTTTAAACGTCTATTGCGGTTTTCTGTGGAGAAGCCCACTTTTTCATTTGACAGCTGACAAATGAAAATTCAAAATGCAGAAGTTGACTTCAGATAAATTTTAATGAAGACAAAATTCTCCTCCACGCATCAGTTCCTCTACTCCTCAGTTTCACTTCATACAGATGCAAGAACAAAATGCACACAGTAAATTTGCATGACACTATCCACAGCTCCTTTAAGTTCCTCTAAATATAAAAATAGCTGGCACTTACAGTTTCGTAAGTTTACTGCCAGCTTGTGGCCACTTAAAGTTTGGAGAATATGCAGCACTTCAGTAGGCTCTAAAGGCCTGCAGAACATTCCTGCAGAGGTTTTGCTTTGTTTGCTTTTAATGCTACACATTGTCATAATTGACAGGGTTCTTGTTGGGTGATTTATCCTAAACTACATGTGGGGGATTAGTTTTCTATTACTTGGTCAGCTTAAGATGGTTTTTCCTGTTGCTGAGTGGGTTTTCCATCAGGTGCTCCAGTTTCCTCCAGCAGTCCCAAGACTGGCATGTTAGTTAATTGGTGGTTCTAAATTGGTCGTAGGTGTGGATGTGAGTGTGAATTATTGTCTCAGTTTGTTAGGCCTGTGGGTGACTGGTGACCTGTATCCTTGCCTCTGAGCTCCACTGCCCTAGTTGGAGAAGATGTTATTAAAAACAAAAAGTGTAAATGAGAAGAATAAATGGTGAGAAAAACATATGAATGTGTCTGTATTGCATTAATTTTAAATAGAATCTCCTCTAAACTTTTTACTCACACACCTTCTAGAAACAAGTCTTTCGTCTCAGCAGTCATTTAGGCAGTGCCGTTTTGGGGGAGGTTTTAGTTTTTGTAGACCCTATCTAAATGAATTAGGGGGAGAGCCAAAACTTCAATTTCAGTGGTCACTGGGACATAACAATTAAACGTCTAGAAGAAATGACAGCTTTTGGGGCCTAAATATGAAGCCAATGCATTAGTGCCAAAAAAAAATTGCACTTAATCTAATGGCCACTTGAATTAGGTTCGAAACATAAATCAGTCCCCATAGACTCCGAAATGACCAACTTTAGAGCATTTTGAGTGGACGACTTGTACAGCTTGATGCAAAAATGGTTTTAGCATCTATATAAAAGTTCCCTCTTTAACAACAGAGTTTCTTTCTTCTAAAAACACATCCATTTGAATATTAGTGAGGGCGCGGAAATTAAGGGGTATGACTGCTTTGACTGTCAACTGTCAAGACAAGGGGAGACGTAGCCCATCCTAAGACTCATCTGCTAATTTGCGTCACTGACCTTTCTGCCTTGTTTCTACTAGAGCTTTCTGAACACGTCTCTAACTTGTGCTTCAGTTTTGGTGAGTGAGATCATCTGAAATAATTGGAATAATCTGCTACATTTTATTTGTGTGCCATAAAGATTCAGCAGCAGTGAAATTTATGAATACAGTTTGCTAACCAACTTTGCTAACCCTATTAGCTCTGATTAGCATTCCACCTTCTCATCCAAATGTGGTCATTTCTAGCTTTGAAAACTAGCCTGCAGCAGGCAGAATGCAGCATTAAGACTTTAAAACCAACTAGTAAACATGGGGCTATATTCATCAGCTTAGGATCTACATCTGCTAGTCAAATGTTTTTAAAAAAGTGATTTACTTCGCCCAAAATTAAGTTGAAAGAATATCCCTGCAGGTCTTCCTTCTACTGCACATACTTATTCATACAATATTTCCAGAAAAATGTACACCTTGGAAATATTAGAAAGATACACCTGCTAACAAATGGCTGAAAGTCTGTGTATGTATCACATTTGTTTATACTTTGTCACCTTTCCAACTGAACTGATTGTATTAACTATGATGAACTTGTTCTCAAGCAAAGTTTTACCTTTTTTTTTTTTAGCTAAATATATACAAACTAATGTTAAAATCAATCTTTGGTGTATTTCCTGTTTTGTGCTTTTCTTTGTTAGTTTTTTTTTTTACTCGAGAATCCACCATTACTAATAAACTTAGCTAAGAAATTACTTTTAATTCAAGGCAAACAAGTAAGTGACTTCAATCAGGAGTTTGTTTCAACAAAACAACAAACTGCTGACAAGAACAAATTGGAGCTACAGGGAATAGACAGTGAACCGTGAATTGAAATACTGCCTTTTTATCTTTAGGCTGCTGGAGACTACATGCTTTACAATATAATTTAGTTTGCAACCAGGGGGTAAAGCCGCTTCTCAGTGCAAAAACCTTATGAAGCCTAAATGTCCATTAAAAACTGCACCTAAAGCTAGACTAGTCTTCTCGAAAACAACATACACAGGATCACCCCAATTCAGTTGTTTAATCAAAATACACATTTGGTGAGTGAGCATCAGTTTATTGCATCCTTTCGATCTGATAGCTGATTTCATGGTTGGCTTGCCTTCAGGCCATGTGACTGCTGAAAAAGTACAAAGAACTTATAGATTTGCTGAAAATCAGTTAAAAGCTAAGATAATGCATGAGGCATGGAGTCAATAATAGATTATAAAAGAGAGAGAGAGAGGTACCCAAAAGGCAATCAGAGTCTGTATTAATTATGCTAATGATTTGGATTTGCCACTTCATTAACCACCATTTTGAGCTGGTTGATCACAAGGGTAGCTCTGCATAAATTCTCTGTGTGTGGAAAAAACAAACACATGACAGTCAGAGAGACTGTGTGTGTCTTTGTGTGTACTTGTTCACGCGCATACGTGGGCACACATGCTAATTATCGTAATTACTGTAAAGACGCTCGGATTTCAATTAGGTTCTATCCCTGAATGTACGTGACTGATACAGTATAAATTTCCCCTGACTGGCAATCCGTCATTATCACAAATGTTTTTAATTATTTCTTACATGTTGCTTTCTATTTAAATGCAAACACTGGTTGCATAATTATTCATGGAAAAAAATCCCACTATTGGTTACGTTAAAAAGAGAGAATTCAGTTGAACCCATGTATGACTTCCAAATGCCTCTTTCTTATATGTCTGAGGCAACCTAGGTCAAGCAGTGAGTTTGTGATTTTTCTGACTTTTGGAAAACTTGTGTGAATTTTAAGTTACATTTGTGGAATAAAGAAATACAAAAAATGAAATGAGGGTGACAGATTAACACATTACAGGAGCACTGTGCCACATACAGAGTGACAAGGCCAAACTAATAACCCTAAACAGGATTAGTGTTGTTTTGAAAGCCCGTGGATTGTCCGGGGATCTTGTACAGCCTGTAGCGAACAATTCAAAAATCAAATGAAAACGTATTGCCGTTTATTCATTTGACATTTATTGCGAGCCTGAATCGCATGCTTTCTTTTGCAGCCCTCAATAATATTTGCTGGCGCGACAAAGACAAAGGGAAAAATTGGCTCTTTTAAATTACAAGAATGTAACTGTCAGCCCTGAGCCAAGAGCAGACCTCAGTTTTTCCTGGTCGTTCACTTTGAAAGTGATTTAAATGAGCAGAAATAAGATGTTACGGGTCGGAGGGTGGAAGCATGGAGATGAGGCTGTCAAAATGTGGCCAAGTCATTTTATCTTGACGTTTGCCCACACGGCAGTAATTGATTTGTCTTTGTTCGCAGGCGTGAGCATGCAAACATGGAAAGTGGCCTACAGAGGCATGTGCCTTTCCTGTTATATAAAGCACTGCAGCTTTCAGCAACATCTCTCAGTCTCCACCTTCCCTCCAGGTGTGCTCATTTGACAGGACCTGATCTCTTGTAGCTCTTCAGTTCAGGATACAACTCAGTTGCTCTGTCCCCGAGGTTTTTCCTGCAGGTCCATCATTACTAACCTTTGTCGTGTAAACAAGCAGTGTTTAACCTTGCATAACTTTTCAATTCTGCTTGAGCTCAAGTGTTTCACATTAATATAGATGGATATGTGTAGGAAATAACTCACAAGACATCTAGAAATGTCCATTTTTTATGAGTGATGGTTTTCTTCAAAATTTTTGTCAGTTTAAAGTTTATGCTACAAGTAATCTTTAAAAAAAATCAATCAAGTGTTGTGAAAAGTAGTTACTATATATACTTTTTTTTTTTTTTTTAAATGTGAGTGAGAGATTGTCATACAGAGCCGATGATGTTTAATTTGAATATACCCCGGGGAGTTTTTGATACCAGTAGCATAATGGAGCTGTTTTTATATGAGGATCCTGCTGGCTGAATGACTGAATGTAAACAGTTTGAATTTCATTTACATGTAAACTCAGACAATACCTTAGATGGAATTTAACCCACGACGTGCACTTTGGTTGCTGTTAATAATGAGGAGTTAGGAAAGTAGCTTATAGATAGGCATATGAACACCAGTGCCACGTCACACGAAGGCTGAACTTAATTTATATGTAGGAACAACAGCTTAGTACTTTCTTGGAGTAGTTTTATGTCAACTTTGGGTAAGGATTGTGATCCAAAAACCTTTGTTTTACAGACAGTGGTAGATGCTGAATAATGTAGCAGTACTCAATCACAATTAAGGGTAATTTCACTGACATTTGTGTACAATGGTTTGGCCTTTGGTATGATGAAACATTAATTTAATTTGTGATACGGCTGTCACACTAAATGATGAAACTGACCGTGACAATAGTTGGTATGATTGCTATAATTTGATGGTGGATGACCGGATGAGTGCATTTTCTGTATCAGAACTGCCTGTCCTGTTATTATAAAGAGTTTATTTGAATCCAGACATTCAGACAAATCTAGTGGGAGTCAAAATCAGTCCATGATTCATAATGGAATTGCTCGAGGCGATAGATTGGTATGGCAACAAAGATTAGAGTGTGCAGTTTTTTATATTTGTGACAGAGTTGCTTAAGTTCACAAATACTGATTAGATTGCCCAAGGCTACAAGAAAAACCAAAGGTAAAATTTGTCAAACAGCATGATATTCCTTGTACTAGAAAATTACCGCAGTTATTCATATAATCCCATTAAACTAAATAACAGTGGAATGACAGTTTTTGTTTATGTAAAATAAATAGACTGGAAAAAGGAAAATTAAAGTATGGCAAGACCCCTTTTCTCACCCAATAACCCTATACGAGGCTTGCCATCCATCAATCCATCTCCTGCCAGGGCCAGGCTGCAGGGGCAGCAATCTAAGCAGAAAAACCCAGACCTCCCTCTCCCCAGCCACCTCCTCCATGGGAACAACACGGTATTCTCAGGCCAGCAAAAAGATATATTCTCTTCAGCATGGGTCTGCCCGGGGGCCTCCTCCCAATAAGACATACGAACACTGCCCAGGAAGCATTCTAAACTGGAACCAACTCAGATGGCTCCTTTCCATATGGAGGAGTATTGGCTCTAGTGAGTCCCTCACCAACTTGTGTAGATCAACAGGTAAATAAATAGCTTTGCTTTTATGCTCACTTTTCACCACAACAACCATGGCCTCAAACTTGGAGGTGCTAATTCTCATTCCTGCCCTTTGACACTAGTCTACGAACCACTCCAGTGCAAGCTGGAGGCCACCACCTGATGAAGCCAACAGAACCACATCAGCAAAAAAAAAAAAAAAAGTAGAAACAAGATCTTGAGAACACCAAAGTGAAAACTGTTGACCAACCCATAAAAAATATGTACAGGACTGCTGACAAAGGACAGCCCTGGTGAAGTTCAACACCCACCAGGAAGTCTGACCTATTGCTGGCAACGCATACTAACCTTTCAGTCTGGGGTACAGGGATCAAAAGGCTCATAGCAACAGGCCAGAAACCCCATACTCCTATGACATATCCCACAGATACCTTGAGGGATGCTGTTGAATGCCTTCTCTAAGTTCAACTAATAGGCAGATGCCCCTACTGTAGACCTTTCCAGGCAGGCTGAGTAGTGTGATCCCCCTATAATCAGCATACACCCACCAAACTTCCTTTTTAACCTCCTAGGACCTGGCGTCCACATATGTGGACATCACATTTTGGGTTATTTAGACTAAAATACTCAATTTTGCTCTACATGGGCCTGATATCCATTTATGAGGACATTATGCTGCTACTGTTCTATCAAAATTTTAAACAAATATCCTCATATGTGGATCTTATTTTTCTTAGAAACAAAAATAAGGTTAAAAAAATCTGGTAATTCTTTGTTTTTACATTCATCAGGCCCTAATATTCCCAAATATCAAAGAGAAATTAAAAATGCATGTCGTGGAAGAGTTCGGGTCTTAGGAGGTTAATGATGGGAACCACCACCCCAGTCTGCCACTCCAGAAGCACCGTCCCCAGATCAGAATACTTTATTAATCCCTGAGGAAATTATCTAATTATTGTTTAATTATGTTATGTATTTATCTCCATGCAGTGTTGCAGAGGTGTGTCAACCGAGACACTTGGACAACATCCTAGACCTTAAGGAAATATGAGCCAATCTCACCCACTCCAGTGGCCCACCAGCAAATTGGCTAACTATCTCGGTAACCTCGCTGCTAGTGATGGGTGAGCCATCCCCCTTAGTTCTAGACTTTGTTTCCTCTATAAAAGGAGTGTCAGCAGATCCCTGGGAGTATTTCTTTCACCACCTGTCTATATCCTCATTCGAAGTCAACAACACCACACATGCATTATACACCATGTGAGTAGAACACTGCCAAAAGTTTTGAGTTGGTGACCTCTGTGCACTATACACTTCAGCATTCACTGATCCCACTGTTATTTTACATGGCCAACCACTTCTTAGCTGACTTGCTGTCATTCCCAGTCACTTCCAGTTTGTCAAAATACCACTAACAGTTTACTGCAGAATACTTAGTAGTGAGAAAATTTCATGACTGGAGTTGTTGCAGCTGTAGCATACTATCATGGTACCACACTGGCATTCAGGCTATGAGAGCGATCGACTCTTTCACAAAGGTGCTTGATTTTATACACCTGTGGCCATGGAAGTGATTGGAATACCTGAATTCAATGATTTGGGAGAGTGAATAAATAATTTCACAATATAGTGTAGCTGCCTAAGATGATGAGCACTCTAACATTAGCTACTAAGGAGAGGCACACTAGTTCTTTCAAATTTTTAGCTCATTTTCCAATTATCCCACTTTGTTTACAGATCTTCATTCATTCTATTAACCAATTATCACAAGTTAGGGAAATGAGTGCAACTAGAGTCCATCCTGTCTTCTGTGCTTGTACTCTATTACAGCCATTACTTGTGTAGCGCTGACTCTACTGCCACAAGGATTTTAACACATGCAGCAGGTAATATTTAAGGTAAGCTAGTTTTACCAGGACAATCAATGACTGTTTGATTACTTGGCATTATACTGTGAAAGCTCTTTGTGCTGATTGCACAAATCAGTAAATTACGTTAAGTTTCTGCAAGTCCCAAGATAATGCATTTAATGTAATACTAACTTTCAAATCCTAAAAACACCAATATAGAACCGTATCACTTTGATGTTTGCTGAGGTGTTGATGGCTGCATCACACATATAAATGTGGTTTTCGTATCAACAAGTCTGTGAAGAGCATCCCTCTTGGTAAAACATTCTGCTGAAGTCAACACCTCAACAAGATTTTGTTACAAGCAGCACTGTGGTGTCAGCAAATCCCATCTTGAGTGAATTCAGCATAAAAATCACAGTAATGCCCTCATCTAATCCAACTTAAAGGTCACCACAGTGCACAACAGAAATGTGAGAAATTTAAGGGAATGCGTTTTGCCACAGAAAATGTGCTTCTGCTTTAGATAATAAAGAAAGCATTCTCACAGCTGACCCATCATTAATCTTAAACATCTTTTTGACAGTCCTTTGCCCTTTCCCTCTCCAGTTTACAAGGAAAATGGATACTGATGACAGATGTGTTTTTTTATATTTTTATTTGTTTTTACAGACTTTTGTCACAACAAAGTCAGCAAGAGCATTCTTTTTTTTGTCTATTGCATTGTTGTAATTTGTTTGAAAGCAACCAAGAGGACAGTGACCATTTCATAGCATAAAAGCAGAGGCAGTTTTGACATGCAGCAAAACAGGCAGGGCTTTGAACCGAAAAAACGAACAAGGCAAGGGGAATAAAAAGAAAACCAAAAAAAACAAAAAAAAAAAAAACCCTACCAACAACTTTCAAATCTGACTCCTATTAACCCATCACTTACAACTCTTAGAGCCCATTAGTTACAAAATACTCAGAGAAGCTGCAAGAAAAAAAAAAAAAGAAAAAGGGAAAAGGAGTTTTTGCTCTGAACTCTCACCCAGGGGCGGCAAAATGAAGAAAGTTCTAAAATATCTAATCCTATTATGTGCTGTTAACATTGCTTCAAAAGGGATTGAGTAACACGTTTGAAAATTGCAACATTCAAGTCATTCTAGTTAGCCAGCATGGTGATTGGTCAAAGAATAGAGAATACCTTAATGATGTAAAATTTGTGGAAAAAACACCATTTGATATGTAAGTGATACATCACCAAGTAGAAAAGAAAAATCTGACCTCTGCAGCTCCCTCAGCCAACATCTCTAAAATATTAAGCTTAGATTTGAGGGACAATTTGATCTATCTATAAAAAAAAATTAAAGTACAGGAAGAGGCCACACATAATGAAATGTTAACATAATTAAACTTAATCTTTTTAGTCTTATCAAGTATAGTACAGTGCAAGTAATGTTCATGAGAAACCCTGGCCATAAAATACTTAAACTGTGAAGTTGTAAAAATATTAACACACTACTGATCCATTACAATTTAATTTCAGTATGTTTTTACAACACAACTGCAAAAAAAAAAAGAAAAAAGAAATGTGCATTTACTCGTATATGACAGCTTTGTGTTTGTGTTATAGAGTCTGTTACTAATCTGAGCAGTGTTAAGATCCAGGTTCAAGAGCACTCCCCAAGTGTTTGGTCCCTAAGGGAGACATAACTGACAAGTCCTTCTGTTAAATGGCTAAAAACAGAGGACTAAGGGGGAAAAAAAATCCTATCCCAAAAACCTGGGGAAAAGAGAAATTACAATGTAAGGAAGACCACTAGACAGACAAAATGAACCTCCAACAAACAGACAAAAGCATTGTTGAGACAGAGGTTGATCAGGGTCAAAGGGGCAAGTCCATCTTCTCTCAGGAGATCACTGCATCCATTTGAGTGCCCGTTCATACAGCTGCCCAGCCACCTCCCACACTGTGGTGTCTTACTTGAGCAGAGCTTTTATGGGCTCAGTAGCAGCAGCTTCAAGGGCAGTCATGCCGTCTGGTGATTTTTGGTCTTTGTCAGCTCCCTGTGGAGGAGAGGGGACACAATGTTTACTTGGTGCCTCAAACTTTAGTGACATCTGCTCAAACGTGACAGTCAAATAGTGCATTGATAATGCCGCCGTGAACAATGTCCAAAGCTTGCGTGGCTACTTAAGAGCCATACAGAACTAGTCAGACCCAAACTCCTTCATACAC
Source organism: Haplochromis burtoni (assembly GCF_018398535.1). Lineage (NCBI taxonomy): Eukaryota > Metazoa > Chordata > Actinopteri > Cichliformes > Cichlidae > Haplochromis > Haplochromis burtoni. Next base: position 1,464,563 of record NW_024582410.1, read on the forward strand.
ACTTCTTATTCGTTTTACCCACATCTGAAGAACTGGGAAGATTAAGGAAACCAAAACAAGGGATTAAAATCGAAGCATAGTTTTTGGACACAAATTGCACCAGCTGTGATTTAGTTTTCAGAGCTGAACTGTGTACTCCTCAAAAACAAAACTGTTGGCCGAGCACTGAGCCTTGAGTAGATGCATTTGGAAGCCAAGCTAAAGCGAAATCAGAAGAGGTTTGTTCCAGAAATGGGAAAAGCTCAGTCTGGGGGGGGGTGCATGCACACCCCTAATGAACAAAATCATTAACATCAGGAATCAGTTGATAAGATTCAACTGGAAAGAGGCCATGTTAGTTATAAAGTATCTCACAGGTTCAATTGTTCTGGTGTACAAATGCATCTTTCACTTTTTGAGAAAGACGAGTGAAAAACTCATAGACAAAAGTTACGGTAGTTGCCAAAGGAAGAGAGACAAGACTTACTTTAGACTAGCCCCTTACTCATTTGAGCTGTGATAATATGTGTATGCTGACTCTGACACTGTGGCTGTGTAGTTATTGTTATACTTTTCTTTAAGCTGCAGGGAGTCCACCCGGAAGAGGCATGTATATTTGGTTTAGAGCTGGGCGATATAAGATTTTTTCATATCACGATATGTTTTTGTTTTTTTTTCATTTCAGGCGATAACGATATCTATCACGATATAAGCCAAATAACTATATTTGTAAGATTTAAATGTGCCGTTGCTCACAAGTAAAATGTGAAATAATCAGCAGCTTGTTTTTATTTAAATATTTATTTCCCATAATAAGTTTAACAGGGTAGATGTACTTAAGGAACATGAGACTTTTTCAGATAAATAAA
>NW_024582410.1:1466611-1467889 GCF_018398535.1 Haplochromis burtoni
TTTTTTTTTTTTTTTTTTTTAAAAAAAGAGGACAAGAGCGGCGAGGTCTATCGCGATAGTTTAATTTTTCTATCGAGAAAAAGTTATATCGCGATACATATCGTTATCGTTCTATCGCCCAGCTCTAATTTGGTTCAATTATAGTGCAGAACCAGCACAAACTGGCAGGCATGCCGACGTCCAAACAAAGCCTTGCATTCATGGTCCGATTATGAATTTTACATCAGCCGAACCCTTGCATACTCAGGGACACAGGAAAGGTATGTAGGACAATCATGAACACAACAAGGACAAGACTTTCCCTTGGTTGACTGCTTTAGGGACGCAGAAAGGCTGTGGCATAAAAGATCTTTACAGAAAAGTGAGGGTGGTCATTCAGACATAAAGCTGCCACATTCAGAGGCCATCAGATCAATGGAAAGGAGTGCATGACTAAGAGGGGCTGAAGTCACACATTGAGACACAAATCCATTCAAGCTTTTGAGGGATAACAGAATCAATGTGAAGGAGATGGGAGAAGAAATAGCCATTTAGATTAGTATGGACAAAAAACACAGACACACACACAAAAACAAAGAGAGAGAAAGAAACAGGCCACATGTTTTAATGCATTTGTAGTGACAACAGATTTAATGGCAAAGTAGGAGTGGAAGGCCTTGCAGTGGAAACGCGTCCCTTTGTTTAGCTTGCCAAGTTTAGCCTCTTAGCAAAAGAGCTTACAGAACCAAGGCAGAGAGAGGCTATTGTTGCGTAGAGAAGCAGGGCATCAAAAACAATGTGCCCCAGTTCGAGTACCCGGTAGCAGGAGGATGGTTATCTGGGAGCAAATTCCATGCCACAAGAGCAACAGAGCATAAAGCGAGGAGAGGGATTTACCAGGGTTGAGTTGGTAACCTGTCACATCTACAGCTCTAATTGGTAAGGAAATGGAAGACAAAATGAGAGATAGCGCCCCCCCCCTTATCAGAACATACTTCACATTTCTTGGCATAATGCTCCTGTCAACACTCTAGTTAAACATGTTAGAGCTCTGTTATGCAACACTTGCAGTATGAAGACTAGTGAGACCTGTTCTCTCACTTTTTCAATGTGAATTTTATACATTTTATCTGATTATTCTGATGGTATTAAATAGGGCTGGGTATCGTCACTGATTTCTAGAATCGATTCAATTTCAATTCACAAGGTCCCGAATCGATTCGATCCACGATCCGATTTAATTTGATTCGATTTAAATCTGGGAAATTTTGACAGTCAGAAATATTATAATTCAGATCA
>NW_024582410.1:1468672-1488633 GCF_018398535.1 Haplochromis burtoni
TGTGTGCCTGCTCTCATTTACTGTCTTAGCTGTTTGGTGGTGTTGAAATTTTGTGAGATTTCACAGAGATTCTGGCATTTCGGAGCAAAATAAATTTATATTAAAAAATGATTCAGGATTTTAATGAATCGATTTTACGTTATCCAAGCCAGAATCGATTTTAATCGATAAATCGATTATAAAAACCCACCCTTAGTATCAAACATGCCTGTTAGAGATACTAAGTTAAATTTATGAAATTGCCTTTTTTTTTTTTAAGCATTCTTGCAAAGGATTACATAATAAAATTCACATCACTCCCATGTCTGTTAAAAATGATGATGGTTGACAGCTAACGTGTCTTAGCTGGGACATAAAACATGGATGCAAGGAGAAACAGTGGAACAGCTCTCTTCAAGGGGAATAAAATCTGACAACCAGCTTCTATAAAGCTCACTAATTAACAAAATGATAACTGATTTGGTTGTCTGTGCAGAAAAAAAATTTAAGTGGGGCCAGTCTTCATTGTATAATGAAGAATTGATCTCACACAAAAGCTGTACATTATCAACTACAAAATAAACAATGACAAACGTTTTTTTAAGTGAAGTTGTGTGAAATTGAGTCTTTAATCAAATCCTGCAGTGTTAAAAACCCCCAAAACAAAACAAAAACAAAATGTTGGCTTTGGTAGCCAGATCTTTCAATTTCTAAATAAATAAATTAAAAAAAAAATACTTCCCTCCCCTACCTTACCTGCAAGTAAACAAAGGGTTTCTTCAGTGTAATTCATCTTGTCAGAGACAGGGCAGCTTGCCAGGCAAAAAACAAATTTTTTTTCCTGATAATAATGTTTTAATCTTTTTTCATTTATCACAGTTTTGAAGTCTACTCCTTCTAACAAGTTAAACAATTTTTGTTCTTCTGTCACTTAACTTTCCCTGAAAATGCAGATTCATGCATACCAGGTACCTGATAACCAATTACCATAATCTCTTACTCTGATGTGCTACTGGGTAGAGCGATATGGCCCAAACTTCATATTTCGATATTGTTTAGCTGGATGGCGATATACGATATATACCTCGATATTTTTTAAACCAATAAAGTAAGAACAAAAACGGAGTTCTTAGTCAAAGCCATGTGTCGCAGATGTCACACAGGCACTTTTATTAACATACAGTGTAGATGTACATTTAAAAAAAAAAAAAAAAAAAAAAAAAAAAAAATCACTCAGAAATAAATTATCAGCATCTTGATGCTGGCTGCAGGTGAAGCGATGGGGAGGGGGGAGTTGTTTTCAGTGAAGGAGAGGCGGGACAGAGTAACGTTGCGTAGAGACAAAAGTGGACCAAAGAGAGGCAAACCAGCGGCTCCACAAGTGTAATTATAACGCAACATAGACTATATCGCCATAAACGATATTGTCACATCTTATCTCTCGTATAAAAATCTATCAATCTTTTTAAAAAACTAGATATATCGCCAAGTCTTACTACTGGGTAAAGAGGAGAGGAATGGAGATGATTCTCTTTACCCCTTCCCTTTTCTCCAGCTCTGGAGAGGACATTAGTCGTTGGTTCAGTCCAAACTTAATCAACCCTACAGACCTCAAAATTGCAAAAAAAACCCCCCCAAAAAAAACCCCCCCCAAAAAAAATACCATTACATGTTGACTTTAGTAATAATCACTGCCTTCATGGTGACAAATAAGCCTTCTATATAGGGCTGTTCGATATAACGATATATATCGGATGATGATATAAAAACATCTATCGTTTCATTTTACGCTATTGTTTGTTTCGTGGTGTCGCAAAATAAACTTTTACGGCAATATTTTTTCATCGTTTTGATGGTCACTGTAGTGGCTATATTAATTTCTTAAAGTTCTCTCTTTCTCTTATATTTTATATAACCACACTACGGACGGACAAGCGCCTGTTTTTATGCGTTGTGGTTAGCAACAACGACGGTAAACGCATCGCGTGTCCGCTTGTTTATGTTCCACATAAACCTTTCACAATAAAGCTCAAGATCCTGTTGAGACTTTTCAAAATAAACTGAATCACGTGAAAGAGCAGATTATTTACGGATGAGAAGTAAAAAAGAGCCGCCAGGTGCTAAAAAATAAACCTTAGACTCAAACGTTAGAACAGGCTTTTCCCCGCAGCACGCCGTGTAATAAATACTCACAAAGAAAACGGCGGCCGTTACAACTTATGTCTAAAATGTTAGGGGTGCAACGATACACAAAATTCACGTTCGGTTCGATACTTTGGTGTCACGGTTCATATTTTTTCGATACAAAAAAAATGTTCATCTTTTTTAATTTGTCATTTATTAAAATTATAAATATATATTTTAACTCAAAAGTACAGTTTTTAAATTTAATGTTGCTGAAACAACAAAGTAATAAAAAAATAAATCTGATCGAGAAATCACTCATCTTTGGAAAAGAGAGTTTATTACAGAGAAATGGCTCTTTCCAAAATAAAAGCTATACTATACGCTTCTTCTGGGCTATATTCTCAGCAGCATATTAAACATATCAGGTCCCCATAAGGAGAATCATGTGCTAACGGCTGTCTAAATGACTCGGGTAAAGTTTGTAGCATGCGTGCTTGTTGTTTTTGTCTGCTTCCACTTGTCTTTGCACTAGGATGATGTCGGCGTAAATGTGCAGTCATATTCGTTGTGTTCCCACTAGTGCTGTCAGCGTTAATCTGAAATGACGTTAACGCCACAACACGGCAAATCTCCGTTAACGAGCTACCGCGGATCCCCCGTGCTCTGACGGCCAACATTAGCCACGTAGATTGAGCATTGCGTGGCACATCCAACATACTGTTTTACTTTAGTCCATGACGCGCTTACCTTCAGGGTCATATGTCACATGAAAACCAAAATAGTTCCAAACGCCAGATCTGAATGAGGGTGGGGGAGGTTCAATTTGCCATGTTGCAAGGAGAGCTTAACTTCTGTCTCGCTAGCTTGCCCTGCGCTCAGTGAATCTGCGTTCGACTACTCCGCCTAGGCTGCACTGTCGAGCGCAGATCCACTGAGCGCTCAACACAGACAGCATCGTCAGAAGAAAAGTTGATAAAATAAATTAAAAATTTGTATTGTTCGATACATATGCGTACCGAACCGAAAGCACTGTATCGAACGGTTCAATATCGATACGAGTATTGTTGCACCCCTAAAAAATGTATGGTTTCAGCATCGTTAAAACACTCGACTCCAGCTACAGGACGCGCAGCTGCCGAAACACTTCCCCAAGCGAGCTGCCGGAGATTCACAGAATTTACAGAAAATGTTACATTTTTGTGATTTATATCGTTATCGGGACAATAGAATTCTTATATCGGGATATGAGATTTTGGTCATATCGCACAGTCCTACTTCTATATAATAAACACAACTGCATAATTTGTACCACTATATTTTAGGTTCTACCATTCTCATAATCATTACCTTCTCGTCACCAAACATACTGTCAAAAAGTGTATACTGGAGCCATGCCAGAGATAATGCTTCAAATCCGTATTTATGGTCGAGTTCCAGTAATAGTGCTGGCACAGTCTTCCTTTTTTTGCCTTTCAGGATACACCACGCAGGATACCCCAACGGCCAAGCAGCTCACTGGCACGCTCCTGACACCACTTAGAGTAATGAGCTTTACTCAACTTGAATAATGACCCCACATGATCACCTCACTGTCCAAACAGTAGCCAGTCAAAGACGTTGATGGCCAATTGAGACACAGACTAATGAACAAGAATAGACTCCCAGCGTGTCTCCAGTCAAAATAAGATACATCATCACCCTGGATTATACAGCTACACAAAGCAGCAGTGGGTCAGTAATATAATGCCACCAACATGCCAAAATGTCCATTAAGTTTTCATTATGACTGTTGTGAATGGAATGCATAAGTCTTCAAATATTGAGCCAAAGCCTCACTCAAAACCTATTTGAAGCACAAAATTTTCAGACAATTGACCTGCTGTCCGCAATCAAACATTACTGAGCAGTTAAAAGGGCAAATTTTTAACACCCAGCGATAAGGATAAGATCAATACATATATTACGACAGGATGTGCCAGAAAGGCTCTGGATGAGATACGGTGGGGGGTGCGAACGATATTAGGGGCTGTTTTAGAGCAAAAAAAAAAAATTGATACTGTGTAGTATCGTGATATTTTGTTTGCTAATAATGTATCGATACAGGGACAGCAGAAATCGATATTTTGTTACAAAAAGGTTTTTGTGCTCTGACTTCAGAGCATGTTGATCCTTTTTCTGAGCAAGAATCCTGACATTCCTTCACTGTCCAAATGTGTTTATGGCAGCAATAAACATGACAGTTTACTTATTTTAATTTAAGACATGTTTTATTTTAATTAAGTTTAAAACTTTTTTATTTAATGTAAAATTATATTTTGTTTTAATTTACTTTCAAATTCTTCAGTTGCTGAAGGGCTGCATAGTTTTCATATTGCATAGTTCAGAATAGCTATAATTGTACCAGATGGTTGCATTCAGTTAAGTTGGACTAGACTGTAATACAAACCGTTCAGTTTGTCAACAATAAAACTGACTGAAATGAGAGAAAGACTGAGTGCGAGACTTTGATATTAGATAAAATGAATATTGATAAAGTTTACCTTTATGTACAGAATCTGAATATCGCAAAATATTTTTAAAAATTGCAATAATATCGTATCGTACGTTAAGTATTGTGATAATATCGTATCGTGGGATGTTTGGTGATTCCCACCTCTAATAAAATCCTTTTATAAGTTTATGGTAATCTCAAAATATGAAGCAATAAAGACCGCAAGTGTGCACTTTTACCCCCCTCAAAAAACAAAAACACTTCAGTGACAAGTGAAAGATGTTTTATACTAGAGTATGTATATATATATTATCTATATAGTTAGGATAAATGTTCCATCCATTCTTTGCATAAAGGGCAGAGAGAAAAAAGGAGGAAACCTTTAGGGATGTAAAAGACACAAAAACAATAGGAACTGACTTCAAACAGTACTGTACTTCTTCCTAGACAATAGCAAGTTCCCATTAAAAGAAAAATGTGTGTGTATGCCCTTTTATTGCGGACCTAAAATTTACTGGCTGGTCTTTGCAGGCTGTAGTCAGCACTCTTGGCCAGGATCTTACAGCTGGGTCACCTTTGGGGTAATAATGGCCTTTCATAATTCATTAACAACAACAACACGGCACACAGTTGGGGGCAGGGGTCAGCTTCCATGATGCACAAGGGAACCACGCCATTTTTAATCTGCCAACACAAGAATGTCTGACAGTCCAACAGTCACAATTCAGTATTCTCAGTGGGCTCCTTTTATCCAGTGTAATGTGGCAGCTGTGCACAGCTACAGGTGCTGCCAGACAGAGTGGATTTACACTAGCACTATCATTGGTGTAGCTCTGAAATATCTATTAATCTCATGTTGGGATACATGGGAAGTTTTCAAAGCTGTCATATGGATATACTGAGACCTGCTCCCTGTGGCAACTATTAGCATCTAGTGTTAATTATTGATGGTACTTAGTTGGAATTATTATAAAATCAAGAACTGTGATGAATTAGGACCACCTGTCTTGTCTGATATGATACTAGCTTTTTGAAAGTCTACCAGTAGCTGGATAATTCATGAGACTTCAGTTTAAATTTACAATTGTGATCTACAATGACTATGAAAACAAGACAATCAATGTAAAATTATTCATATTTCCTCGTCATAGTCCTTGTCATAACAAAACTCATTTTACTTGTGTAATAAATCACTCACACACTTTTTCTTAAGTTGCTGTGCTTTCATCCCTCTCTAAAACAAAACTTACCCAAAGGTCTTTGATTTACAAAGATGAGGCACTACATGATACAGCTGCCTATTTTAAATGCAGAAGAGCTTCTGACTCTCAGAAGGATGTTCTGTGACTGGCAGCAGAAGAAATTAAGGAAAATAAATGCCAATAATGAAGTCTTTTTTTAAAGAGACAAAATGAGCTTTTAAAACCCAAATTTCTCATTGTAATGTGAAAGTGAAATGTGGCTGTGTGATATTAACACTCTTAGGGATATTAAATGCATCATCTAGTGACAGCTCAGATCTTAACTTGAAGTACACCGCTTAGTTTCAGCAAAGAAATCATTCTATAACGTGTCATCTTTCAATGCTTAAATAATAGCTCATTGGATATAAATATGGTCTATGGTAGGAATAAAAAGCTCTGAGTCAAATGTATACTTAAGTCAGAAACATGCAATGTCAAATGCGTGCTGACGTGCTAGCAACTTTTATAGCAAATGACTTGCTGTATATAGTTTCTTTTTCCTGTCCGTTATTTCCTTCAGTTTATCTTAGTGCTGATTGCCAGCTGACAACAGTTTTCCGCTCTTGGCTGACTAGTTACAAGATTCTGGTGCCTTTGTTGATAGGCAGGACAGAGTTTGCAGCTGCGCTGCCAAAAATGCAGGACTAATACAGCTGATTAACTGAAATCAGTTGGTGGAGCATACCACAACCATGCCTCTCTAACCAAACACTGTTGTTTCCCCATATACAGATTATGGTTTCCTCTTTTAAAATGCCTTCTTCAAAGTCCCATTCAACCTGTGAACCTATTAAAAACTCTGTCTGGCTGCTGGCAATGAGATTGTAAAGACTGCAAAAAGTGACTTCCCCATTCTGTAGTGTGACCCCTCCCCACTTCCCATTACTTGATGCTACTGTGAAACAACTGTGTAGAGGAGCTTTCATTTACCCTGCCTCATTAAGCCTGGCTGGAAACAGACAGCTGCTCACTCACCCTCAGGCCCCTGATTCTCACTCTCTCTCTGAATTCTTCCCATATACACATAACAGTCTGGAGCAGCCTTTGAATTATGCTTTTTCATGACATGATGCAGTCTTCCACAATGTAAACTCCACTCAATCAGTGGTGGTGTACTTGTGTCATTTTCCAAATTTCAAGCCAAACTATAAAAATTGACAAATTTGTTTGAAGCACATTTACAAAGCTAAGCTGTCCGACTGAAACATCCATGTTCTTTGCATCATTGTTCAAATAAGCTTTTTTTCCCACTTAAATTTAATAATAAACATGTACCGAGATAGAGTACCCAGTCAACCACATACCTGCCTGCTTCTTTTAAACATCATGAGTGTTATAAGGTGGAGGGTAGGGCTGGGCGATATGGCCTAAAGTTCATATCGCGATATAATTTGAAGCATGTGCGGTAACGATATATATCGCGATATTCTTTTCTTCTGTATAACGTATTTTCCACACTATAAAGCACACTTAAAATCCTTTAATTTTCTGAAAAATCGAGAGTGTGCCTTATGTATGAATTCTGGTTGTGCTTACTGACCTTGAACCGATTTTGGCGTGCAGAAATCTGTTAAAAAAATGTTTTAGTACAACTTTGGTAAGTAAGTTTGATGGATTGTCAGAGCATTACGGCTGCCGTAGTGAGGAGCTTTGCAGAGTAATCTGGGTCCAAATCTCCGTCCCCCTTCAGGTCCCAAAGTCAAACGAACACTAAGAGCTAAAAACTGTCTAAATTCCTTAATCTTTAATAAAATCATCAGCGTTGCTGCTTTAGCAAGTGTAACAATTAAGTTTAACATCCATTTAATTTATTAAATTTAACGGAGTTAGAAGTTAGAAAGGAAGTTAGCTTCCTAGTTTCCACCTAAACATGACATACTATGTTCTGACTGAGAGATTTTTGAAACGAATTAAAACGTACAGCTCTGCTACCACTTCCAAAATAAATGAAGACAGAAAACTAAACAGCAGTGGCGTTTGTAGGGTTACTGAAGTTGGACTACCTGGTATATAATGTTGTGCTACGTGATTGCTAGCGAGAACACCAACTTTTTTTCCACTCATTAAAAGTTAACGTGAGGGATTCTGGTGGTCAGGGACAAATGCAATCGTATAGCAGGATGCTATACATGGGGCAAACGTCAGTCAGGAGAACAACTAAGACTATTCATCCACAATATGAGGTTAGTTATTAATATACTGCAACAACATGGGAATAGAACAGCTACGAGAGAATTCAACATTAATGAATCAATGTTACGGAAGTGAAGGAAGCGCAGTTTTTGGCTTTCCCCATATTTCAAAAGTGCTTCATCTCTTTGCTATGACTGTCGCCTGGCATAATTTGCAGATGATAATGGTTTTAGCCGCTGCGATGCTTTCGACCAAAACAGGCGCAGCTTGATGACATCATCAACATGCGCTATCGCGATAGAGCGGTATAGTCAAATCTCTATCGTTGGCCAAACTTATATCGTTTCTATCGTATATCGTTTCTATCGCCCACCCCTAGTGGAGGGGTACACAGAAAAAGATATATGTGTATTAAAATGAATGTGTGACATTCATCCTCCACAGGGCCATCAATTCAACTGCAGTCGGGCTCATTTGGTCAGTAGTGAAACAGTAGCTACAGCTGTCCTGATGGGTAGAAGATGTGTCATTATGCCAGGAGTGCATACACTTTTGAGTCTAACATTCAGGTAAGACATGCAAGAAGAAACACTGACTTTGTAAAAGAAAGCTCACCACTTACAAATGAGTCTGTCTACCTAACTGTGAAGGAACTGCAGAAATGTGTATTCTATGGCCAGATGACGCTGGATAGATTGGACATTTATTATAGTATTCCTGTTATTATGTTGTAGTGTTACAGCCAATGCCAGCTGTGCCTGACTCTGTTCTGTGCCTCTCCTCACAGCTGTGACTAGATCTGCACATAGCAGCATGTATTTTTTTGGACCTAAGTAGCATTTAAGGTACTTCCAGAGCTAAACACCTTAGGGAGGCTAATGTGGAGGGATGGAGCAGAGACTTAGATGAAGCCAACGGCAGTGCTCCTATGAATGAAAGAAACAAACAACAAAAAAGCAAGTGCACAGCAGCGACAGTCTGCGATGCTCTATGAACATTCCAGCACAGCCTCCATAGAAATGTGTTAAAGGGCTTTTTGTCCAATGAGTTACCTCATCAGCACTCATGGCTCACATGGAACCACTGATACATCAGCATGCACTAGTGGGTGAAAGACACCAGTGCACTCCTTTGTGCAGATGCTTGCATACGCATACATGAACGCAATCAGGGCACCAACCTTTTCTAACAGGAGCTTGACACATGAGAGATGACCCTCAAAACAGGCAGTCATCAGTGGAGTAAACCCATGTTTGTCTGGAGCCTGTGGAAGAAGAGGATGAGAGAGGAATGAGTGAGAAGAAGAAGACTTTTGGTCTTTGGAGGGAAAGCAAAGATTGTATATTGTTACACTTTTAAACTCTTGTTTAAAAAAAAAAAAAAAAAAAGTCTTTTGATTTGCAGATACCAATTTTCAGAGGGTGAGATGCACCGTGCTGATGTGCGTCTTCCTGTGCAATGAAGATTTAGAGACTTCCTACTCCTGATCATTAGAGTTAAAGCATCCATGTCTCATTGTAAATGACTAACACATGATGCTTTCAAGGTAAAAAGCAATTTAAAAGACTTTTGTTGAATCAGGCCACTACCACACCTTCTGAAACTACAAGGCTCAAGGGGCCATCAAGGTTAAATGTGAGAAGGGGTTTTCTAGCATAGAAAATTTGGGGCTTTCAAAGAGGTTTTAGCCTCACACGAAAGGAAGATTACCTGAACTACTACTGAACTTTTTTTAAGAGGGGCTTAATTTACTAAGCATAACAGGAAATGCATAGACCTCTGTTAAGTAAGGCAACACAGACTCACTGCCCTAACTGCAAGCGGATCAATTGTGGTTATGTGCGTCACTCATGAGAAGCCCACTATGACCCATAAAAAACCCCTGCTGAGGCCTGGCCAACTCACTGGTAAAAAACAGCCAATGAACAGTGGGTAGAAATGTATATGATAAACCCCGTTTTATTAAAGCCAGGTTGCTTTTGTTTAAACAAACAATAATGGTTCGTTTCTAACCAGACATTAGACAGTCAAAGGAAGGAGACACAGGCTCTGTTATTTTTGTGGTCACTGTAGTGCTGAGCAGTAGGCAAATTAATGCAAAAAGAATGAAGCTGAGATAGTTGTAACTCTTACATTGATATCTGCCCCCTTAGAAATGAGGAACTCCACCACATCTGTCTGACCGAAGTCTGCAGCATAATGCAGCGGCTTCCTCCCACCATCGAGGGTCCGGTTCACATGCTCAGCCTAGAGAAGGGAAAAAGTACACATTAACAGGGATGAGATCGCCTAACTTGGCATTGCCACAAGCCAGTATGGTGTCTCTTAGTTTAAAAAAACAAAACAAAAACAAAAAAGAAAACACAAATCATAGCCCTTCAAAAGAAGGTAACATCTATTAAATCATTTTTTGCTGCTTGGACCCATGATAAAACACAAATCGGTCCCAGCGAGGGCTGTCAGTCCTGACTTTTTCCCCAGAAGTATATGAATAATTACTTGCCTGTATAAGGACAAAGGGAAGTGAAGCAAGAAAAGCATTCATCAGCTCAGAAAAATGGGTATACTATCAAGAATATAGAAGCATAGGAAGCCCTAGAAGATGCATTAATATCTTGTAACACAAGACCTTCATATTATAAACACCTGAGCTGGGGATGAAGGCTCAGGTGTTGGTTCTCCTGGGGCAACTAAGATCAACATTAATGAGATAGCAATAAAAATGGACAGACTAGGCAAACAGCATTGACAAATACTGTGCATTATTGATATCAAAACTGTATGAGATTACATATGACCTCAAGTTTTTACATTATTATTAATATTATAGTCATCTCCTGACTCTAATTCCTACATTAAATTTGCTACAATATTTACCATGAAAGCATAAAATGAAGACTCAACCTGCTACGGATCTCGAAATATGAATTTTTCGAAGCAGACACATTGAATTAATATGGCAGTAATGTCATATATATATTTAGTTTCATGAAATAACTGTTGTGAAAGGACTCAATATAATCTTGTACATAAAATAAATCCAGTTTTATGTAGACCTAAAACCTTAAGGTTACACTTTGGAAAAAAACCAAAACATCACATTTCTTTTTACTCTGCCATTTCTTGGGGTCAGATGAACATGGTCAGTTGCACACAAATTCTGTTTTATTACCAATAGATATTTCTGAAACAGAATCCACACCGCAGCACTGCCTTATCAAAAACATCCTTGTAGGTCAAATTCAACATACTGAATACAATGTTTCACCTTACATCTCATCTTGCTAAGTCCTGTAGCTGATTGATGTCAAACTTCTCTAAAAATGTTTAAATATTACTTTCAGTGGTTGATAAAAATTAACGAGCTCCATTTATACTATAGAAAAAGGTTAGTTATTTTTATTTACATGTTTCGTCAATGACACAATTACAGCTGAACACAAGAAACCTCACTTCTCAGAAGTCACCAACTGTAATCATGAGCTCATGTCAATCATTTGTAGTGGTGGTTTATATCAACAGTTCTTATAGTGCGGTCTTCGCCTCCTGCAGTTAACACACGCACACAAAACTTCACACAGTCCCTCCCTACACTGGCAGCTCAAGTAGTTGATCTGCACAACACTGAACAACAATTTGTCAGGAATTTGAAGAGATCACTAAAGCTGCCCTTTCGGGAACACTGAAGGTTATTCGGTATGGCTACTAATAAAATAATAATAATGGTAATGTGGGAACTAGGCAGCAAAAATTATCAGTCCTGCCTGTCTGTAACATTAATACATATTGTCTGTGAAGGTTCTAAGTCATCCAGGTCATCGTAGTCAAAGGAGCTTGCAAAGAAAAGCGTCTGGACTTCTTTAAGTTGCTTGAAGACGTTTCACCTCTCATCCGAGAAGCTTCTTCAGTTCTAAGGTCAAATGGCGGAGAATCCCAGATTTGTCCGCCATTTGACCTTAGAACTGAAGAAGCTTCTTGGATGAGAGGTGAAACGCCTTCAAGCAACTTAAAGAAGTCCAGACGCTTTTCTTTGCAAGCTCCTTTGATTAATACATATTATTAACAGGACAGTTATTTGTGTCTAAAAACTTGTGCTTTTCTTGACGTCACAGACTCAAGGTGAAAAAAAAAAAAAAGAAATCTATCAGTGACTACATAGAAACAGTGGCAAGCACTTTATGGTGCCAAGTTGAACAAGTATAGCGAGACCTCAGACAACCTAAAAAATAAATTTATTTTTTGTTCTTTTGCTGTCTGTAAGAGAATCTTAAAATATGTCACATACTTGGAGACGGTATGTATAGTTTTGACCCTGTGTGGAAAATTGTATGCTGTAAAATTATTCCACCCTGGAAAAAGAACAGTTGAAGTAAATAGTTAAAAGTACCAAATTACCATGACGATCATGATGAGTGTATGTAAACAGTCATTTATACAAACACGTGATTAATAGTTGATGACACAAATAGAACAAGACACTAAGAAAAAAGAAAACGCTTCTGTCTTCTCAAAAGTCACCAACATCCCGAGCATTATCAGTCTTTAAGAGTTTGATCAAAAACTATATGTAGTTTCACGTATTGTAAAACTTACATTGGAAATTAGCATTTTAGAATTCAAACACATTAGTGAGCTGTACTTTATGAGGAAGCAAATATAGATTCAATTAGTCATTTGTGGGAAACAACTGAGTGTAAATCATGTGGCAGTAAAACTATCCAGCTACTACCCAACTACAAAATCCGAATGCAGGCGTGTTTCCTAAGGTAGCCGTTTTACAGAAACATCTCTGCGTGGTAAGCATAGGCAGAAACCTTCTCATCAGGCTGCTCCAAAAAGAGCATGCTGGCATTAACGAACGCTGCTGTTGCTATTAGCCAAGCCTCCATCTCCTAGACTACAGCTGAGACCACCGCCCACTAAAGCTGACTAGACACTGGCCCTGTCTGCTCGATTAGCCGCTAGCATATAGCTAGACATTTGCCTCAGCTCTCTTAACAACACGCTTATAGAAGACTGTAATATGCGTTTTCTAGTAACGTACACACTGTGCTTAAAACACCCAGTTACAGTAACATTGTTACTGGTGTCAAGAGCCGTTACCCGTGTCACGTACCAACAGATACCATAGTTGGTTAGCTAACCAACAAGTTGCTCTCAGCGGAAAGTGATAATGGATTAACTTTAAACACGTCTCGTTACCCGTAAGATGAATTAAAGCCAGTTTAAAGGTGCACACATTACCGTTAATGTTACAGACCCAGAATGTCCCAACAGCTTTTCAATTCTGGATTACCTAACTTAACATTGCCCAACTCCAGCTAACGCTAGCTCGCTAGCAGCTCTACGAACTAGCGTTGATTATCTTAGCTATGGTGCCAGTAGTCAAAAAAGCACAACAGTGGGCAAGTCAAATAACAGCTAAATTACCGTTTGCAGTGTGGCTTTGACCTCATCCAGGTCCCCGGTCTTCAGTGTCCAAATCAGATCTTTATCGCACATCTTTTTGTTGTCGGTTCGGTGTTGCACCTTCCTTGTTGTACTGCCGGGGGTTTGACAACTTATCTGCTAGTGTGTTAAAAGTTAGCTAGCTGAGGCTAGAAAACTACTACTCTCGTCGAGGCTAATACAGTTTCAGCTAAATAAAAATACTCAGAATAATAATTTTTGTTCGATATGGCGACTCAATGACGAGTGACGGGGGAAAATGGTTCACGAAAAGTTCTAAACGGCAAAGTAGCAAACAGGTATCCGCCTTTCTGCAATCCAGAAATATTTCCGATGCCGTTACCCGGAAGAGAATATTTATGGAGAAGTTTATGCTGTTCTGTGACGATAAGAAGGAGTTACTTAATGCAACGCATGACTCGTCAGGGTTTTTGAATATCCTAATTTGTAACAAGTATTTACAGTTCCTGAATAAACATATACAGAAAAGTATAATTAAATAAGCTTCTATGTTACCATGTAAAGTAAAACGGAAATTCGTTCCTTATCTGGTTCTGCATTTATGTTTTTTCGCACTTTGTCTTCACATCTGAGTATACACCTTTTCACTGTTTTTCAGAAATGTTTAACTGAAAATTTTTAATAATAGAAATAATAAACAGACAAAAAACATTCAACTCCACTAGTTAACGATGTAAGAAAACAAACCCATATGCCTAGTTACAAAATCCAAATGCAAACTATATTACATTCTTTTTACATTGTCATGTTAAGCCATAGCGCCACAGTAACCAAGGGAAGTCAAAATTATAGTTTCACATGTCTTTAAATAGCTATGACCAAACACCATATTCGTTTTTCTCCAAATTGCTGTGAACCGACATGGCCTTCAACATAAGTTTAATTTTTATTCAGAGCACAGCCTGGGTTTGAGCTACATTATTTCCACTTT
Source organism: Haplochromis burtoni (assembly GCF_018398535.1). Lineage (NCBI taxonomy): Eukaryota > Metazoa > Chordata > Actinopteri > Cichliformes > Cichlidae > Haplochromis > Haplochromis burtoni. Next base: position 1,483,047 of record NW_024582410.1, read on the forward strand.
AAAGCAGTCTCTTTTTTTATCTTCACATGTAAGTGGTTTATTATTAGAACACAAAAAACACCTGAAGATATGTAAAAAAGAAAGACGTCACATATACTTAATAGCCACTTTATTAGGTAGACTTGTTCACCTGCTTGCTAGCACAAATATTTAATCTGCCAATTATATGGCAGAAGCTCAGCGCATTTAGACATACAGACTTGTTCAAGATGACCTGCTGAAGTTCAAATCAAGCATTAGAATAGGGAAGAAAGGTGGTTGGAGTGACTTTGATCATGGCATGATTTTTAATGCCAGACAGACTGTTGTGAGTATTTCAGAAATTGCTAAGCATGTGTAGGACTTACAGAGAATATATCCAGTGGATGGCAGTTCTCTGGGCAAAAATGGCTTGTTGATGCCAGTGATCACAAGAAAATGGCCCTATTGATATAAAAGCAACCGTAACTCACATCTGTTACTTGTTAAAACCAAAGTATACAGAAGAGCAGACAACTACACTGGCCGTCAGCTAACAGGAACAGGAAACTGAGGCTGCAGTTGACAGGGGTTCAGCAGAACTGAACAATAAAAGATTGTAAAATCGTTGTCAGGTCAGCTTGGCATAAATAATAGGAACGCACTGGCCCATCCTGGCTTAAATAAATAATTAAAGTATATAATTCACTGTAATTAAATGGCCTCACAGTCACCATATCTATCTCCAATAGAGCACCGTTGGGATGTGGTGGAATGGGATGTGCAGCATCCAAATCTGCAGCAACCGTGTGATGCTATCATGCCAATATGGATCAAAATCCCTGAGGAATGTTTCCTATTACGTGAGCATGGCTGTGCATGATTACTTTTTAAGGCAGTGGTGAAAACAAATGCAGCATGTGTTGCATATTTATCCGTATTCTGACCTATGCCATTTAAGGATAGCTCCATCAGCTCCTGATGAATAGGGTCAGCTGCAGAAAGCAACTCTCCAAAGGGGTAGAAAGATCAATCATTACATAACCTTAATCTATAAAGGCTCAAGGTCAGAGCAATAAGTTCAAAGCCTACAACTGCCTCTTTGCCTATTAAGCCACTAGAGACACCTACATCTGCTTTCATTCTTCCAGTGAAACCAACTAAGTGTATAATCTCCAATGCACCATCTTTGTGAAATACAGGTGAGGACAAAAGTCTTGTCACACATTCATTTGATGAAATCACTTCCCTGGAACTAGTCTAGACGAAGAAGATAACAGTAAAAGATACAATTCTAAGAAAATGCTATAGTGAATTAAAACACTGCTGGTTAAATTTAAGTGCTCTGCCTTCCTCTTTCCTTTATGACTGTACCTCGCATAGTATCCATCATCTCTCCAATATGTACATCTATATATTACAGACCTTGTAGCTGAAACACAATTATTAAAACCGTTTTAAGTGACAATAAGAATCAGATTTTTCCAGTCCATGCAACAGATTTTAGACCCTAATAATTGATAAGGACAGAGATGAGTATTGCCCAGATTTCCCCTGCTTACCATGCTAATGTGACACACAGAACTTGACTAAAATTAATCCCAGAATGGGCTACAAATTCATGTGAAGTCTAAATTAATTATAGTCAGTTGCAAGTATTCACAGTTATAATGATGACATCTGCATACTAATGGTGCTGAAGAATGTACTGCTTAAGCATTTCATCACATATCCTCAATTCATATGACCCACAGCTGGATAGAAAATTAATAAAATCCTCCAGGTTTTCGATTAATCATTATTTGTAATAAAGATCTTAATTACACTTTTACCATACTTAAAGAGCACATAAAAACATACTTTAGCTGTGTCAAAAGGGAGGCCCAAATTTGTGAGAGTGCTGCACATTTCTTTAATGTACAAGCACCAGAGTGGAATTTTCCACCCGACAGAAATGTTAAAGTAATTCTATCCATAGGCATGACAGTATGGCACCTCCATTTTTCAGTCTATTAGCAGCCCAGGCTGCAGAAATACGTTATGCAACTGTGTCCATTAAACTGTCCAGACATTCTCCCTCCTCTCTAGCTTTTCAAAACATTCATGGGGATAATACTCAGTCAACGGTGCACATATACCTCCCCATAACTACAAGAACACTCAGCCATTACAGTCAGTTTGAATAATAATTAATTCACATAACCTCTGCAGTAAGTCAATTAGACATTCCTTCATGGATCAAATGCTGCCATTTTATGAAGACTATTTTCCTCACCGAGAGATTATGATTGATGCTTTAAAGTTGAAATTGTACATTTTGGGTCTCTAATTGTGCACGAACACTTTGTTGAACGCTATCTAGCAAAGAATAGACAAGAACTTCCACAAGTACATTTTTAATTTAAATAATAACACTTTAGCCTATCAAGCTTGGAAAAAAATGTGTTCTACTTAACTTCAGACTGACACTCTAGATTAGCATCTCAAATTTAAATCCCCTCACCATGTGAATGTAAATCAGCTACCTCAATCCCATTTTCCATTTATGTTTCTCCTAAGATAAAACCATAAAAAAGGTTTAACCACACTGCCAGACAGTATGTTGCATAAAACCAGTTTCCAGCTGTTCACTGGTGCACATTAAATGCCTTAAATTTAAATGTAAGCAGGAAAAACATTACTGCTCATGCTTATTTTAAAATATGGGAAAAAATGTAAATGAATACACGTTCTATGATTGTTACCTTTATTTCAAATAGTTTAGGAATATTGTTTCCAAATTCAAAAACAGGCAATGCTTAACTTATCTCTGGATAGTCTCTGTCTACTCCAGTCTGTCTTTGTCTGCTTTAAGTGCACTGGCCCTAAAGATGAGTCTTTCACATCAGGTTATAAATATAGAGTTTCAATTTAAAAAAGTGTGTGTGTGTGGGCGGGGGGTAAATTTGTAAAATGGTGGACTATTTTTATCTGTGGATTAATACAAATCTGGTGGAGTCTTAATTACACCAGATGGGCCAGAGTATGTGGCATTGACTCAACTGAAGCTCATATACTGATGAAGGAATATTTCACTCACTTGTCTGTTCTAGATATTCAGCCTCATCTAAGTCCCCTGAAGTTTAATTTCAATACAAAATGATAAATATCTTAATAGAAGTTTAGTGTAGACCTTATTAATGTAGGTCTCAAATTAATGCGTGTCATTCCCTGCATAAATGCTTAACGAAGCCTGGACTGTGATATTATAAAGTGCAGTCCCCATAAAAGTCAAAACCTGATTTAAATTTAGTACCTACTTATAACTAGTCTTTTTGTTACCCCCCCTCCCAATTTTCTCTGGTACTGTTTCACCTTCTCTATGTCTTTACCTACGTAACTATCTCTCTCTGTCTAACTCTGCTTAAATCTTTCCAGCAATGGGTGTGACTTCCCCAGATCCACTGGCACACCTTCTATAATCATATGCAGTATGTAACCGTGGGCATGTCATTCCACTCCTTGTTGCATTGTTAAGTTAAACAGTGATGTAGTTTAACTTGCAAACTTGACTTGCCCGTCCTCTTTCAGCACAGTCCTTTCTAGTGCGTCTGCCTTCCAAACATACTGGCTTGACCCACTCTTGCCCTGTAGAGAAATTCTCACCCAAGCCTATGCCAATAGAAATAAAATACCCCTTACCTGAACCCAAGCCTATGGGAGAGGAAATCAATGAGAACTTAACCTGTGAAACCAGAATCTATTTACCTGAATCTGAAAGAATATTCTCACCAGTCCTTGGACTCAGTGGTACGAGACTTGATCTTGTGAAGAAAAGAGACTTGTACTTCTTTCAATAACGTCCCTGATTTCCAGCAAAAACTAACAAGTTATCTTTCTGAAACACTCCGTTAAATCGACTTTTTCCAGTGTATCCAACAACTGAGCAGCTGTGTTGCACAAACCTCGATACTTCACTAGTGCTGTACTGCGTTCATTGAGTCTGAACTTTTAACCTTGAATTTCATTTTGGTATAAAGAGGATAAAATTGGAGAGAATAAATCAGGTGGTGAGCACAAAATTTGCCATTGTGGTCAAAAAAGTCATTTTTAAAGGGCTGTGAGCAGACACGTGATGGCAAAAGCCACAATTTAGGCTGTTTGCGCCAAATGTTCTCCCAGGATGTTACAGTAGAATATGCATTGAAAGTTTCACTTGAGGAGACAAATTCACGGTGCACAAACCCATGAATGTCAAAAACAACCATGATCCTGCTCGCATTCCTGGTCGGATGACCTTCGGGTTTGGACACCGTTAGCTCTTACACAAATAATTGCTCTCTCTGGGTCATAGCCTGAGACCCAACTCTCATCACGACTGATTTCTCTTGACATGACAGTCAGGTCAATTTGACACAGAAGTTGATGGCTGCTCTTTTCACAAGTTTGAAGTCCATATTGAAATCACAAAAACAAACATGATAATGGTCAGAAGGGAGAGAGGTGCTTCAAGGCAGCAATCTAGAAGTAGCAGCCATAGTGGAAGGGGTACATTTATTTTACTTATCCCCTTCATGTCATGGATGGACTGGAGCCTAGGCTATACACTGGACAGGTCACCAATCTGTTGCTAGTTTAGAACCACCAGTTAACCTAACCACATGCGTGTCTCTGGACAGTGGGAGGAAGGTGCATTACCCAGGGAGAATCCACACAGACACACGGAGAAGAATGCCAACCCCACACAGAAAGACACACTTGGTTAGTCAATGGCTGGTAGATTGTTGCTTTGTAGAGATAGTGGTAGCTATCACACCAAACTGCCATCTAGAACTTTGTCATCATACCTCATATACCAAGGTCTGAGAACCTTCAAAACTGACTATTTTTGGAGTTTCATTCCCCACAGTGATATCCAATAAAGGCAGCACCTTCCTCTACAGGACAGAAAAATGGGGACGAACAGTCTCACTGAATATTTTTGGAACACTGGTTCCTACATACATAAGTAACATTTTATTCATAAAGCAACTTTGAAGATAAATATCACAAAATGTTTCAATAAAATTGCTGCAAAATGAAAAACAACCCCCCCCCCACCCACCCACCCAAATTATATTTAAAAAACCGTTTAAGACCATGGATCTCAGGCTAAAAGGGAGAAAGTTCCTGAATTTTGGGGCCAATGTGGAAAATCCCCTGATCACAGGAGCTTAGTTAGGAGCCTTGCAATCTGAACAACTTGTAGCCATTCCAGGGAGGTTTTGTTGAGACAAGTGAACAAGGAGTCAAAATAATCTACACAAGATGAAATAAAGGCATGAACAACAATTAAGAAAAATGAATCTCAGCACTAGTACAGTATGTAGTGCAGATCACTAGTTATGCTTATATTACAGATAACCAAATGCTCACCTGTCAAAATTGGAGCAGAAAATCTTAATTTGATCTGCCAGTGCAGGTACTAACATCAACAGGATGTCATGGACAAAGAATTAAAAATAACTAAATAACTAACTAAATAAATATATATATACATATAAAATTATTGCACTGGCAGAACTGAATTAAGATTTTCTGCTCCAATTTTGAAACACACACACACACACACACACACACACACACACACACACACACACACACACACACA
>NW_024582410.1:1488653-1514647 GCF_018398535.1 Haplochromis burtoni
ACACACACACACACACACACACACACACACACACACACACACACATATATATATATATACATACATACATACATACATACACACACACACAATACAAACTAACAGCTGGAGAGTTTGAGAATCCAGCTTCGAGACCATCCTTATCACGCTGATCACTGTAGTGAAGGGTAATCCATACTTGCTAAATTGCTTTAATCCATCTATCTTAGTTGTACATGGCCTTGTCTTTGCCATAGCCAAATCTAATGTGATTAGTGAGGCCTGCTGTCACTGTCACAGGCACCCAAGGTATCTACAAAAGTCTCAGCACAATCCTGGGGACACACTGAAAATCACCCAAATGTCAGGTGTGTTTTCAAAGACAGCAGTTGCTAAAGCAACCTGCTTGTCCAACATTGTCAGGACTTGGGAGGGCATATAGTCTACAACAATCACATTTCAAAATTTAAAGAATAACTTTAAATTGTACACAAATCTGTATGCTGTTAGAAAGTCACACCTTTTCAGTCAGATAAGGTTAATTTATTAAGGAAGATAAGGGCACTATATGTACAAGCAGCTGAAGACCAGAAAACAAAGCAACAAGCTGCAAGAGCTTCTCTGCAGAACTTCAGAATCCAGACGATTTATGACAATGTGCAAAACCCATAGACTGTATGTAAAAAAAGGATTTAGTTACTCTGATGTCACATACTAATTTATGACCCCGAGTTTTAAAGACTAAGCTTAACTTTTCAGCTAGCACCATTTTGGGTGGTTTGAAGCCAAAAGTGACAGTATCAGATGGAGAGTTATCTAGCTAGGGCTAGCAAGCTTAGTTAGCAACATACATCCATAGATGCAGTTACCTCATTGTTAATCACTTTCAAGTGGTTTATAGATGACTGTAAAAGTTAGCGTGCTTCACTCATAACTTTAAGTCTTTGCTTTTACGTTGGTTATTTTCACATGGAGGTCTGTGGGGATAGACTTTCTTTAGGAGACAGGCTGAAGTGACCACTCTTTTGGCCATATTAGCCTTAATATTTCAGCCCTAGAAAATTTTGCTTGGTGACACTGACCACAATACATTATTCAGTCTGGCATTCATATAGATAAACTTACATTGCAGCCATAAAACATGACAAAAGTACTAAGATGTACACTTAGCTCAGAGAGCTTGGAGATAGCGGCAAATAAAAAAGTTCTCTGACAGCCCCAGAAACCCCAGAACTGAAGACTTTTTTTTCTGCAGAGTGAAAGTGAACACAGTTACACTGAGTAGCTCTTTTTAAAGGACTTTTCTGATTTATCACGAAGACGTTATGTCAATCTTTATATACACAGATACTGTTTGTAAGTGGAATCAATTAATTGTTAGCTTTTTCTCTTTTAATAGCATTGAAAATATAGAAAATTTCCAAGCATATTCTTGAATACTGTCTGTAATGATTAGCCATGAAGTTAAATTAAATGAATACACTACACTCTACACTGTAATTTCTCCCACTTGAAATATTCTTTTCTTTTTAATTTTGTTCTTCCTTTTAAGCAAAAAGAGATAACTACTTGGAGAAATATTTAGAATTTGAAAAGAAACACAGTCATACAAGTTGATGTACCTTTAGAATGCAGTAGTACTATCAGTACTATCAGTAGCCTCATAATTATCAGAATAGATGAAGGGTTTTGTGTTGTGTTTTATGTTGGTGTGTATGTTTATCTATCAATGAAAAATTACATCCATATATACATATCTACTTTAAGCTTGCAGTTATTTGCCTTTTGGACACTGGGGGGCAGTGCAACAAGGTGTGAGTTGAGAGACCTCTTAGAAACCATGAAATTACTTTTTCACTCTGTGCAAAAGTCTTGAGCTGCCCATCATTTCTTTATATTTTACTTCCAAGAAGCCAGAGTTTCCTTGTGACTTTCTCTGGTAATGTTCATAAGATATAGCAACGTCTTCACTGTAATGTCTGACAGAGGACCTGTGAGATGCATGTGACCCTTCAGTTCATCCATCTATGATTTGCTCGTCGGTTCATTACAAATCGTCTCATTGAAATATTGGCTGTCAAGAAGCCTTTCTTAAGGTAGGGTAACAGGGAAAAGGGTGGAGGCATGCCAAATTACATAAGAACTGTAAAAAATCAGTGGTAACAGGTCTTAAGAAGTGACGAATCCAAATTTTACGTTTTGATTTAAATTGCCGTATGTGCAGATGAAATCAGAAGAGAGGTACAGTGAATATCCACAGCCATCTGTCCACATAGTGGAAGCTCTGCCATGTTTGAAGTCTGGGTTTCAGCCAGTGATTTGGGGGATCTTGTAAAAACTAATGGACCTATGAATGTTGAAAGGTACCCATCATGTCTTAAAGACCATACAACACCATACCGTAGTATATTATGCTAACAGAGCACTTCACTCTCAGATTGCAGGCTTACTTGTGGTTCATAGAAGAAGCACGAAAGAGAATCTGAAAATGGAGAATGATGGAGAGCACAGATTTAAACCAAAGTGGAGGCTGATTGGCTCAAGAAAGGCAAGCAAGAAGATGATTGGACTAGAGAAATGATGTCAGTGTTGAGATTGACAACGTGGGAAAGCGATAGTCAGCTGAACTCAGGAAAGCAGGCAGATGAGTGATGACAGATCTTCCTTCTTGAACTTAGGCATCAGCTTCATATCATCATCCTCATTCACTTGTAAAAGATGGCTGGCTCCTTCTTGTTTTTCTGGAGGATTCTTCTTTTTCAAAGGGAGTTTTTCCTTCCCACTATCACAAAGTGCTTGCTCCTGGTGGGCCACTTGATTGCTAGGGTTTTCTCCAGAATACTGAAGGGTCTTTACCTTAAAGTATAAAGTGCATTGAGGTGGTTTTTGTTGTGATTTGGCACTATAGAAATAAACCTGAATTGAATAAGCTTGTAAGATCTGAGAAATTCCCTTGCAAGTTGAATGCTCCTCACAAATGTAGTATATATTATAGTAATATAATAATAATGATGACTTTAGGTATACATAACTAAAAACTAAAAAATGTTTCTCAATGTTTAAATATATTATAAAATATAATATTCATCTGAAAACTCAGTGTGATAGGTCAGTTAGGACAACAGTTTTGTATTTGTGTGTTAGTTTGATTGAACAAGCTTGGGATGGTGTCAAATTTCACACATGGATTTCAATCACCAGCTAATGATAGCGTTTAAAGTTCATTGGTGCTGCAAATGTATTTAGGTTCATTTGATCTTTTTTGTTTTTGTTGAAAAAGTCAACCTGCTGCTGTTAGAAACAATGTTAATGAGAGTGCTAAAAGGCAGCCAAAGCAGTTAAATTGTGAGCCAGAAAAAATTCTCCTTGGTTAATCTACAGATTACTCATCGCGCCAAACAGATACTAAAACAACTGATAGCTGAAATAAATAGCACTGGAAGCTGCTGCAGTACGGTCATCTGTGTAACCTTGGGTACTGATTGCTTACCAAGCAAACCCACATGGCAATCTCACTGGACCAAGTTTGTCCCTCAACCATGACTTTGAACCCAATCAAATTACAAAAACTGTTCAGGAAAGGCTTGAGAAAGAAAGACCAATGTCATCCTGCTTTCCAAGCTAACCATATCCTAATCATATCAAGCCATATCAAGCCAAATGGGCTTTTGGGCCACACCTAAACGATCTGTTGCTGACTTCCTGATGTAGAAATCCCCCCAGAGGTCTTTCCCCTGCCTACACAGATTAGAGATGTTGAGGCAGCGCTAGTGGACCTGTACATGATTAGGCAGAAACTTCATATTTCAGCTGGTGGGTATACTATTTTTATATGTTTTATTACAGCTTTTGGGTATTTTTTTTATTATCAGTTATATTACATATGAATATATAAAAAAATAATGATCCAGTAGCTTATACAACTCTCTCAACTTCAGGATACTTTTTGTTTCATTTTGTGAATCTGAAGTTATAATATGTGTGTCTCATCACAGATTTAATGTAAAAACACCATCACCAAGTTAGAGATGAAAGCAATTTCCCTAACTCCCTGTAACGTGCTACCCTAGACTGATTTAGACCTCAAACAACGCTCTCAATCACAGCTGCCCTGTTGTTCTCAGATATTGCACACGGAGCAAATCGGGTTTGTAAACTGGGAATGTATTGTGACAGAAAGGGTGAGCATCATCTGGTTTTTCAGCTTCACAATTTGAAAACTTTTGATAAAGGGAGTTCAGGCAAAACTCTTTCGGATGAATTTGTGAAGCAGAAAAAAGCAGTTTGGAAGACTAATAAAAACTGGTAACTGCGGGAGAGCGTGTTGTGTTTTAGGGGCAGAGGAAACATTAGTAGTACATAATTTTCCATCTGATGGACCCATGAGCTATTGAGTGTAATCTCAAGAGAAATTAAATCTCTGTCAAAGTCTGCAATGCAGAGATAAAGTAATATTACTGTATGAGCAATGGGTAGTCATGCTAGATAGTTAATAGCATAACAGCTCTAGGTTGTAGTTTTCAACAGGCAACCTGTGGAAACATTTGACTGTTAAAGTTAATATTAAAAAGCAACATTTTCACTTCAGCTGTCAGTGGTTTTCTAAAAAGTCTATCTTAGAACTGTGATTGAATGATCTTAAACAGGACCTGAAGCTTTTAAGATCCTGATGCCCTCGGGGTCAAATGGTGACCACTAGTAGCTAATTCTCTAAATATCCTGTTTGGTCTGATCTATCTGAGGTTGACTCGTCATTGTTACAGGGAGCGGTCAGTGTGTCCTCTGTGGGCAGACATGTGCTGCTTCTTCTGACACCATGCACTGCCTCCCCCTAGGGGTCAGGCCATAGATACAGCCTTCCTTAATGGGAGTGTGGGCATGAGGAAATAGGGAAGGCATAGAACAGGACCTGTCTGCAAGCACAGGCACACTGATGTGTACCACATTCCTGCCAACCTATCAGCCACTGTGAGCGTGGGCTTTCAGGCACTGAGGTGTGAAGAAAATATATTCCAAGACTTGTTCATTTCACAGAGTCTGTGATGAATTTGCTACCAGGAGACTAGGATCATCACTATAATTCTTGGATGCTTACAGCTCCTAATAAATTGAGCAGAAACACCCGTGGCTGTCAATTGTTCACCCATTTCACCCTCTATCATCTGGCCTCCACTTCCATAAGGCAGTGCTATCACATCATCTATCACTATGAGGTTTTGTCCACTACCGGCTACCCCTGATCACCCCTGACTAGCTCTGACTGGGGGCCAGTGCTTTATATGGTAGATGTGAGTCTTGATAGGATTTGACAACTTTATTAGGCACAAATCAGGCGGCCGCACTTTCATTCTCTGGTGGACATGTGAGCGATGTGCGCCCCAAGCTGTGGTTCTCATCATGGGTGGAATTCTCTTTTTCACTTTTTCCTCTATCTCTTTTTATTCAAAGCCCCTGGGTCCTTCTCACACTTTATCATTCCCTCCCCTCAGCGCTCTACTACAGGAGCTTTAGGGGACATATTGTTGCTTGGATTGTTGGTCCTGTCATTAATGAATAGTATCAAGCTCACGACAAAAACAACCACAGTTGTCACTTTGGACCATTGTTAATGCCAAGTCACATTAAGTCACATGACATAGCTGATCAGCCTGTCCACACCGTGCAGTACACAGGACACTAACTGTAGCGGTTCACCGTAAAATACTTTTGGCCATCACGAAACAGGAATATACGAGAAGGCAATGAAATACATTTGGCTTTAGAGATAATAAATTAATCCAAGGATAAATAATAACTCCACTCTGGTTTTCTCGGGTGCAATGATTTATTTCAGCGCAACAGAGGAAGAAGAAAAACCCATTTGTCAGTATGTCTCAGTGAGGGGTTAAACAGAGGGAATCCTGAAGAGATTAACACAGGCATGTTCCCGAAGCTCTTCACTCAAGAGCAAAATGAAAATCACCCAATTTCTTTGAGAAAAGTTTGGGCAAATTGAGAAGCATTATGGAGAGAGTGGAGCCGAAAAAGGATTTCATGCATTAACATTTCCTTCTCACTTCAGCAGCATTCATTCTGGCTTTGTTAACAGTCCCCCACCCCAAAGGGAGATCAGAAAAGAAAGACAGAAGGCACGGACAATTTCCATAAGTCACTTCTTTTCTTTGCATATATTCAAATGAATGTATAAGGTCTGAAAAGAGGCAAAGTCGCTTCTACAGCTACAGAAGTGGGATCTTCTATTTTTAGGATTTGATCGTTGATCTCTAAAAACAGAAAAAAAACAACCATCAAACAAACAAAACAAAAAGGCATAAATTGTATCCAAGGCTCAAGTGATTCTTGTAAGAGAGATTTATTACACGCCTTTAGGATATGCGCTCCACTTGAGGACAAAGCGCATCTCCACCACACTGTTCGGCACAGCAGATGAACTTTGTATTGCACGAAACAACGAGTTTCACGTCAGTTAAGACATCAATCCCTTTGTGGCTGCAAACACAACAGTATATGACGGCAAAAAGAAATATCAACTCAGTTTTTGCAGTGCGTGACTGATGTAGCAGCAAAATGAAACAGTAGCAATTTCAGGATATGAAGCTGCCCTGTTTGGAAACAGTAAAGCCTTGCCAGACAAAAGCTGTGATATATCTGTGATGTTATGATTGTTTTTGGAAATATATGGAAATGATGCAGAAAATGGGATTTTCTAAAAGTGCAGTTACATTTTGCCTTTTCATTCTTGTGCTTTTTTTTTTCAAAGCGACAGCTCTACCTTGAAAATAAGGAGGAGAAAAGGATGGATGTGTGATTTCTGGTTCAGGCAGACAGATTATGATTGATAATACTACCTAAATTTCACATTTTTGATCATTTACTCTAATATGAGAAGGAAAATGAGAATGCGTGTTGACCTTCTTTTCGTATTCCAGCTCAGCTGTTGTTTTTCAAGGTGATGCACATTGAGTCCACTTTGGCTGATTATTCACAGGCATGCTGAAGACACAATGACATTGACAATGAAAATGATCAGTAGATAAGGATCATTACTTTCACAATAAGAGTCAGTGTCATTAAAAACATGAAATGCCTTTCGCAACATCCTATTGCATCTCTACCTAGGAAATTATACACACCGAGTAGTACACAGTGCTTCCTTTAACAGTTTTGGTGTGGATCGCCTGATGATCTTTGCTATCTGTTATTGTATTTGTTGGGGAAGTTACCTGAGCACTTAATTGTGTAAATTATAATGCATTGGGTTACAAGAAAACACAAGGATGTAAGACAGGAAAGACAGGATGTAACAAAGGTGCCACACCAACAGCAGACCAGAGATTAATTGTGCAGGGATTAAAGGCCCTGCAGCAGAAACAGTGGTGGCTACATGGAAGAGCCCACGCTCTAAATTAAATTAACAGGAGATGGGCTCATTAGCAGTCAGCTGAATGCTCAGCAAGAATCTCTGTACTATAGGCAACACAGGAAAGGCAGTCAGATGGTAATATCTGTTTTTCCAACTGTGACATTTTTAAGAAAAGGTATATTGTCAGAAGTTGCTTTAAATGCTTTAATTAAATTTGAAACTCTTACAATTAAGAGAGAAAAAAAATGTTCAATTTGTAACCATCAGCTTGAATTTGAAAAGCCCCCGTGTATGAGCGCAGCAAGCTGTGCCTTGAGCTCATGCAGGGATTTTTTCTAAAATCCTGTGTCTGATTTCTGTTACCCAGTAAATCAGTAGGGTTAGTCTCAGCAGGAAGTTGCGCTAAAGAAGTAACCATGATACAAAATCATCGGACAAAAAGTGTAAGAAATCATTTTGGTTTGGGATCTGAAATCCTGGCAGCTTCAATAGGCATCAGTTATAGAGAAATGAAATGTGATCCTGCAGTATAAGAGTTTGCTGTCTCATAGTAACAAGTGACAGTACAGATTTAATACATCTCAGTGCACCTCAGTTCCAATGAATGAGAAAAGTTATACCTACTGTATAGACACAGTATAATGCTTTAGTGCTTACATGGACGCTGTTTTTAGTCATATTTACATTTTGAATGCTGTGATACTGTAACGCTGGGCTGATAATATATCACAATGATATATCACAATAATTGAATGATTTTTCCCTCTTCAGATGCTCCAGGAATATTGTACCTCAGCTGCTGGGATGTAATTGGCCTACATTATGTTCTCTATTACCGTGGGAATACACTGGATGCATGCCTCCAATGTTGCATCTCTGATGTAGTTTTGTTCCCTTCTGCTTCGAATTACTCTGAATTTCAGAAGCACAGCATACAGTGTGCATGGTCTTTTATTTTGAAAATCAGCAACCACCAGCAGTGTTTCTGTGACTTCCTGTCCTCTTTATATTCTTTATGCAGCTTAATGTCAAAAATAGAGTTAACAGGCATTGTTTGTGACAAACAGTTGCCGAATCTGAAGGAATCGGGTTATGCGTCCATAGGATCCATCACTTCTGTGCGTCTCACTCACTTTCTGTGTAAGTTTGTGTTTAAAGTTGCCTCAAGCCTGGTACACCACTGAAGACTAGGTAGGTGAAGTTAGGGCTTTATTGTTTTTAGGAGTTGCTCGTGTGAATCAGCGGCACCAAACTTGGCAGGGGAATAATAATAATAATGGATTGGATTTATATAGCGCTTTTTCAAGGCACCCAAAGCGCTTTACAATGCCATTATTCATTCACTCTCACATTCACACACTGGTAGAGGCAAGCTACAGTTGTAGCCACAGCTGCCCTGGGGGAGACTGACAGAAGCCAGGCTGCCATATCGCGCCATCGGCCCCTCTGGCCAACACCAGTAGGCGGTAGGGTAAAGTGTCTTGCCCAAGGACACAACGACCAGGACAGAGAGCCCGGGGATCGAACCGGCGACCTTCCGGTTACAGATACGCTTCCCAACCCCCTGAGCCACGGTTGCCCCATAAAATTAGGACATTCGTTAATTAAGCTCTTGTAGCTGAGGCAGGTACAGTAGGTCGTTTTTACGTTGGCGTAGTGTGTACACCGTGTGTGCATCTAATATGTCAGTGTTGATGGATGCTAATGAGATCCTCATGAGGTGAGTGTTTTGTGCTGTGACCTTTAGTGTTGTGGGGAATATGGCTACTTTTGTTGGATCACTTGTGAGTGTTGTAGGCCAGATGATGGCAATAACACTAAGGGGTGCTGAGCCACCCTTGATGTGATCATTGTGTGGCCATAGCTCTCCATTTTGTTGGTCACTAGTATGCTTGCTTTACTGAACCTTGTGGATTAAAGTAACTTGTTGTGGTATGAGGCCATTTGTATGTGACCATTTGTGTGGTGGAGACAACAAATCACTTGGTTGTCGTTATTTGTTGCTACTTTTGGTTTTGTGTTGTAGCAGGTCAAGTAATCATTTTGAGTTTGTGACTGTTGCGCTCCTTTGTGTTGTTCACGTGTTACTTTTTGTGTGTGTTTAGAGTGGCAACTTCAAATCCTCATGCAGGAGCATCCATGCTTAAAGATGCCAACTATAATGTGAACACTGTGCTTCTGTTAGCTTTTCCTTTTATTTCCGGTTTGAGGGTCAAGGAC
This sequence comes from Haplochromis burtoni, assembly GCF_018398535.1. Classification (NCBI taxonomy): domain Eukaryota; kingdom Metazoa; phylum Chordata; class Actinopteri; order Cichliformes; family Cichlidae; genus Haplochromis; species Haplochromis burtoni. Next base: position 1,498,216 of record NW_024582410.1, read on the forward strand.
CTGAAGGCTTCAGGGGGGCATATAAGAAATTTAGGGGTCCTAGAGGAACGCTTTTGAGGGAGGTGTTACGTCCCTCTCCTAATCTCCTCAGCTGGTGCTAATTGGCCACACCTAGTCAGGTGTTGATAAAAACATACCTAAGGCAGGCTTTCAAAGAGCCTCACTAGCCGTGCCTTGGTGGTACCGGCCGTGTTCAGCCAGCCTGCTCTGCCATTTTAGGATTAAAACTTCTTCTCACTAACACTCTGGTATTCATCTTTTTTTTTTTTTATGTTATGGCTTTTGACCGGGTCGTAACACCAAACATTAAACATTTTATGGCTACTTGATGGTTCACTCAGACTGGAGTAAAAACATGAAGGCAACGTCATTTTTTTGCTGTCAGAGAATGAATGCAAGTTGTAGTTACCAGCTGGTTGACCAGAGGTGGAGAATCTCTATTAGTTCTAAAGCAAAATATATGTTGGCCCATAGGACTCTTTCATCCAATCAGGTGCACTCATACAAAAACAATAGGAAAGGGAGAGCAACCTTCACGCATCTTCTTATAATTCATGTGAACACACCTCACATCATAAGCACTGGCCTCAGCGGGAGTGAATGCAACAAAGGGATTTAGCCCTAATGGCTGTGCTTTACAAACAGACTTCAAATGTAGCACTGAAAAGTGGCAGTGTGACCGAATGTTGTATTCAGCATGTTCACGCTTCGTGCTCAATGGTGCCATCAGAGAACACCTCATTGCATCTTGCTTTAGCCCACTAATGAATTAGAGAGAACACCATCCTTTCATCACCTGAGCCTCATCAGGTTCCTGTCCAAAACTCATCACCCCTTGCCAGGTTTCTCTTTTTCCTCTTAATCACCACTCTCACCCTTCAATTTCCTGCTAAAGCAATCTTGCAGTCGGATACTGAAACAAGAAAAAGAAGATTGCAAGCCATTCACAGAGTGATTTTTGATCCCAGAGAAAGGCTCGTGATTTTGCAGAGGCTGTTCTAATTGTTTATTCCGACAAAATGATAATTAATCTGCCTCGCTGGATGTACCTGCTTCTGCATGTACAGGTGAGCCGGCGTCAGGCTCTCAGTTTGCACATGTGGCATTGCTTTTGTTCCAGGCCTCGACTGTGTGCTTCATTTACATAACTGTAATTACCTGTGTGGGCAGAAGACCGGCTGCTGCCCCAGGTATGAAGGCTGTTTTCTTCCCATCTTCCTTGTTCAACTGTGAATCACTTAAATTGCCCAGTCTAAACACCGTGCAAAATCTGGGTGAGTTACAGCTTTAGAAATCCTGCTTTCCTTAATGACAGGTTTTGCTAAATGCTGCCTGAACTGGGTCTTGAGGAGAGGAAGATGAGCGTGTAAAAGAAGAAAATCAGAGGTGTTTTTATTCCTGCTGACCAAACACTTTTTCCTCTGACTTTCCTCTGATGCATTTCTCCAGGGTTTTTTTCTCACCTGCTCTTTGGGTTTCCACTGAGCATCCTTATTATATGTAAGTATCCAGCTTATCTCATGCCAGGACAAACCCAGATTCAGCTGTAGTGCCTAAAAATTGTTCACAAAAATGTATTTGCATGGCACCATTCACACTGTAAAAAGAATTAAAAATATTACAAAGGCTTCATCTGAGGATGAGAAAAAATACAGAAGAATTAAGACCTCAAAGAAGGTCTTTACAAACACCTTTCTAAAGTATTGTTTTAGTGTCACCTAAGACAACAACACAAAAATATACTGTGCATTGAGATCAGTGGTGATTTGTCCAGACTCTATATTGTTCATTCAAGCTCTGTAACACAGATGAGCCAACCGGGCTTAGCTTTTCACATTTATGTCTTTTCTTTTCACGATTGAGTGCATATGGAAGAGATTGGTTTAATTATTTTCACGTGAGATGTGCTGATTAGAAAAATCACTTGCTGAGCATGGCAGTAACCATGCAGGATACTTTGACAGCCAAAAACTACCAGCTCTTCAAAACTGACAACTCTTTCATTTAATCCAACATTAACTGTGTGAAAAAAGAAAAAAAAATATTACTATTCAGCCGCAGATTCATCAAAGCTCAAAGGGAAAATCGGATGAGACGAGAGTTAACCTCAGGAATGCAAATCGGGAACTTTTGCCTTGAATTAATCTGTTAGATTATAGAGTGTGCCCATCATGCAGCAGAGCACTGAAAATGGAGATAAACACTGTCATTTTTTCCTCCAGAATATGCCCACCTACTCTGAAAATGAGACTTGATTCATTGGCAGGGGGGGAATCTCAAATATTTACCATGCTCTGTGGTGTAACTGATACCTGGAGATGGAAGATGATGAGGTGAGAGACAGAGACTAATGGACAGATAAATATGCAGGTACGAGTTTCTCTTGAGGCTCGTGGAAATCTTATCTGAGGAAGTGAGCTGCTATCAGACGTCTGAAATCAGCAGACAGGCTGTTTACATAACAGCCTTGGAACCCTCAAACATTTCCTAGGAGGTGCATCTTCATGCTTTAATTTATTCACCTCACCAACCCTGTCACCATGCGCACTGAAGTAGTTGCAGAGGGCATTACCTTCACAGCAGCTGAAAACCAATTAGACTTAAAATATATACTGAGTGTGATGAAAGCAAAGCTCAAGTCTTTGTTTGTTTTTTTACTTTGTGTTCAAAGGCCTATGATGGAGTTGTGTTTGTTTGTGTCTCCATAGCTATAAAGTGTACTCTATGGCACCTCTGCTTGGAGGTTGTCATGTTGAGTATTGCTTTGCCTTCTAAATTTAGCCAAGCGAGAACACCAAGTATCTCCACTCTGCGCGTACAGTACATATGCAGCTTTTCTGTGGGGATAGCGCTCTACTCTCAAGCAATCAATATTGAATGCACCTACAGGGACTAACCAAGCAAATGTCTGCAGGCTAGACGCAGTCCCTTCCTACCCATTTTCTATATATAAAACTGGCCTGGCATATAATGAAAAACATTACCTGCCACTAGTGCACATAACTCTACCAGCAGCCTGACGGAGGAGTTATGGAACAGGGGCCAAAGAATGATCCAATTACACAAATAGTATTTTTGCACCGAAGCATCATTTATCACAGCAGTCTAAAGAGATAAATCATTGCTGTGCCTTCGTTTACAATGAAATCCCCAGAAATCATTCGGTAATAGGAGATAAAGAGACCATCTCAGTATAACTGAGCTGCCCTCGCTTTCCGTCCACGAGTCAGCCATATGTGCAGGTATAGAGTCTGTATATTAGCAGACCTGTGTCTCATTCTTCAGAAAAAGAGTGGGCTTTGTGCTCAGTCACTCTCTGGAGAGTATCTGTCTCTCCTGTGGCAAAGCCTTGTTCCACAAACAAATGCATATGACAGATGTCAACAAGTTACCAGCCAGTCCTGCCACGAGCCTGCTTTCACCTCGACATCCTGCTTATATGCAGTCACCGCAGAGCAGAGATCCTCCATGGCCATTATCTGCTGAAATAAGTGGTGGAAATTTGAAAAAAGAACTTTTTCTCCCAGTTTTTGCCAGTACAACAACATGTTCTTTGAAATAATGTGTTCAGACTTGTCGGAGCTGTCTAAGCCAACACCTGCAGTGGTTTATTCATATGCCTTTAATTAAGTAAATATGAAAACTTTCACATATACACAGAAAGTTTTATTGTTTTAGAGACTAATAAGAGTCAAACACTTTTATTGGGGAACTTCATGAAAAAAAATATTAGACACTTGTATAATTTATGCACAGTCTATTAATCATAACAGAAAACAAAGTAGGGAAAATTCATGATCTTTCTTTCCTGGGGCGGTCGTCATGTTAGCCAGGTTTGTTGTAGTGCTTGATGGTTTTTGCAACTGCACTTTGGGACTCATTCAAAGTTTTAGCAATTTTCCAGACTTGCTGACCTTTAGTTCTTGGACTGTCATTTCTCTTTTCTTAGGTTCTTAGGATTGGTTCTTACCACAATATGAATTCTTACAGTTGTCAAATAGGGCTGTCAGCTGTGTACCAACCTGACTTCTGCACAACACAACTGATGTCTTTACTTACCTGGATGATTGAGCATGCATCAAGATGAAACACAACTGATGGTCCAAATCCTATTAAGAAGGCAAGGAATTCGATAAAAGAGCCCTGACAAGGCACACCTGTGAAGTGAAAAGCATTTCAGGTGACTAAACAAGTTGCACAAGTTCATTGAGATAATGCCAAAGGTTTGCAGCACTGGAGGATGCAATATCAATAAAACATTAACATGTAGAGTAAATGAATGCTATTTATATAGTGATTTAGATGACGTTATAGAAACATTAGGTAGGTTAACTCGTAACAGCTCAATAACATGATTAAGTATAATAAGAGCATATCTGAGAGACAGAGTTTCTCAGAAGTGAAAATGGACAGAAGTTCAATCTGCAAAAATCAGAGTCAACCATTTCAGAATGCTCCTCGACATAAAGTTGTGAACACTTGGAATATCTAATCATTCATATTACATAATCTAATTGAAAAGCAAAACAAAATAAGAAAAAAGACTAAACTGTGGGAATCTGGAGAAGTCTATGTGTGCAAGGGACAAGGCCAAAAATCAATATTGGATGCCTGTGATCTTCAGGCCCTCAGACAGCTCTGCATTACAAACAGACATGATTCTTTCATGGAAATCACTACACAGGCTCAAGAAATCGTTCAGAAATCACTGTCTGTGTACACAGTTCACTGAACTATTTGAAAATGCAGGTTAAAGTATGCGTATGCAAAGAAGAACACATGAAATCTCTAGGCCAATGCTTATTTAAAGTGAAAACTGTCATCAGATGAGCTGAAATTTGAAATTCTTTTTGAGAAAAAAAAAAATGGGTGTTGCGTCCTCCATACTAAAGGAGATATGGTCCATCTGGCTTGGTATCAGTGCTCTGTTCAAAAAGCCTGAATCTCTGATAGTATGAGGCTGCATGAGTGTTCAGCAATTTGACAGCTTGCACATCTGGAAAGGCAACATAATGCTGAAAGGTATATGCAGGTTTTAGAACAACATACGCTCCCATTCAGAAAGCATGCTTTTCAGGAAAGACCTTGAATATTTGAGCATGATAAAACTAAACTTGAATACAGCAGCTATTAAAACAACATGGTTTCATATTTAGAGTTTGGGTGCTGAACTGAAAATGCTGGCTTTACACATGAACTATAATTTATTTATGTTTTTAGTTGGTTAATACATAATGTATGAATTATATATTGTATTTTGAACTATGCCAGAGCTAGTAAGTGATAATTCATGCATGAGCATAACTGTTTATTATTTGCTAATTGTGCTTTTACATAAGAGTTTTACAACTCGTCAGTGAGGAAGTCCTCACTCCTGTGCTAGTACACATTATATAATTATTGTAATTGTAGGAACTATAATTATGATGATTGTAGTAACACATGTGACAGACACTGTTTCTACTTTTAAGATTAGACTTAAAACCTTTCTTTATGTTAAAGCGTATAGTTAGGGCTGGATCAGGTGACCCTGAATCCTCCCTTGGTTACGATGCAATAAGTGTAGGCTGCCGAGGGATTCCCATGATGCACTGAGTATTTCTTCTTCAGTCACTTTTCTCACTCACTGTGTGTTTACACATCTCTCTGTATTTAATTATTAGTTATTATTAATCTCTGGCTCTGTCTTTTGTTCCATTTTCCTCCCCTCACCTTAACCGATCACGGCAGATGGCCGCCCCTCCCTGAGCCTGGTTCTGCTGGAGATTTCTACCTGTTAGAAGGGACTTCATATTATTTTGCTTCCTACTTTTTATAAAGAATTATCTAGAAACAGTGGGCAATTACCAAAATGCAATATAAAATCTGAGTGCAAGTTCCCAAAGGAGGCAGTAAAGACATCCATATTACCCGCTGTAATGGATGTGGATATGCCTAATAGCCACATTGCAGCTATGTTCATTGTGCTAATGCACTGGAGGCTAATCGAGAGACCTTTGACCACCAAATGCATAAGTAATAAAGCTGTCTCAGTGTGCTAATCAATACAAACTGAATACATTGGAAAGAAAAATCCTCTATTTTTATTCTGGGATATTCTGGGAACGGAGCCAACTTTAATAAATCTGTTCTTTAAAGGGTTGGAAAGAACATCTCAGTGGATACATGCCGTTATGGAAAGGTGTTCTGTCTTCCTCCGTGATCACGTTTCAGTCAAAACCACATCTCTCATTTATCTCTTCAGGGCAGCAGTGCCTTCACTGGATCAGCATATCTTTGCCTTTGCAAGTGCTGCTCTCTCAGCATGTAGCAAGCACCCATCACTGAGTTATGATCATGCCTCTATAATGAGCAGAGACCCAAACCCTGTTGAACACACATCGTTCCCATGGCAGGGAGGAGGAAGAGGAGGAAGCACGCGGGGGAGGGGGGCTAAATATTCCACAGCGTGGTCCGATCTTGCCCAGCTTCAGAGAGTAATGAAGCAGCTCCACAGATCGGTTGTATACGTCCCTATCTCTCTGCCTAATGAATGAATGAGCCGCACCCAGGTGAAAAACGAGCTGGCTCAGTGCAGCTCCTTAAGGGGAAAAAGTGAGATTCCTTTTCCTAGCAAAACACCACATATTCCCAGCCTCTACTGCTCGCCTCCCCCTGTTCCAAACTTGGATTTCAGTGGGAATGATTGATTAAACTGAAAACAGCCCGCGCCCCAACTCCAATCCTCTCCTCTGCTGCATCCCTAACTAATTTGGTTTGTGCTGTTGCAGCGAGCTGTGTTTACAGCTTTGCCATTTCACCTACAAAGACATTTATGCAACTGGTGCAACAACAGCAGATCGAGTATTCACAGGTGAGATTAATCACATAAGGGCACTGTCATAGGTCAATTCTTAACAGTCAGGAGACTCAGTATGTGTAAAAAAACAAAACAAAAACAACCTATTTCCTTAATCGTACAACTGCAGCAGAAAGAGTGCTTTCCAACTAAAACTTTGTCCAAAGCCTTTGGGGCTACTTGCAATTTAGCTGATCAAAATAATGCTAATATGCCCGAAAAAGTAAACAGTCGAGTTCAGCATTAATACAGCTACAGCCACAAAAGTCAGTGCAGTGCTTAAGTCCCTTTAGGCTCAGACAATGCCCTGAGGCAGACCTCAAGGCAATGGCAAGCCCTCTTGGTGTCCTATTAAGGTTGCAGTCCAGCTGGTGTGTTGCATGTGAGATAACCTGGCACATCTCTTCATGCAAAACACTGTCTAGGGTCACTTGCTCTTGAAAGCAGTCAACCTAAAAATGGTCTTTAACTCTCACATCAGCGCTGCCATCTGGAACTCAAGTTGACTCCTCTCCCTGGAAGCCCATCACTTAAAAAAAAAAAATCCTTTACAAGGTCTACGTTTTATTGTCAGGTGACTCGGTATGTTGAAGCTGAAGAGACCACAGTGTCAGGAAAACAATAGCTAAAAACTGAAAATCCGAGACTGGTCACCCATAACCACAATGAGTATGTTTTAAAACAAAGATATATGCAAATTAAATGTAAATCAGATGCATCAGCTTTTAAAAAAGAGGATATGGCTTTGGATTATTCAAAGTGACTGCTTTGAAAGTCCAGGGCTGCACAATTTACTTTATATTGAGATACCTTGGACAAACTTTTTAATAAGATGTATTTACTGGATAGAAATTTGCATTATATTGACATTTTCAGTTATCGTCATGCTGTAAATACACTGGAAATATAGTTTGTGCCTAAACAACTGAATATGTTTTATTACAGCTAGGTAAAATCGGAACTCTTCAAGCCACGATATTATAACTGCATTGTAGCCATATGTAATCCCTGAGCTTCAGCACTCACAATAAAAATAATCATATATGGAGACGTCGCATTCTCACTATAATAATTATTTTATTAGAATAAGTAAAACAAGGTCCGTCATTCTTTCAGTCTGCATGCTGCTATTTTTGTGGCTCCAACCTGTTTATTTTTCTTTTGATCGTCCTTCTCTCTGTGTTTGCACATGTTCATTTGTTCTGAAGACATCTGGCGCTGAAGCAGCCCACAGATGAGCATTAAACGCAAACACGGGATTGATGGCCGGTGTGGACAATGGTCTCTGAAAATAACAAAGTTAAGAGCATTCACAAAAGAGTGAAAAACGTGGGGTTTGAAAAGACTGTAGGTAACAAAAATGGAATGGAAGAAAAACAGGCGTGTTCATAAAATTATCAGACTAAAATTATCAGACCCCTTTGAGTCTTGCTATAATGCAGCCTATAATGCTATAGAATTATTTAAATTAATTACTTTATTTTATTTTAAAACCCATAATGACATAATAAAACACAATAATTGTTTTGAAATCTTTACAATTCTATTAATAATGAAAAATAAATATTCAGACTCTGTATTTAGTCGTAACACCCCTGAGTCTGATTACTATCTCAAGTCTTCTTGGGTATGGGATGATAGGATTTTCACTTTTCACCAGAAAGTCTGAGTCCCTCTCAGGTTGGATAGTATATCTGTGAAAAGACACTTTTTGGTCTCCCTAAAAGTTGGTTAGATTTTGAGTGGGCCAGTCGAAGACATTCATGGGGCAGCTCCTTAACAAGCCCAGCTGCTGTCTTCACTATCGGCTCAGGGTTGTTATTCTGTTCGAGGCAAGTCTGATGTCAAGTTCAACTTTTCCTCAACCCTGACCACCCTGACTGTCCCTGAAAAACCTTTGGTATGGCATTGGGTAGTTTCTTCATGTCACAACACTTACAGTTCTTTGCTTAATAAAGCCAGAGAAAACTCTTTCTTCATGCATCTGATCAGTGAAGTGTCCCAGTGGTTACTGTTTTTCTGGACGCTTCTCCGAGAAAATCTGACCCTCACCTAGAGTGATATAGACACAAAGACATTTTACTGATCTCACAAGAGAAGTCGTTGAATCTTAGAACATAACAAACCTGAGCAGATAGTCAAGGCAGGGAAATTGGTGATCAGATGGTTCTTAGTCACTCTCTGACCATGGCAGTTCATCCTTGGACTGGTCAGTTTGTTTATGTGGCAAGATCAGATAACGGTCCTGGTTCTTCCAAACTTCTCCGTGCTCATCAAAGCCCAGTACCAGAAATTTTTTTTTAATCTATGGCCGTCTCCAGGTTTGTACCGCTCAGCTTTAAATACAGTACCGTTGGTTTTTTACAACAACATCATTGTTAGCTTTGTGGTCTTAGATAAACAGGTGTGCTCCTTTTCACATATGTCCAATTAAACAATAGATGGACTTCAGTGAAGGAGGAGAGACATCTTAAAGGTGATCAAAATAAAGTACTCTAATGGATTAAAAATTTGACAACAAAGAGTCTCTATGTGACATTTGACTTATGTGTAATTTGACTCTTTTAGATAACTTTATTGTCACCATAAGTACAGACAGATTTCTGTGAACTTTAAAAATTATATATTTGGTCAGATACAAATCCAGGCCTTTAGGCAGTTCTGCAGAATACATTTAGAAGGAGGGGTTGTTCATTTATTCTCATTTAATTGTATTGGATGTGCACCATTAGCTGAGTTTTGTATCGTAGGTGCTACTACAGTAAATGAGAGGAATAGGTATCATAATGTAACTACACAGACAATTCACTCTGTGTTGAAAATGAATTGTAAACCTTCAGTGGGCCAATAGAAGTTCACTGAACTATAACTATGGCTTTTATAACAAGCATCTGTCTCTCTCCGTCTCTCTGGTTTCGGGTGGTAGATGATAGGATGTTTCTGTAAATGAGTTTGGGGAGCAAGTGCAGGTCACAAGTGAGGAAGATAAGGCTTTGCACAGATGAGGTCATTTTTCATCAGAATGATAGCAAACCTCTGGTCGGGATGCGCCAAATGAATGGTGCCTGATGTAGGCTCATTTTCACCACATGCACCATATTTGCAAGTGAACATTTACACATTTGTTAGATTCACGCATACTTACATTTAACATTTTAAAGTATTTATTTTATAGTATGGATGGAATTGGACATACTAAGTGTGTTCCTCTAAATATACTATGCCATGCCACTCACTGGGTCTGTTAAATGCCTTTGAATAGACTGTCCAAATGACTGAAAGATATTGGAATAGGAATTTTTTTGATGACTCTCATTCAAGGTACTTTAGAAAAAAAATCATCAGTCTTTTTCCCCCCAGTACTTACAGTGAAGGAAAAATGAGCATGTTTGTCCTTTCAGAGTTTTCATGTGAAAAATCCCAACTTGATTTTACTGTTAGAAAAGAGCCGTTTCAGTACAGAATCACTAGAAAAATTCCAAAGGTGCTTTTCTTGATTTATATGTTTGACTATAAGTAAATCCAATTTATCACCATAAAACTTAAAATAAAACTTATATTACATATATTACACTTTGCTCCAGTGATCTGATGACAGTTTCATCTGCAGGATACTGTGCAGGTCGAGGGATTACCCTTCTATCCCCCTGCTAACACTGTGATGCATACAGCTGGGTTCAGACATTTGTTATTCATCTGGTGCCAATTTGTTTCTGCGCGATTCAGTGAATTTCATGTATTCGACGCGTGAAGACTCCTTTACCCTTGGCTAAGCACTCTCTTGCTGGAACACCCTGCCATCAATTTTTTAACAGGTTAGCACAGAGAGACAGATAACCATTCACCAGCACACCAACAGCCACTTTAGAATCACCAATTAACCACACAAGTGTGTCTTTGGAGAGGTTCAAACATTTTTGCTGCGAGGTCACCAGTACACTGCAGTGGTGCCTAGCTATTTGTTCTGTTGACTAAATCATATAACTAATCTAACTAAAAGTTTATAAGGTTAGTTAATGTTATACCATCTTCCAGTTTACTCTGGATTGGATTGCAATTTATATATGGCTTTACTCTTCACTTTTATGTAGCACTCCAAGCACTTTTTACTCTGAATTAAACTGAATTCACATACCCATTTTCAACTCGCAAACTCAGATGCTTGCATTGGAGGATAGATAGGGATCAATATTTTGCTCAAGGACACTTGAACATATGGATGCAACAGTTGGAATCAAACCACTGACCTTGTGAATAGTAGGCTCTAAGTCCTGAGTCATCATAAACAACAAGAGTTTGGGTAACCAGTGAGTGTAAGGGGTCCATGCAGGAGATGTGAATGAAACAAACAGCGACACTTGCACTACTGCTGTAACTACTACTGCTACAAAAAAATATCCCTCTGTGTAATTTCACACTTGTAAAATGCCTTCTACATATCCAAACATGCAGGATTTGACATTAAAATCAGTGAGAAAGGCGAGTGTTGTTTACATTAATGGAAGAAAGTTCATGCTACAAATTCAGCACTTTTTTTTTAGCAGTCATTAGCATTAAAAAAAAAAAGGATCCAGGTTGAACTTTAGTGAAATAAAGGTCAGCATGACAGCATCAGCATTCATTGTATAATTTTTGCTCAAATAAAACAAACAAAAAACACAGTTTCAGTCAACATTTTTTTCCTCTGCTCCTGCTGGAAGTGCCTCTGCGCCCCACCACACAAGGGCCAATCCCACAGTTTGAGAACCACTGATGGGTTTTGTTTTTTAATAGCAAAGACTACAAAGTCTAACTATTCAGACTTGCCTATCAAATGTAAGAAAATATATATTTAAATCATCCAAAAAAAACCCAAAACAAAAAAAATTAATTAAAATTAATTAATTAAATTAATAAATGATAAAGAGGCCCTGAAGTAGTAGGAGAAAGTTATTATCCTGCCTTGAGCTTACAAAACTTTATACGCTGGCTCAAGACACCCTTGCAGGAAGGACACAGATGTTCAATATCCAAGTATCCAATCATAACCTCCAGCTTTACTCTATGGCTGATGCATTTATATGACAGCCGTATTCTTCATTGTATGCATAATATAGGGATACATAAGGGTCTTGGACTCCAGCCTTATTTTAGAGGATGTAGTACTGACATGCTTATCTATGCCCTGGCAGCCCTTCTCAGGAACACAATCACACTCCAATACACCCCGAATTACTTTGAACAAAACAAATGGCATTTACCATTTCAGGAGATAAGCAAAGGGGGCATGTGTGAAATAGACAAACAAACAAAAGGGAGAGTTGGAGGCAGCAGCAGAGTTAATCTTGGTCTGAGGCCGGATTAACGGCCATGCTTGCATTTTCCTTGAGAATAATCGAAGAGGTCCTGGTCTTATGAATAACTCTATCCAAAAAAGAGGCACTTCTGGCTATGAAAGCTGGGGAGAGTCAATGAAGAGAGAAATAACTGAGGGACAAAAAAAGTCCAGCTTTAACTGGTTGAGTCCACATTTTCATTTCATGGCCTGTGGGGGCTGCTGAGAACTTCTAATATATACTCGGGACAGAATGAACAGGTTGATGTCTTATTGGGAGTTGCGCTTGCATCGCAAACAGCCTTCTTTCTTTCATCGACTTGAATGCGCACATCTATTTCTACTACAGTTTTATTGAACTGCTGCCAGGGACACATTTTTGTGAACAAGTAGTCTTTAAAATAACTGAACTTGGTAAAGATTTAGTTGCCTGTCAATACTTTCTCACTGCTGCTTGCTTTTCTGACATTGCCTCCAAGATTGTGAGAAGCCGTCATGCCCGAGGTCTTTCAGACAACACTGCAGAACCACGAAATGGCAGCATCCAATCATTGCCTGCCTAGGCAGCCCGATTTCTCAGTAAAACCGCAGGAGGCACGCTGATTAAGACCAGGGCAGTGACAGGAGAGGAGTGCCAGACCTTTTATTTATTCCGAATTATATAAAAAAAGAAAAACCCTTAAATGCAAGGTAAGGATGTCTGCTTGAGAATATGTGTGGATGTCAGAGGAAAGCAGAGGAGTAATCTTTCTGAGATTTGTTATTTTTTGCTATTCTTGCTGGTCTTTTTCAATGGAGCGGGCTAGTGTTGAGTCATAAAGTCCAAAAGTATGAAGAAGATGCCATAATGGATCAGCATGGCTACTGAAATGTTATACTAATGAATGGCTTTTACCTGACCTGTAAATCATTAGTAAATGATGTATATTTCATTAATAAATCATTTTGTTACAGCTTATTAACCTTTTACAAATGGATCCCCTACAAAATATGGCATCACTACATTTCTTACAAATTCCACTTGTAGTGGGTGCAAAATCTTTAAGCTGTCTCAATCAAGATGGTTATATATAATGCAAAGGATATTTGTCATGCATTAGTGTCCACTGATTATTACAGCCAAAGTGCACACTGATAGTATTGCTCCCACTAGACTATACAGTACTGTGCAAAATTCCTGAGCAACTCCTCATTTCTTGATAATTTGCTGTGAAAATAGAAGGTGCAGTGATTTATTGAAACATATGCAAACACACATGGATATACAGTATACAAGGCAGAAACTGTTTTTATGCATATAATTCTCACAAGCTTGGAAGTCAGTTTTTGTTATCACCATTTTTATTCATCAACACAGCCTGAGCTCTATTAGGCAAACTTACTTGTAATTCCTTTCATTAGTCTTTAGGAATAGTTCTCCGGGCTTTGTGGAGGACATTCAAAGCTCTTCTTTGGCTCTGGGCGAAGCTAGCCCATGACTGATAGCGTTCCACTGTGTGCTTTTCTATCCAGGTATGCTATTACTGCACTGGCAGTGTGTTTGGGATCATTGTCATTTTGAATAATGAGTCAGTTACCAATTACATCCTTTCCAGATGGTATTTCATGGTGGATTAAAATATGACAGTCCATACTGATGAACCAAATATTTAAAATTTGTGTTTAATGCATTAAATCTGTTACCATTGTTTTTTAGTTTTTGCGAGATTTGGCACACCTTAACCTTTTTTTCCCATTTCCTTTCTTTAAAAAAAGGGCTTCTTGAAAGACACACATCCATTGAAAGCATTTGTAATGAGGCTTTGGTGAGCAATATTTGGATGAACCGAAGTGCCACATTCATCTCTTGGGTGCTGCATCACCCCAAATGCAGACACACTAAGAGACAGAGTTCATTAACAAAAGGCAAGCCATTTATTTGGCAGGTTAAAGTCCTAAAACACAAAATCATAACAGAAGAAGAAAAGCTCCCAAAATATAGAGGAACACAATTCAGATAGCTCAGGAAACACAGAGGGAAAGAGACAGGCAGGGAAACATGATATGGGCACACAGGCAAACTGAGAAAACTTAGACACACACAAACAAAATAATTAGGGAAGGTAACTGGGCGACACTAGCACAGGTGCAGACAGTCAATACAACGAGGCAGGGAAGGAAGTAGGACTAAACACAATACACGAGAGACAAATGATTACCAAAGTAAAACAGGAAGTCACGCTATCACTGATTTAGTGAATCTTTATAGATGTCACGATCTGGACACAAGCAGAACTCCAAGTCAAAATACATAAACTCGTGCATTTATTTACAGTGAATAATAAAAGTTTACAAAATTATCTGAATAGTGGTGGTGGTCGCAGACTTCACAATGGCTCTGCACAGTTTCTCGACTCTCTCTCAATCCAAAGAAAGAAAGCTCACCACTCCAGGGTGTGCAGGGTAACATTCTCTTTCACAGGTAAGTGGAAGCATTAACTCAAGGTTTAGAGTAAGGTTGCTCTAACTGTTGCAAGGCAACGATCCAGCAAAAAGACTATCTGGCTCCTTGTAAACAAACTATAAATAATGATGGGTAACTCGAGACTTTTGCACGTTTTTTATGTCAACACTTGAAACTGAAAATTCCTTTTTTAAAATATCAGATTTATAAATAGCCATCTTTGCTCATGTCAGTTAATGTTTTATGCTGATTGCTTGGATATTTAGCCTAGCCGTATTTTTTCTTGTCATTGTTATACAGTGCTAGTCTATCAGGACAGAAATTGCACAAGTTATTCATTTACCTCTTTGATATGAGCAAATGGAAACAAAATGACAGCAATCATATGCATATATATTTACATATGATATCACCAATCACACCAGCATTTAATCTGTTTCTTTTCTTTCTTTGTTTTTCCCCTTTCCTCCTTTGTTTTCTTAATCTTTCCTGCACATTCATGCCTTTCTTGCTGTACTTCCTTTGGCTCTGTTAAATTGTCTACTTGTTCACTTGCTCACTCATCCATTATATACAGGGAGTGCAGAATTATTAGGCAAATGAGTATTTTGTCCACATCATCCTCTTCATGCATGTTGTCTTACTCCAAGCTGTATAGGCTTTGAACCCAAAAAACTCATTAATATCAAAGCTGAATGTTTTTGGAAGTAGTTTTTAGTTTGTTTTTAGTTTTAGCTATTTTAGGGGGATATCTGTGTGTGCAGGTGACTATTACTGTGCATAATTATTAGGCAACTTAACAAAAAACAAATATATACCCATTTCAATTATTTATTTTTACCAGTGAAACCAATATAACATCTCCACATTCACAAATATACATTTCTGACATTCAAAAACAAAACAAAAACAAATCAGCGACCAATATAGCCACCTTTCTTTGCAAGGACACTCAAAAGCCTGCCATCCATGGATTCTGTCAGTGTTTTGATCTGTTCACCATCAACATTGCGTGCAGCAGCAACCACAGCCTCCCAGACACTGTTCAGAGAGGTGTACTGTTTTCCCTCCTTGTAAATCTCACATTTGATGATGGACCACAGGTTCTCAATGGGGTTCAGATCAGGTGAACAAGGAGGCCATGTCATTAGTTTTTCTTCTTTTATACCCTTTCTTGCCAGCCACGCTGTGGAGTACTTGGACGCGTGTGATGGAGCATTGTCCTGCATGAAAATCATGTTTTTCTTGAAGGATGCAGACTTCTTCCTGTACCACTGCTTGAAGAAGGTGTCTTCCAGAAACTGGCAGTAGGACTGGGAGTTGAGCTTGCCCATCCTCAGCTTGTGTGTCTTGTTCAGTGGTGGTCGTCTTTCAGCCTTTCTTACCTTGGCCATGTCTCTGAGTATTGCACACCTTGTGCTTTTGGGCACTCCAGTGATGTTGCAGCTCTGAAATATGGCCAAACTGGTGGCAAGTGGCATCTTGGCAGCTGCACGCTTGACTTTTCTCAGTTCATGGGCAGTTATTTTGCGCCTTGGTTTTTCCACACGCTTCTTGCGACCCTGTTGACTATTTTGAATGAAACGCTTGATTGTTCGATGATCACGCTTCAGAAGCTTTGCAATTTTGAGACTGCTGCATCCCTCTGCAAGATATCTCACTATTTTTGACTTTTCTGAGCCTGTCAAGTCCTTCTTTTGACCCATTTTGCCAAAGGAAAGGACGTTGCCTAATAATTATGCACACCTGATATAGGGTGTTGATGTCATTAGACCACACCCCTTCTCATTACAGAGATGCACATCACCTAATATGCTTAATTGGTAGTAGGCTTTCG
>NW_024582410.1:1522819-1602815 GCF_018398535.1 Haplochromis burtoni
TCTGAGCAATTCAAATTCAAATTGAACTTATTCAAATTCAGTTTCTGATGGCACAGATTTCTGCCCATATAATCAGCTCTAATCAGCCATTTGAATGATGTGCTTGTGTGTCATGTGTTTCACTTTTTCCCCACCTTCCATCTATCTTGATTAGTTTGGTCTGAGTCTTGTTATGCTTTTTTTATGGTACAGCAGTCGTCTCTAAACAGAGCCTACGGGGGTTTTCCACCTACACAAACATGCTTATGTGCAGTCCTCCTAACACCCAACAAACATAGCCCGATGTGGTTGACGATGGGCACAGGTCAAACGCTGATTGGCTGAAAGGTGGGGCAGGCCAGGCAAGGCACAGTAGCATGCACCACAAATGTGTGAGGCACAAAAATACTTTAAAAAATGAAAAAATAGAGCATGAGAAGCACAGATGTTGGCTGTGGTAGTGGTGGTGTTTTTCCTGATGTTAGAACTTTGCTCCTCTCTGCAGCTGGTTGATGGACCGACAACAGCACAAGTGAGAGTAGCCTGCAGACAGATTGTCTGTGGCACTGCCCCCTGGTGACAGTAAACAGTTACAACATGTAGAAACAGTCTGCAAAGATGTCCGTAGGCTGCGAGTTGAACCACTACAAAACTTTGTTGAAGCACTCCAGCTTTCAGCAGTGTGTGCTAGTGTGGAAATAACATGTAGTCCAGCGTTGTACCTGGCTGGTTTCTCGTGTTTCTTTGGATTTATCTTATCTCTGTCAGTTTGGATTACCTTGCTTGAACTTTTGTTGGACTTTTCATGCTTCTTCCCTGCAGTACCTGCAGTTTATTCTTAGTTTTCTTTGTTTTCACTACCTGCTTGTCTGGCTCCTGTCTCCATTTCAGCCTGTTTTTAACAGAACTGTAAAACAACAACATCCCACAATCCCGTGTCATTTATTCAAACTGACCCGTGGGGCTTTGTTACAAACACTTGCAATAGAATATATTCTTTTCCGCCTTATACCCTCCAATGCAACAAATGCAGGAGAAATGAATCAAGCGATGAACCATACACTCATCTCCTATTCCTTTCAAGATGATGGAAAACAGTTTTGTGTCTTTCTTTGCTGCTGTCATAAATCAAAACATGTGCCGTGGCAGGCAGCTGTCAGCCAAGTCCAGTGTAGTAATTAACACACTCATTCATGTTTCCTTACACGTCATCCCTCTTGTGTAGACACGTTTGGTTTCTTACTGGATCCGAGCCTAATTACAATTACTAAAACAGCACTAAACGCAGCAAACATTTGAAAGGATGTTTCAGCACAGCTCAGATTTGCCACACAGCCACATTATTTAGCTGTGCATGATTAATGGTGATTTAAATAAATAAACACATCCTAATTGTTTTGCAGTTACATTCCTTTCTCTCTGTGTGTTTCTGAAACAGGTTTGTAATACAAGATAATAACCCAAATGAAAAAATGCCACAAATTAAAAAGCTGCTCCGACTGTGTTTTTGTTAAGAAGGAGAAAAAAAGCTTTTTGATAAAAGCATGGGACAGCAACGTGGAGGTGAGCAGTGCTGACATCTGAACAATAGCGCGCTTGCTAACGACTGTGATTCAACTTCCCCAAAGACCTAATGCTGTTCAATGCATAATGAGCCACCCAGCACCAGAGATGCTGGCCCTTGTATTCTGCATTTTTATTGATGATGGTAATTTATTTATTTATTTTGGGAAAGAAACTGACCTGCAATGACATTGCTAGTGGGAGTAGTGCATTTTTTCTTTGTCCCATGCTGTCATTCTTTTTTTTCTTTTTTAAAAGAAGCTTTGATACTTATAAAATATGAAGCCAATATCAGGCCTCCCTGTCTGCACAGCTGGATGCCTACAGCAGGGAACGCAGCCTGACGCAGGCCAACCTGCCATGCAATAATCGTCACTAATGCCACTAATTATGAATATTGTCGGCTAATGAGTAGATGAAATAAGAGAATTACAGTTCATCGCTAATGAGTTCATCTAATTAGGCCATTAATTAACTCCAGAAGAGGTACATTATGGGAGGGGAACTTTGCTGCATATGCAGTGAAAGGATGAAAGCCAAAAAAAGGGTTAGACAGAAGAGTCGCACATAAGATGAAAGCACATAAACACATCTTCTGGTCTTCACCCTGTCCGCATTAAATCTTCCAATCAAGGGTTAGGCTCTTTGTCAGAGGATCACGCCTTAACTGTCTCTACCTTAACTTTCAAGGCATGTGCGAAATACAAGTGGTTTTTAGATTTAGCTGCATGTAAATGTGCGCACAGGCTGATAACGCTGCCTTTCACAGAACCCTTCAAGATTGATACTCCATTGAAATCCTAAACAAACAGTTTTCAAATTCAGTTTTAAGATTGTATGTTAAACTACAAAGCATCAAGTTTTACATTTAAATATTTAAATCTATAATATTTCCACTTTGCACCATAATGTTCACCAGTTAGCCTGGAGAAAGGCTCAAATATAAAAATGAATGAAATTACTACTTTGGCACATATTCAGCTCAATTATAAAGCTATGAAACAATTCAACTGAGTCAGTCTGAATTGGACAATAACCCAAAGTAGCTAAATTCAAATTGATATTATTTCTCTGCTGCTATATTGTGCCCTAAAGACCTCACATAATAATCCTTTGGCCTCTCAGACAGTTCTAGTACAAGGCCAGATAACTGTCGAGAGACTGTGGATTGCCTAAAGGATCAACACCATTCCCCACTTTGTACACCATTACACTTCCTTTAATTGAATTGCAGAAAGTGCGGTTAATTAAGAGATAAATGTTAGGAACACACGAGCAATGAGGGAACAAAAAGACCCCCTGATGGTGGACAGCAGAGCCACTGACCTTCTCTGGAGGTATTTCTTTCTTCCTCAAAAACTATGCTGATGCCGCTGCGGTTCACACCACATCCAGCGCCTTTAATTTTTTAGTCAAAAGCAGAACCTGGGGAGTGTTTGGCACATCTGAGGAACAAGGAGAAATTCATCACATTCTCACATCAAAGACACACAGCGGAGACTCATAAGAAGGCTGCCCCCTCCCCCGCAACATTTCTCATGTCAGGACTGTGGCTACATTTTAATGGACTGGAGTTTACCCCAGCTTTTAAGACAGGAAAGTTTTTCATGTAACTAAATGACAAGTGCATTTCACTCATCTGCATGTATTCTGATACAAAATGACCAGCTTTAATGTAAAAACAGCACCTTAGTGAAACATAATATCTGCAGGACATCTTTAACATAGATCATATATGATTTGATGTGAGAGGATACTGAAACACCCAGTGCATACGAGCATGGGAAGAATGCACTGATGGAAGGGCTCTTGTGGGCTTTGAAGTCAGGTCTTTACTGCTGTCAGGCAAAAGTGGAAACCTCACAACCAATGTATTAAAATAACGATTAACTGGGAACTGTCTACTGAGCGGCAGTGAAACACTACCATTCCGGAAGCTGCTGGATTCAGGTGATATTCAACTTAATCTAATCCAGCCAGCTCAGTAAACTGGTTAGTATTGTGTGATAAGAAGGGCATCTCAATGCCAACTCTATTTTTATTGTGTGTAATATATCTATAGTTAGAGCAATTTGTACTTATTACAGCTATTTTGTAACTTTGTAATACAGTGTATAATTAAATTTAGTTCAGTTAGTTACTCTGAAACCTCTTTCTCATTTTTCTATTTTATGCCGCTAAAAGTGTGTGCTGGAAACACTACACATAATTACGCCAAAGCTGATGTTTGGTGCAATGTCTGATTGGTAATTATTTCTGATAATAAGCCTCA
This sequence comes from Haplochromis burtoni, assembly GCF_018398535.1. Classification (NCBI taxonomy): domain Eukaryota; kingdom Metazoa; phylum Chordata; class Actinopteri; order Cichliformes; family Cichlidae; genus Haplochromis; species Haplochromis burtoni. Next base: position 1,526,634 of record NW_024582410.1, read on the forward strand.
CTCTGATTGCTGTGTTCATTTCTGAATTCCATGAATTCCTGATTGAATCTGAGAAAATATAAATCATCTTTGACTTTTTTTTAACCAAAGAACACACTGCATCTTCAGCTCACGCTAACAAGTTTTCTCATCAGATGCTAGTTGAATTTGTCTTTCTGATTCATATCCCTACTGAGTGCACTGCTTCAGAACTCCTTCATCACCAGTGGTAAGACCCCATCTATTAATCCTCCAGGGGTAATCCTCCTTGATTTATTAATTCATAGGGATTTACCCCTTATAAATTATTCCTGTGGTGGGATCAACATGGAGACTCTTTCCTTATATATTTTAATAGGCATCAGATTCTGTGCTTCACACTCTCTGCCTCCTCTGATCAAACTCTGCCTCACCTGGCAGAGTACATCTACACTTTGTTGTTGATATGGACTAAATAGCATTCAAAGTTTCTTTAGCTTCCTCTGATTACAATGATGCATTTGGGTGCCAGGTGAAATAGAGTGGGTGGTGTGTGAGCGCAGGATGTCACAGAATAAGATGCGTGTCAAAGAGGAAAGTGGGTGGGTGGGAGCTTTCTGGCTGGACACACTTGGTGTGCCAATGAGCCCTGGTGTCTGCCATCATAATGAAGCATCAAGAGAGGGGCTCCAAAGCCCTTAGACAGATGTGAGGGACGGAGAAAGTAACACGGGGTGGGAACAACACAGTGGTTTGTGAACATGAGGCGAAGATGGCCGGTGCAGCTGCAGTCTGCCACCAGAAAGGAATAAAGCAACCAGGAAAGATTACATGAATTCACTGTCACCCATGTAGCGTCGATGGCTCAGTGTGGGAGGACAAGAGAGATGTCATTATGCTGTAACTAACTGCAATACTGCTGAAATCACGAGTTCTTTTCTGTATATGTGCAAAAAATCTGCCGATCATATTCTGGTTTATGAACTTCCGTTTGTGTACATGTCAGAAAATAGTCAAATAAGTTGTCGCTTGCAATCTCCCACAGCCCATGATGACATCTTTATATAGACAATCCATAGTCCAAACGCAGCTACCCACGATAAACAAAAGTTGGTAAGGAGAAAAAAAGCGACTTTAAAGGCTGTAACTACAATATTTGATGCTTTAACTTAAATAACAAGTGACATTTTTTAACCCAATAAATGTTTATTAATGATTTCTCAAACATATTTTTAATACGTATATGCTTGCAAAAAAGAATTTGTCCTAGTAATGTTGGCTGTTTGTTTCTACTGTCTGAAACAACCTACCCTATTTAGAAGTATTTCCACTGTCATTATTCAACTTTTGTTTTGACTCGCTGTTTAGTTAGTACTTCTTTGGGGTTTGAGTCAAAAGTATAACCTTTTAATAAGTATTTACCCCCACTCTACCCCCATGTATTTTTGTATTCAGACATCCTCTACTGCTCAAAGGTGTAGCTTCAGGTGGTGTAGCCAGGACAGTGTCCCATTTTATCTGCAAATATGTAGTTGATCATTTAACACTCAACTGAATAAAAATAGGGGCCTTTCTCAAAGGTTTTGATGACGATGAGCTTGCTGGGAAGTCTGTCACTTGTACATCCTGCCTTGTTCTTGATCATTTTTTGGCTGTTCGATGTCAACGATGCAACAAATTGCTTTTCCTCAAGTGTCTTATTGAGTATTTTGTCAGCACAGTGGCATTAAAGTAAGTTTAGAAAGCCAAGGCAAAACAGTGGTGCTTACAAGAGAAAGAGAGAGCAGGATGTATATACCATCAGGGCTTTGGATTTGAGCAGTGTTTGAGCAATGGTGATATATATGCACTTATTCTGTAATTTGGAAATGATTGTTGAATGAGGAATTCTATAATAAGTGTCTTTGTGGATCTGTGATGATTGATTCTCTTTTGCTGCATGCCTACAAACATTACAGTTGGATACAGTTGTCATCCAGTTGGATCTGAAGGTTGGATCTGTTTCGGGCTTGTGGTAGCCTAGTTGCAGAAGATGATATATATATAAAAACACCCAGCTCGCCCCTGCGGGCTGTTTATACTTCAAGCTTCAAGAGCTTGAGGGTCCTGTGCAGTATCTTAGCTGTTCCCAGGACTGCGCTCTTCTGGACAGAGATCTCCGATGTTATTCCCGGGATCTGCTGGAGCCACTCGCCTAGCTTAGGAGTCACCGCACCTAGTGCTCCGATTACCACGGGGACCACCGTTACCTTCACCCTCCACATCCTCTCGAGCTCTTCTCTGAGCCCTTGGTATTTCTCCAGCTTCTCGACTTCCTTTATTCTGATGTTGCTGTCATTCAGAACCGCTACATCAATTGAGTGTGAGAGGAATTGACCTATATATATATATATATATATATACACACACACACACACACACACACACACACACACACACACACACACACACATAGATACATATGTACACACATATATATGTGTGTGTGTGTATACAGACACAGAGTTGATATGCCTGTGCTGCAGCTTTACTAAAAAATGTAATTTTCTCCAAAAATCATGTCTCCTGCTGCACCACAGAATCCATTCTCAGTTCTTGTTCACTTGCAGCCTTCTCAAATAATATATAAATAACATGACACATCATTTCACACAGCATTTCTTTACATTCTTCTGTCATTATGATCCAACCATAACCTTAACACATGTCATTTAATGAAATTAAATACAATATGCTTAAAATGGTTAGACATGTATTGCAAAATGTGAGTCAGTGTGATGTTTACGCACACTTGTTTAAGCTTTGTATCAGACAACGATTGTTGCATTTAAAGTTAGGCACAGAAACAATTTTTTTTAGGCCAAACCAACTAGAAAAACACATTTTGGATTAGACTCCCGTCAGTACTACCTTAAGAGGTACACTGACATTCTTTTTAAAAAGAGAAAAGAAAAATGAACGTTTTCTGACATTAGATAATAACTCTGATGGCAGATTTTCTTTTCATAAAAGTGTCAACAAGAGAACTGAAGTTTTTATGTCACTGTCTAAATGATGGGACTTCCCATTTTTCAGTATTCCTGCCTACTCTTTTCTCTAATGATAACTAATGGGAGTTGTCCTTCATCCAACTGTAATTTCAGACATGACAAATGTGCAAATGTGCCTTCTTGCAAACTTGCCCCCGCCTTTTCTCACAGCGGACAGTTTGACAGCGACTGATGCTCAGCGACTTGGCTGCGACTCAGTGCCTTTGAGTGACACCTGTATCATTCGGTGGAAAATTCAGTTTAAAATAAGGTCTGGTTTACATGTATAATTAATTAGGCCCATTTCTCAGTCGAGGCATGGCAGGTAATTATTAATGGCAACTGCTAGTCTGGACAGTTGGTGCCTAAAGAGGAGTGACTTTCCACATCATCTCCAAATGGTATGAAAACAAATTGGTGGTTTTCACAGAGAAAGGGGTCTAGGGAGATAATGAGGAGTATTTTCTGAAAAAAAAAAGGTTAGACTTTTATGATGTATAAAAGCTTTTTAAAAGCTCTTTTGAGAAATCATTCTTGACCACAACTTCTCACATGGCTGGGTTTTGTAGATTAGACCTTCAAATGGGGCTTTTGGCATGGGTTTTCCTCTTGAGCCAAGGCGTCTGAGTGTACTAAAAGACATGTGATGGGGCCTGCCTAATTAGAGAAAGAACATCCTATTCATGTTGACACTGAGCAGGACTGTGGGGGCCTCACCCTAGTGTGATCAGGGTAATTCTTCTGTGCACTTTGACACTTTCCCTCTAAAGTGCATAAGATGAAGACTGGATGTCTTGCCAAACTTCCAAAGTGTTAGGGTGCATTAAAGCTATGTTCAGAACACATCTTTCTGACTATGAAAAATCTCATGGACAGCACATCAACAAGATTAGTGTAGTAAAACATTATTTTGCCAAGTATAATTCAGTCAGAATGCAGAGTGGATTTTGCATTGTTATGAGGGAATTGTTAGCCTTAGTGGTTCAGTTTTATCTTTGGACATAGGCTGTTTTTGGGTAAAAAATGGCTGATATAAATGTTGGATATCAGGCAAAGTTATAGTGGATGTCAACCAATATTATGAAGGTTAAGCACCGTCTATACATTACAAAAGCAGCTTATGCATATTACTGTTGCTTTCAGTGAGCAGATAAATGGTAAAGAAGACTCAAGGACTCACAGGGCTTTGCAGTTGAATAAAGTGCATTAGCATCTACTGAAATAATTTCCTCTCATGCAGTCCAGTCCAGATAACAATAGTTATAAATCTAACTATAAAATCATAAAAATCAAAAAATATATGTGATTTAAATTTGACACCTTTCAAGGATGTCTTCTTGGGCATGGTGTCTGGTATTTTTTAGATTGCTTTGTGCTGAGACCGTTCAGTTCATTTGCTCCTGGTCTGCTCCTGACCTCCTGAAGTTGTCAAAACTTCTATAGAAAGATAGAAACCTGGTTGGAAGTGTTACAGAGATTCTTGGGAAGATTATCCAGGAATGGTAAATCAGGTGTTTTCTGTTTTGTTGTTATTCTTTGTTTCGTTTATAGGCAGACTTGTACAACTTTATCATCACATTTTGTGTAGAAAAAAAATTATTGCATTTCTGACAGCAGTAAAAGATGAATAATGATTTTCAGGTAGGCTGATAAAGTAGAGCTGTGGCTGCTCAGTGTTGGTTCTTATATGGAGATTAGTGAGATTGTCAGAAATGCAAAACATCCGGGAACTGTGGTATTTGTGAGTGTGTGTCCATTCTTTGTTTAGCCTATGACCTGATCACAACAGTAAAACTGCAACACACAGTGCACCTCTAAAATGCAATTTCTTTTGACAGGAAGTCAAACATATATTTGAATAGAATTCCCTTAACCTTTGAAATAGACAAAATGGACTGAGGGCAAATGTGCCGTTACTGTTGCAAGACTTGTGGTGTCAGAAGCAACCGAAGAAACGGTGGAGAAACTTATTTCAGGTTGCAGAAATGTACCTGGTAAGGTGTGATTAATCTTGGTTGGGGTTGTTTGAATCCAGTTAATCTTTTCTTAAAGCTAACCAAGTAGTTTAGTTGCTTGATGGTGACTAAAGAGCAATGGAAAAGAAGCATCAGAAAAGAAGGTGTACTGCACTTCTGGTTAGAAGTCATCTACTTATACTTTACTATCTGCCACTATTTAGTCACGGTAGGTGAATTTGAAAAGCAAGAATATAATTGGATCAAATTAGACCTGAGAATTGTACGTGTAAATTAAATAGTTAACTCCTCAAGTCCCCAAAGCGTGAGTTGAAGTTAAACTTTCTCTGGCTTCAGAACTCAACTGAGAAACACTTTTTAGATCGCTCCACTTTTTTTAAAAAAAGAGCAAAGGTCAAAACAAATTTAATGGGATATAACTTAGTTTCTTTAGAGATTCCAACACTCAAGTAAAGCTATACTAGAGGTAAGAGCAATACTCTGTATGAGTTTCTTCCTCCTTCATTTTGAGATATAAATTCATTTCTGTGAAAACAAGGTTTGTTCAAGGTTACTGTGGCTTCTTTCATGAATAACAGACAAGTTATTAAATGGCTGCTGTGCCTGTGCCACAGAAAAACAGCCTACTCATAAAGGGATCGTTTGAAGTTACATTGTGATGCTCTCTCATTGTTATTTAATGAACTTGGTTCATTTTTCCTCCAGCAAAATCCATTAAAATCAATCATTTTTACCCCCTTTTTCTCATCTTGGTTTTTTCTTTTTTTTCACCTCCTGCAATCACACTTTAGCGCAGGAGATGAGAGAAAAATCTCAGAGGCTGAGAAAAAGTAAATCAACTAATCTTACCATTGCCTTCATTCAGATCCAATTCATTACTTGAGAATATTGAGTAGAGTAAGCAGCAAGTCAGCCAATCCGCTCAACACCTACTAATAAACACAGGCGCGCATGTAAGCGGAGGAAATATTGAAAGAGCTTGCATTCAGATCACAGCTGCCCCTTACCTTTGTTGTGGATGGCAAATGCCATTTGGATAAATGCTTGACACACGTTGGTGTTTTAACCCAAATTACCCCTATGCCTCAGATCTCTCAATTGCCTAATTAACAGGGGGGATAGTCTAAAGCCTTTCAAGTTCTGCACTTTAAACAAAGCCGGTGAGCAATATAGTGAGTCTGTTCTTCATTTGTGCACCTGGAGGGAAGAATGGAAGTAATATAAGGAGCGGTATTGCCATCACTGTGAAGCAGACTTTCGGGAGGGACATGGCCTGTGAATTAGATCTTCCTGCTGTTGCTCATTTTTTGTCAGTGCTTGAGGATATTTGTGGCCCAATCTCCATTAAGGGTGCATAAAAGAAATTCACAAGAGAAATCAGCAAAATGTGACAATGTCTTGATTTGTCTTTTGACTGTCTTGTAAAAGTAAGTTAATGATACTGAAATGAGGTATTATTAAGGTAAATATATGTAGGTGTAAGTAGTAAATGGATAGTAAGACAGAAATAGTATGAAGTACATAGATTGTCCTTTTAACCTTAACTTTCATCTTTTCCAACCACTAACTTTATCCATCCATCCATCCATTCGCTTCTCCTTATCCTTTTCAGGGTCACTGGAGCCTATCCCAGCTGTCATAGGGCGAGAGGCAGGGTGCACCCTGGACAGGTCGCCAGTCGGTCTCTAACACACAGAGATAAACAACCATTCACGCTCACATTCACTCCCGCATTCATACCTATGGGCAATTTAGATTAATCAAATAACCTACCCCCACTAACTGCATGCCTTTGGACGGTGGGAAGAGGCTGGAGTACCCGGAGGGAACCCTTGCAAACATGCAAACTCCACACAGAAAGACCCCGGCCTGATGGTGGAATTGAACTCAGGACCTCCGAAAACCACATTGTTCCTCATGTATCCGAGGTTCGCTAAGAACGGACTCTCCTTTCCAACACCATGTCATAGACTTTCCCAGGGAGGCTCAGGAGTAGGGATGGGTACCGGTGTCCGGTGCCATTCTGACATAAACGGTAGTAACCAGACCGAAAAGCAGCGCACATTTCGGTGCTTTATTTCGGTGCTTTTTTTTCCTAAGCTGTGATACACTTCTAGCCAATCATTTTACGTTTCCGAGGATAGTAGGCGGGGCCAGGTACGTACGTTCTGTTAGATCAGAGCTACAGATTAAAAATGTCCAAGGCGAAGCGGTCAAAAGTCTGGCTGTACTTCACAGCAAAATATGCAAACTCAGCAGCCTGCAACAAGTGCTTTAAGCTGATACTGTGATACTGTCAAAGGAGGTAACACCAAGAATCCGATTAAACAGCTGGCGACGCATAGCGTTTTTTTTAAAAGCCGAGAAATGCGCCGTATTTGATAGCTTGCTGCGAGACCTCACACCGTGCACGTCGGGTGGGTTGCCAGTTATTGGACCCGGAGTAACATCCCCCAAAAACCCGAAGAGTAGAGTCCTGGCCCCTAGCCCTGCCAGTGTAGCAGAAATGATGACGGATGATGATGGCAGCAGCAGCCGTTCTTCTCTGCATGAGTAGCTTCATGTTGTTCGTGTGTAATTTACGTTGAGTAGGCTAACCACGTTATTACATTAATGCATGTAAGGTGAACTAGCAAACATCATCATAGCTACATGCGGCTGTCTTCTTGTTTGATGGCAGATACTCCCTTCACCCTGGCCAAAAAGGCTAAAATGACCAAAGAAAAAGTGGAAAACAGTTAAACATGAGAGGGTTTAAGTTTGTGTTTTTTCCATTGTTTAAGCACTGCTTCCAGCCAAGAGTGATGCCATATATGCCACATAGCTGCAGAAAAGGCTAACATTGTTATCTTTTTACAAAAAAAAACAGCTGAACATGAGAGGTTTTTGGACAAAGTTTGTGTTCTCCATTCTTTAAGCACCGGTTCGAGCACCGTTTAAGCACCGGCACCGTTTCAAAAGTACCGATTTGGCACCGGTATCGGATAAAACCTAAACGATACCCATCCCTACTCAGGAGTGTGATTCCCAATAGTTGAAACACACCCTCTGGTCCCCAGGGGCTCTGCCACCAAGAAGTTGTTTAACTGCCTAGTGACCTAGTAAAATGCTGTATTATGTAGTTTAGTACAGTTTAGTGTACAGTAAACTGTATTAAACTACATTACTGTGGTGAAATTTAAGGTGATCCAAAGTGGCTGTGTTGTACATGGTTATTGTAGTGTTACATCAAGAGTATCAGACATCAGTTTATATTCAAACTAATGGTGCTAATTAGATTCAGTAACCAAATTATATATTTTTACTAGGTTTGCGATGAGCCATACATCCTATGAAACATCTGTTCATATATTGTTGAATTCAGCTGGCTAAATTCACAAAGAGCTGAAGATATTGGAGGACAGCTCAGCTGAAAAGTCAACATCAGTCATGACTAAAACATCACTTTCACTACTATATGAGCTACCTGACTGACTGTGACAGCTCTGTCTCTGTGTCGAGTGTATGGGTCTGTCTGACCCTTCACCACTTGTAGTTTCTTTTGCTGCTTGTTCCAGGACAAAGCTCTTCTTTTCTTTCATGTCTTTACATAAGTTGGTGGTGTTGCCACATCACGGTTTGCAGTGTTTTCATTTACAGCAGTAAAGTACCTCTACACCTTGCTCTGCTGTTTCACTCGCTGCAGCCTGTATGGTTCTTCTCGTTGTCTCTAAGTCACGTGATCGTGAACACAGCAGAGCAGCTAGGGGGGAGCGGAGCAAAGTGTGTCTCCACGAGAGGCGTTTAGCATTGATCAGATACCAGCATTAGATCAATACTATCTATATGTGGATAGATCCGCTCTACCCTACCAGAGAACAAGGAATGTCAATGTAATTCAACAAAAGCCAAAATAACCACTGGCAAAGTAATTTAAACTTTAAGTGGCATGACTGAAGTGACTACCAATGGGGCAAGAGGATGAAGAGCCAGTCGTTTTATATGTGGACCAGGCTTTAGACTCATTATTTTAACCATTCCAGTTTAAAATCATGACTTTTCAGTAGCAAATACATCACGCCACAACATCATTAACATCAGTTCCTAACTGATAAGTTAGGAGCCTCTTCCTTTGGACGGAGTAATGCATCTTTTTTTTTATTATATTTTTGGACAGTTTCAGTGTGTTCTCCATTTGATTGCACTTTTCTATTGTAGCTGCTGTACTTGAAAATAAGTCAGTTAGGTATAATTCAAGCCTCATGCTAAAACCTCGAACAGATATTGCCACTGCAAAGTTTCTATTCCTCCAAATGATAGCCCTGAGGCTCAGGTAGGTATCTTTAGATGTCAGTTAGCTTGGTGGTTACTGCTTTTTCTCACTTTGCTGTGGATGCTCATGCTGTGCACCCCTGTGCAGTGGCTAGCACCATCACCTCATAGCAAAACTCTACTGTTTGTTTGGTTTTCAGTAGCTCTGTTTGGATCTGGAAACTGTTAAAATAAGAGCATAGCTTGTAGCTTACTTCTTTTTACGTCTTTATATGTCATTATATTTACTAAAAAAATACAAATTTGGTATTTTTTATTCCCAACATTATTACACGGTATATATTTTGGTCCAAAACTAAAACTACAGAAATTCTTACTAGAGTACAAGAACCTGTGGTCAGATTGTAAGCTGTGGATTTTACCAGTTTCCACATGAATGCATGCTGAAAAGCCTTCAGAAGAATCTTTCATACTGACACTTAAATCACCTGATACCTTGTTATTGTCCAGGAGAATGGAGATGAAAGGTGTAAAATGTAAGTGAACAAAGAGAGTTGAGAAAATAAAAGAAAAAATCCCTCTGGGTGTAGAAGATACATTTACAGATGTCTTTGATGTCTCTGAATATTATAACTCTTCACTTATTCATATTCTTCATCTTTGTTTGCCAACCACACTTGATTATTTTTTAAGCCACTACTACAGTTACTCACTACACCAGGTCTTTTAATGACTCTGTTTTATCTCACAAGGTACAGTGAAACTTTAACTAAAAGAAAGACAGATGCTGAAAAAGCATTAAAGCAACACAACCAGAGCCAGCCAACCACTGAATGCAACAATGTGAAAAGTGATAGAAATCAATACTGCATTTCAACTTATCCCCCCTCAAGGATGTTGGAAAGAAAGGATAACTGAGCAGCAGCAGGGGGCTTAACGTGGGAAAAGCAACCAGATAATTGAAGGGAAAAGAGCTGAAACAGACTCCGTGTGCATGTCCTACCAAGGAGAGATTGAGGTAACGGAGAAAAATACCTCTCTAGTTGTTTTCAAATAATTATAGGAACACTTGAGATGTACCTTAAAAAAACAGAAAAACAGAAAAAGCGAGCAACCTTCTTTTGCAGTTGAGGAATTCAGAGAAATGTTCCCTTTTAGGTTGTTTTGGAGGTTTTTTGTTTTTGATAATTTTGCTTATCATACTCAACATAATGCAAGAACATTTTTTAGTACTGGGTTTAGACTGGCCGTTCACAGAGAAACCAAGATGAATAAAAGGGATTCCAAAAAAACACATTGCGTTGTCATGTCGAATTATCAGCACCACATGGAGTGGGTATCAGAAAATCAGAGCAGAGTGACTGACAGCAAATCATGTTGCACATTGTATTTATTTATATTTGCTCTTGTCTCAAAACGCTCGTGAAGAAGAAATAATGTGAACTATTATTCCACACCGCAAATGAAACACATTACATGGATCATCTTGATGAAACTGGACAAATGTATAATTTAATATTACAGGTGTGGGATGGCCACAGAGGGAACTGTAGTATACTATTCATTCATTTCAGTGAAGCACATATGTGTTCATCTCAGACCAAACAAGACATATTATTAACCAACACCAGTCCTCTTACACAATTAAAAGTAATTGGCTGAAAGTCACGTGTTAACAGATTGGTCTGTTGCTGATTATTCATGTGCCTAACAACTGATTACATGGAGAATTTGCTTCCCTAAAATCTCTGAAAAATGAGAGTAAAACTGTTGAAGCAAGGTGAATTTCCACTAATGGCTTCACTTTGCTTGTAATTACTCAAAGACCTTTGTTTTTGGTTCCAAATAACTTGGTTTGACAGTCAATTTAAAGTTAAACTTTGGTTAAACTCTGTATAAAGAAAACAATAAAACCGATAAACTGATAAAAGGTAAAAACTGATCGGAGGGGGTAAAAAGGTTTTGAGAAGAAGAGGAAATTTTTGTCCAACAGATGTTTTTTGAGATAAAATGAAAGAAACATCCAAGTGGCTGGAGTTTTAGAAGATAAATAATTGTTTTTGCACACTTCAGGAAATTACGTCCCTAAAGTTTGAAAATGTAGTCCCTGAACAATCATATGTTGGTGCACAGGAATCGCCCCCGATGCATACAGAGTGATCATTATGTTTTTACACAAAGCAGGTCTGGTGAGACCTAACCAGACAGAGTGACATGACTGTGCAGTGACAAAATGTCATACAAAGAGTTGCAATGAAACACCACCTCTCTATATCCCCTCTCCCCCACATACAAGGCAAATAAATCCATAAGCACCGTGTTGGAGCTCGCTGCCATTTTCTGTTGTCACTATCATTTTATTCCCCCGTTAATATTCCCTGCCTCACTCTCTGTCTCTCTTTCCCGCAGGCCTTGCTCGCCACATTTGCTCCACAAGCACAATATCCACCTGCTTTTGTCACACTGCCAAACATTTCATCTCCAGCATGGGGCAGGCAGGTATGGGCCGTAATTGAAATTCTAAACAGTAAACTGTGTGTAAACATACACTACAAGAGCACATGTGTATCTCTAAATATAGATATATAAATACATTTGGCAAGTTCCTGATGATCCATTCTAACGCCATGATACAGATGCTCTCCTGTTGACAAATGTATGCGTTGCTGCTGTGAACCATACTGGTGACATGATTAACACTGAGCAGAAAGAGAGTAGAGGATGATACTGCTAAAGGATATATCAGGATGTTTATTATTGAAAAGGGACTGCAAGTATTCTGGCGGTGTTGCTTTGGAGGACTAGTTGAAAATGACAGGAGCTTTTGTAATCAAAGGTCATAAAACTCTCTTTGGAGTGGGTGAAGACAGAAACGGATTTAAATTAATATTAGTTGTTCCTCATGATTGAAAACTAAGGGGGACGGAGCCTTTTGGTCTCTGTCACCAAAATGACTCTGTGGACTACAGGCTATACTCTAGATTATTTTATTTTGATAATTCCTAGTCCTTAGTTACTTTGTTCTACAATGCTTTGTGACTTTATGTCTGAGAAAAGTGTTTAAAAATTATACTCGCAATCACCTGCTAGCAAAAAATAAAATAAAATACATCATATGACCTGGGCCTGGTTGCTGTTAAAAGCATGGCTGCCCTTTTATTTTAAAGTATAATTTACTCAAATTCATCAACGTCATAAATCAGGCCATGTAAAATTAAACTAAGACAAAGCACAACAAGTTTTAATTCATCATAGGAATTATAAATGGATTGACAGGTTACAGCTTGCCAAGCAGAAGTCAAGCTGAAATAAAAGAAAAGAAAATGACAGAAGTGACAGCTACAGTAACAAGGCAACAGTAACAAGGCAAGGCATGGACCAAAACTTTAACATTATCAAACTGAAAGGGTAAATCACATTTCAAAATGTGATGGATAGTTAAAAAGTATGGTGTGTAAAATCTCACCACTAGATGTCAGAAGATGTTTTCCTACCCACTCGGTTTAAACTTAAACTCCCAGAGACCAGCCATTTGGCGCTACCTATGTGGCTGTGGCTACCGTTCATCCGTAGTGAGTGCAGGCTGTCCATTCTTTACCTCAACTGGTGTCTGTTTCTATTTAGGAGAAATAGATAGGAGTCTGATTTGAGTTGATGAGTTAGGAAAGCTCACTTCTAGCTGATGACAGCAATACTGTGGTGAGTCATTTGAGAATATGCTGAACTTTTCCATCCACAAGTGTTGCTGTGTTTGCCTCTGCTATCTGCTGTTAGCTAGCATTAATGAAACTTTCTTTTAACTGGATCTTTTAACTGGAACTGGACCTGGTCACTTAGCGAATAAATGTTCATATGATGCACGAATGCATATCAAATTATTTATCAGGAGGAAAGTGGGATTTTTTAGGAGACTTGAACCTAATATTAGCTGATATAATGTTAGCTGGCATAATGGTTTTGTTTAGCGGCTTGTTGTCAGCTGTCCAGAAACAGAACGGTTGCATGTCTCATTTGGGAATAATGAACACGTTTATGCTAGCGCTGTCAGCGGTAATCTTGTTAAAATGACATTAACTCCATAACCGCATTAACGCGACAAATCTCCGTTAGCGAGTGGGGCTGCACGGCGTCAACACGTTAGCAAAGTTAGCTCGTTAATGTGTTAGCGCCGTGCAGCCCCACGCACAGGGCGATCGCGCTAACTCGCTAACGGAGATTTGCGGCGTTAATGTGGTTATGCCTTTAACGTCATTTTAACGAGATTAACGCTGACAGCACTAGTTTATGCATTTTTTTAATGTTAGAGCCTAGATTTCAGTTCAGAAGGTTAACCTCGAGGTGAGGATGAAGAGAATCAGGTGGCAATGAGAGAGGAGAGAGTGAGGAGAATGTGAAAGATTTAATGAGATAGAGACCATGAAACCAATGCCCACTCATATGTTTTTAATTGATTAATTCTAAGTTTATGAGAACATCAACTTTTTGGAAGATTTAATTACAAACTAATCAGTGTATTTATATGCAGTACAATATTCTTTTTCTTTTATTAACCTTAAAAATTACTTACTGCACTTTTCAAAAAAGGAAAAAAATTATAATTTAGGGATAACAGGGCAAAAAAATGGACAATAAAATAAATAGACCTAATTGTAGACTTAGCTGGTATTAAGAAATATTTTTGTCCATAGAACAAATGAAACATACTGCATTTACAAAGTGATACTTCTAATGTGCTGCAATTGCTTGTGTGATTACTCTCTTTATAGAAGGCTGTGACAGATCAAATCCATCACTGCTCCACTGCTTTTTTCTGTTTGCCAAGCATCCCACTGCTCTGATCGCTCTCATTTCTGGCATCATAGCATTAATGTGTTTGGTTGGAGTCGTGACTTCATTCCTAATGAGATCGACCACAAACCTAATCCCTGCATGGTCTAGTCTGTAGCACTTGATTGACTCACTTTAATATAGTGTTTCAAGAATATTTCTCTCAGCTCTTTGTCTTTCCACCATTTCTTCTCTGCTTAAGAAGCCTCATAAGCCTCTTAAAAATCCTCCTCTTCACTCCTAACAGTTTTGCTTCTCGCCTTAGGAGCTATGTTAAAGCAGACATATTGTGGTCATTTCTGTCTTTGTATTATTACCCTTGGACTACTTCAGTAGCTTTGCAAGACTGAAAATATCTCATACTGGACCATGTCCACCCTCTCAGTTCATCAAATGTACAAAACAAGCCATTTTAGCTTCTCTCCCTTTAGGCTATTCACCATTTAAACCATCTTTCTTCTGATTTGCTCCCTTGTGCAAACAGATGGTTTGAACAGCAGATGGGTGGGTGGGACTGCTGTTATCATCTCATGTACAGCCAGATCTGTCAGTGATATGAGCAGACCAGGGATATCCCCATTTATTTGAAAAAATAAAAAACAAAAGCAAAAACAGCTGAAAACTGAACACTGAGAGCAAGGGTTTAGTTAAGAATACACTGACCTTATTAATGAAACAATGTTACATTTTAACAAATCATATATCCTTCCATTGTCCGTGGGAGATAAATGCTTTGAGTGCTTGGTAATATAGAATACCTGTCCATTTGCCATTTATGACAAATAAGGAAATTGATAATTACTATATGCCCATTTTTAAGGTGAACTATTTTTTTTTATCCTTTCCAGTGTTTAGTCTTAACTACTCTTCCAATTTAGTGAACAGCCTACCTATCTAATCGATAACCAACAGCAGTATTTATTCCTATTATTGAATAAGGCATATTACTTGCTAATAGTTACCCACACAATACAATCTTTCTGTGGATGAGGTAACGCCTTTAAGTTTAAGCTCTTCTCATATATCCAGCGAACTTGTGAGAGTGTAAAAAGCATGACTTGGCTCTTAAAAGCATCAGGATCTGACCTTGATTCCATTAATGCACTAATCTGACTGATGAAATACCCCCCCCCTTCGTTATTGCCTCTTAATCCTTATCACCTCATGTGCACCTGATTGTTTCACAACAGCTGGTTGCATTTTGTCATTGAAGAGAGGGCAAAGAGATAAAAAACAGATGAAGACAAGTACACTCTGAACTTTCTTTCCCACAGGCCGGTCTCACGTGCACAAGCTTTACCATAATAGGACTCAGTATAGATGATGGGTGCACTTGTTGCTAATTCAAGACTTGAGGTGTCTGAAGCTCTTAGCCTGGTTGGTATGGAGAGCAGCTATCATGGGACAAAAATTGCTGTGTTATCTCACTTGTGTGTGCTCTTGTGCTTGTACACGTGTGAATGTGCGCACAAAGTAGAACATGACAACCAAGGAGGAAGCGCAGAAACACATGTCATGGGATGCCCCCCCCCCAATACTGTTACAACTGATGTTATTTGCTGATTGTAGAAATGAATGAACAGGAAGTTTGTAGCTGTTGCTAAAGTATGCAATTAAAAAATGATGTAAATATTTTTTTAGGCCAGCCACTTCTTCTTTTATGCTCCAATTGTCCAGTTTCCTCAAATTTTTTAAAGGCACCCTGCGCACTAATCTGAAATATAACAAGTTTTTAGCTAATGGCGCTTTCTATTTTATGCCTGTCAAACTGTGGTATGTTTGGCATTTTTTATACATTTACCTAAAGAAGTGGGAACAAATTACATGCTTTTCAACAGGCTGTTAGTAACAAGTGCCTAAAGATACAAATTTGTTCTTTGCTAAATTGTCCGTTATGTGGAGACACAACACTGTTTCACCCCTTGAGTTAAGTGCCGTTTTAATGCTTGAATGATTCATAGGTCAGTGTTAAGTGGATGAACAAATAAAAAGAAAAAAACAAAGCATTTCTGTAAAAATCAACTGAGAGGAACTGGACTGAAATTAAGTGAAATGTGCAAAGAAGAACCTTAAGAAACCTAACGAAATGAGGCATCTCAAGAATGTTCTACAATGCTGCATACTGTATATTGTGTGCACAACTCGAGTAGTCTGTGAAAGTAATAACGCTGATCCCAGGCTCTAACAGTATTTACAGTAAGGTTAAAGGTCAGAATAGAAAACCGCTTACAGGCAAGGCTGTTTGTCAGTTTCGCTCTCATGCCTGGATGAAAATGGCCCAGCTAAATAGAAGGTCACGACTTCAAAACAATAACTATTACCATTCAGAAACTGCATGGACCTACAAGAGCAAGGTCAAATTGGACTGCATTAGCAAGCGCAAGCCATGATATCATACAGTGCTTTCTTTGACTTGCGGTAAGTGAAAATACAGAAACAGCAAGTGGAAAGGTGTAAATTATGAGAAGACCCTCTGGCCTGAGCAGCCATGGCCTAGAGCAAAGCAGTCATTACTGTAACAGGAATAATGCTGAGGAGAGAATTTGAAATTCTGCACAGGACACATTAAAAATAAATCAAGGATCGCTAACACATTATGCTGCCCTTCTAATTAGTTTTTTTTTACAAAACATGTTTCCACTACCTTTACAATCCTTCGTCCTCATCACCATATTTTATGCAGGACTACGTTTCCTTTTTTTTTCTCTTAACTTTGTACCATAAGCCAGCGCCTATCATCAGTTGACCAGTGAATACAACTTAGATTGAATCCAAGCTTTCGTCTTTTGAAGTGAGTGTTCTCAATTTCCATTTTCTATTCTTGCTGTCTTATCCAATGCTGATGCCATCTCTGCAGCTCTCTTGACGCACTATTCTATTCAGGATTTATCGGGCCAGGCTGAATAAACTCAACTATGAAGTGGCTCGCATCATATGCTCGCAGTGGCTGTGCACAACAAGACAAAAGAGCCCAAAGAGTAAAGGCAGGCAATATGATTTAACATCTCGTTTTATCATTGGTTCCATCAACAACGCAGTGTTTACAGTGGGAATAAAAGAAAGGGCAAACACACATTGGGAATAGAAATAAATACTGTGTATTATATGTTGATATCACTCAGCGTCTTTCTCTGTCTTCTCCTTGGAGATCACTTGAGTGCGGTTATTGATCAATAGCCAGTCTCACAGCTTGGTCAGAGCCATTAAGATGTGTAGGTGTAAACACAGGAAAAGAAAAAAAGGTGATCCCTGCTCACTCCTGTTGCACCAATCAGTTCCAGGCACAGCAAATGATCCTCTGCAATACTGTGCATCAATACAGCATCAAAGCATCTGCGGATAGATTCAGCAACACACAACAACAAACAAATAAATACGCCTACAGTTCGTCTGTGTATGGATCCACAGAGCATTGCACAGAGGCTGCTTTTAAGTTCCAACCAATAAATTATATCAAACAGTGCAACATGAGAAAACAAATAAACAAACAAAAAACATTTGCATAGTTGACCTCTGTGACAGAAATGTCGTTTTTGAGACATTTAATTGCCCGACTTCATTCCCTCTGCTCTATCAGATCACTAATTAAGCAATAGACGCTCTGATTGAAAGTCAAGAGAGCAGCAATGGCTGAGAAACGAGATATAACAGTACCTCTGGGACTCCCATAGTCACACTCTGACATCTATAGTCAGGCCTAATAGACCTGCTCCTCTATTTATGCACCAAGTGTAGTTTATACTAAGCTCATCACCTTCCTCAGTGCAAATAGCAAGTATATAGCTAGACAAGCCATGCATGTGTCAATTAATATGTATTTGGGTGGGTTTAATGGCTTAAACTTGTAATAAAGTGTATAGAAAAGGGTATGTTTATTGATCAGATGGCTGTTTGGATAAAGAGAAGGTAAACAGATGTCTCTGCTAATGTTTCTGATTGGTACCTCAACTGAAAGGCTGCAGGGTTTGTGGCTTTTTTTCCTGCGTGGTGCCAGGTTGCTTATTTAACATGTATAGACTGTTAACAGACCTTTCTGCCTGCAGAAGCTTAATATATCTGGAACTTGTTAAAAACACAAATCTAAGGTTTTTTCTATTACTTGCCATGTGTTTTGTGAAGCACTGCAAGGCTAATGGTATGTGCTATTGAAAGCATTACAGTTCTATTCCTTAATTTGACCAAAAGGTTTCACATCGTGACTGGATATTTAACTTTAAGAAGTGGTCACTGTGCCTTATTTGTTACAGTTGATTCAAGTTCTTGCTTGTATAGTGGTCTCTTGAAGCTCGACAAGGGTTTGTGCCTCCTTCCAAGACAAATCCTTTTTTATTAGTAATTAGCAATGCAAATAATACCGCTGTTTATTTCTGTTCTTTTAATATGTTCACCATATTGTGTTTCGACTATTTTACTCCATTCAGGACTCCAGTCCTTTAATATGACTGACCAAAACTGGGCCAAAACTCAAGTAAATACTGGCTTTATAACAGGCAGAAAACACACAAACATTTCCAGTGGGATGCCTGTTCCTACCCTTTAGGTAGCGAATTGATTGCAAACTCGTTAGCTGTAATCCAATTGTACATCACAATTCTCACAGGAGTCTTTGTACTACCTAATGCAAAAATGTACCTTTTGCATTGGAGGTAGTAATTGCAGAGACAAAGGCTGAATGACAATGAAGGTAAGATACAAACGAAATATAAAGAAGCATGTGTTTATTTACAGATCAGCGCTAATAGTTGGTTTGCCTTAAAGGGTGTTTAACCATAGCCTTTTACACCAAACAGCATCTTTGAGAAAGTTATTACTATTTTCATTATCTCAAGAATAATGGACATTTTTTTGGTCAATTGTCACTCAGAATTAACAAGAGAGTTCACAAGTCATTGTCAAGTTAGTTATAATTGTCTTAATTCCTTTACTGCACATGTTAAGATTGTGCTTGCTTCCATAGTTACCTATACCCATCAGAAGCCCATTATGCTGCAGGTAAAACACAGCAGGTATGCTGAACCGCAGTGCAGTAGTGCAATGCAGTAGTGGTAGAATCTGTATGAAATCCCCAGGTTACGCTTCAGGAGCTGTCACATGCATCAGCATGAGGATTCGCAAAATTGAGTGCATTAGAAATGTAGTTGTAGATGTTTTAATATTTCATTTGCTTTGTAACTGAGATGCATTAAAGAAGATTACATTGTACGCCTTGTCTGATTCATTAGCAGACATGCCCAATTGACTCTAAGTACAGTAGCTCTTTTGGCCGTCACTGAACAGCTTCAGGGCAGTGTCCTTGAGCCAGTGACTTAGTTGTTGTATGCACCCATATGTAGAGGGACCTAGTGTTTTTCCCCCTCAACACCCTGAGGCATGTTGGCAATAGCTAAATGCCTTGAAAGCAAATACTGACACCTCCCAGTACTAGTGCTGTGGCTTGCAGATGCCCCAGGAGAGGAACTAGCTCGAACAAAAAGACTGAGGGGATGTTGTAAAAGAGGAAGGCATGATAGGAGATGTTTGTCAAGTCATTTCCTCAGACACAATTCTGAGTTGTGGCTTGGATGTTAAAGCAACCAGATTGAAATGCTGTAAGCCATTTTTTTTTATATTTCACATCTTAACCAGTCCAGTTTATTAGGCACAGTTTTTGACTGAGTCTAGTGGCAACATCTGACACTAGAATCCATGGAGATGTGTGCATGGATTTTGTAAGTACATCTCTGGTTTTGAAACCACTTCCACCAGTTTTTTCTGGCACATTCTCCATTAACTACTAAGAATATCTCCTGCTGCACCTGTGCCTACATGCCGAGGTGGACAGGTGGCTGGTTATAAGCTCTGCTTTTCACCACCACAGTGAAAGAGCTCTACCTTTCTGATTAGGCAGATGTCAGATACTTGGCAGAACTGTCACCAAGATTCCCCTACAGTGGTGATCTTAACTATTTTTTCTCCATGTAGCTGCACTGACACTTTTGCTATGTCACAGAAAACCACACAGTTTTGGGTAATGGCACTCCAAGTCACTTCACTTGAAAGCAGAAATGTTGGTTCCATATTAAATTTAATGACTTAAATCTGCACATGTGAAGGATAAACCAAAAATGACTTGTCCAGATTCTGCAGGCCCATCTTATACAACAATCAGCTATAAAATTTAAAATTTCTCTCTTGAGTCACTGAATGCTGGTGTATGTATGGTGGGGTGAATACTGTCTTGATGAAGAAGGCTGCTGCTGTGGAGTAGTGCTATTTCCATGGCGTGGTGTGCTTCATCTGCAGCAATGTTTGGGTGTGTGGTACATATTTTAGTAACATTCACATGAATGTTAGCACCCAAGGTTTCCTCTCTATTTCTCTCACAGTGACTACCTACACATTGTTCTGAGTTTTAGTTGATTTTTCCTTAGACCTTTTCCTTACCTGCTGCCCTCCTGTATTTCACCCCAACTTTATTGCAACTTGGGATGCAGAAATAACGGCAGCATGATGGCACATTGGTTAGCACTGTTGCCTCACAGCAAGCAGATCCTGAGTTTGAGTCTGCCATCTGGCCACGGCCTTTCTGTGTGGAGTTTGAATGTTTGCGTGGGTTCTCTCCAAGTGCTCTTGCTTTCTTCCACAGTATAAAAACATGCAGTTGGTGGGGTTTATTGGTGATTCTAAAATGTCTGTGAGTGTGAATGAAATGCTACATGAGAGTAAGGACTTTAAGTTATAGAATTTAGTCAGTTTTCAAGCAAGTTTCGGCAAGAAACTGTGTAGATACTTCTTCACAAGAAGTCCTTTTAAAATCATCACTTGCTGTCCATGTACTTGGACAGCATGTATCTGTCCAGAAACACTTCTGCCATTGGGCTACTCCCAAGGGCTACCAAAGCTCCCAGCACTGCAGAGAATATGTCTTGTCTCTTTGGCCTACACTGCTAAATGCCTATTGTAGGTGCTTGAATTAAAAAAAAAAAAAAAAGATTGTGAGCATTGGTTACATTACCATATATTATAATATACCTGGCGAGTACTGATTAAAGCTTGGCAGATCACATAGTGGTGCAGTGAGTGGTGCAGTGAGTAACACTGCCTTACAGAATGTCTCCAGACAGGCTACTACTCTGTGCCAGAGATAAAAGTGATCTTCCTGTTCCCGACTCTGTTCCAGATACTTTTCCCCTCCTGTCTGTTTTCACTTGGCTGGTTCCACTTTTAATAGGTCATCTAATGATGAAGGCAGACTTGTGGCCGACACACCAATCACAAATGAGGAGCAGGGCTCAGACTTACCCACATTCTAGCTCTCCTGCTGAGCTCACTGCAGGGAGTTTATCGACTCGTCCTAACAATCCTTATAATGCTTTATTCAGACCCACTTTACTTTTGAATAGGTGCTTTGTCACTCACATTTCTTTTTTTTTTTTGCCTCCCTCCTGGAGGGAGAGATTGTGTATTAAATCATTAACGGTTGTCCTAACAATGCAAATTCCCTTTGAGTGCTGATCTGTCAGTGCAAACTCTTGGCTTCACACAAAGAGTGAAACTGAGTATGATAAGGGGGCTCATGAATAAGTGAACCTGACATTTCATGCTTTGAAAAGTCATACCATCTCCATTGTGATGAATATTTTCATTTGCGACTCCATTATTTTCAAAAGGAGTTGTGTTCCTGCTGACTCTTTCTGCCTGACACTTAACCTACTCTTAGCCCATGATGTTTTGCATCACAGGTACATTATATAAATGAATTTAACCCCTTCTGACAATTTGGAAATAATAGCTTGGGATTTGGCTGGTAAGAGCAAACTAATATGAATGAGTGCAATAGATGAAAAGAGTGCAATAAATGAAAAATTTCCCCAAAGCTAAAAAAATAAAATAAAATCTGCCTTCCATGAAATTGTATGAATGTTCTCCAGAACACAGTTGAGTCATATATCCAAAAGTGCAGTTCTTTGTGTTACAAATCATGAAGTGATATCATCTTGCTACACTGACTCCTCAACACTGAGGAGGAGAAATGCTAATTGTTAGTACTGTGTTCCCCCTTAATTTGAAAAAGAGGGGTTCCGCAGGCAGCTTCCTCTTGCCATATGCTCAGCCAGCTCAGCTCCGTCTTGCAGGAGCCACCTCAGCCTTGCAAGTGTGCAGAGGAAGTTGACATAATAGCCCTAAGTCACAAATGACACAAAAACCCCAAAAATACAGAAACTCTGCCACAACTGCTTCCAGCTATATGGCGGTTTGTGTTTGTGCGCTGCTTTCTTAATGTCTCAAAACATAACATCTGTTCAGCACTATTTTAAGAAGCATAATGCCAGTGAGCAGTGTTTGGAGATGGAGCCACAGGCACAAAGCAAGAGCTTCTTTTTGCATGCTCATAAAAGAGGCATACACTAAAGCCAATTGTGTCAAGATTTATCAGCAGGGCTTTAAAAATCATTTATTCAATGAAGATGGACATATATGTCAAGTCTTTGGTGATTGTGGTACAGGTAGGCGTAAAGGAGTGAAGAATAAGCCTGACATCTGGTTCACATCTAAATGATGTGCTCATTGCAACGATTAGTGGTGATTTGGGTGTCGCATCACTTGGACACTTAAATGACAGAATAAATGAAAGTTCATTCATGTAGTGAATGAAAGCCAACGGGAAAGAAAAGATTTCAGTGATGAACAGTGTAAAAAAATCTGGTTCCAATGCTGCTCAGCTGAAGGAGTTAAAAACAATATTTGATTGTTGCATTCACAAGATCACCATCAAACATCAAACATCCACATACCAAATCCCAGTTTGTACAACTTGTTCTAAAAAATGTTGCCTTTATTGTTTAAGTGGCAATAAGCCCTGCTATCTGTGAGGCTAAATCCACCGACTGAACAAAGCTCTTTGAATATGCCATTTAAAAAAAATAGTATACAGCTACTTTTACAGGCTGCATAAGATTCTCCATTTTATTAACAAATAAAAGTGGATCAGGGCCAGCGGTAATAAAGGCTGGAGAAACAATGCAGGACTTTTAACAGATGAATTTCGCCCAAGGCAGAAATGTTGCTCCCTTCAGAAATAAAGCACAAGAATTTTTATAGTTTGTTTCATAAGGGGGCTTTATGACATTACAAGTTACAAATAATGCGTTACTGTAATCTGATTACTTTTTTCAAGTAACAAGTAAAGTAAGGGATTACTATTGCAAAAAAAGGAAATTTTTTTGCAAGAGTATCTCATCACAATGACGTGAGCGAGTGCGACGTTCGTGGCAACAGCTGTGCAGATCAACAACGGATAATATATCGAGTGGGGGAGAGAGTATGACCGTGCAGCATTTAAAGCGTGGAAGTACTGACCTTACTTTGAGTTTGATTCCATAAAAAGTGACAAAAACATTAGCTTCCAATCTTCACTGCGTGGGAAGAAAACTTCTTTTTACAGCGAAAAACCCTAAACTTCCGAGCAAGCACCAAGTGGGAAAGTGAAATTCATAGAGAAACTGCCGTATCCTTCCACTGACCGCTGCGGCACACCTGCACCATGCAAGGCAAACCTCCGCCTGCCCCACTCCTGCTATACAGGTGAAAATAGAGCAACAGGACTGCTGAGACTTTGATTTTATTTATTTTTTGCTGTGTTTTACGTGCATCTATTTGAAAGACAGAGTAAACACAAAAAAATATTTTATTTTATGTGCTGGAATGTGCAGAAAATAGGTTTAAATGTTAAACAAATTTCTTCCGGTAACAGATTACTTTTTGGGGGAAGTAATCAGTAATTAGTTACTGATTACAACACTGGTGGTGTACCAAGGCAAAATTGCAAAAACATAATGGACCTAACATGGACCAGCTCTATAAATTATATTCAGGTGTTGAAGAAGCACTGTTAGAAAAAAAAAAAAGGTTTAGGAGGGTTTTTTCTGTTTTTTTCAGCAGCCAAAATCTTTGAAGTTCTTCAATGACCAAGCCATGGGTCACAGTGAACTGAATCTAAAGTCGTAATGCTTTCATTTCAACATTTCAGTACCAGTGAAACTATACCGTATCTGCTCGAATCTAGTAGAAAGAAAAAAGTGGTCTTTTAAATTATGAACCAGTCTACTCTTCACAAAAAATGTAAGAGTGTGTGCGGAAAACACGGTTCAAAAGCCTTCTGTTCAAGTGTGAGTTAGGAACAACCTGAGGCAGCTGCCTGGGGGAACACAGGGTGGGGTTGGGACATGATAGCTCTGAAAGTCGAGTATGTAGGGAAGGCAGCTGGTTGAAGCAATGAAGTGCAGTGAGGTGACTTAAAAAAAAAGAAAAAGATAACATTAAATCATTTTGAGTGACCAGTACATTTACTCAGTGATTATTTGTCTCTTCCATGAAAATCATTGGAGTCAGGAGTGTGACCTGCCCTTAAAACATTTTCATAACCATGTTTGAGGGTCAACCACTGAAGAAAAGGGGGAAAAAAAGATAAAATGAGAGGCTTTTTACTGCCAGCAGCAAGTAATGATTTCCTATCCTGTCTGGACACAATCTTGTACCATTGCCCTGGAAGGCTGTACTTCACCTTTTTAAGACAACATGGAATATCCCATTGGCATTAACCTTAAGAAACGATCAGTGAAAACAGGTTAATGTGGTTAAAGACAGAACTTCCAAAGATGGACTACCAGTGATAAATGAGGAGAAAATGAAGATTTAAACCCCCGTGGATTAATGAAAGGTGATCACTTTCTAAGGTTTGAAATTTATGTATGACTTTGGCAAGAAAACCCGGGGACAGAAGGATATTTGTCACTGCAACGGACACCAGGTGTAGGGAAATTATTGTCAAATTAAATTCAGAGCCAATTCTAAAGTATTATTAAACTGCCTACCTTGATCATTCATCCTTGAGTAATAAACTGTGATAAACCTCTTTTTGATGGCCGTGTAAGAAAGACTTTCTGTATACAGATAAGTCTCAACATGGAAGTTAAGATTATGCCCAACAAGACATCTACTAACTGCTACATGGACAAATACAGACACCGAGACATGAAAAGAAACAAAATATGTCAAGTTTTCCCCTAAAGGACTCAGACACAGTTTTTAATTAACGACACTCCAATGAAAGGCAACAAAAAGTGATCACAGGTAAGTAAGTGATTCCCAGTGTCGCGGGGTCCTCTTTTAACCCTCTCCCGGACAACAAACACAGGCGTAGTCGGTAAGGTCTTTTAGTGTGGATAATTTATTTAGCCGGCCTCCCCAGTGCACAGAAAATTATTTACAGCAAATAGAATTGACTTAGGTCAGTGTCAACAAAACATCTGTATACCCGACCCAGCCTGCATGTTACCCTCCTTGTAACAGCTCACTGGACTCTCTCTCCCACCCCGTATGACCTGTCTCTTATATCCCGTAGCCCCTCCCCCTAGACGTAACAATCATTTCTTTATTATTACTTTAATCCTCACTGTCCCCCCTCAGCTTCTTTCCCACTGTAGTCTCACAACACACATGTATATACAGACTCTTAGGCAACTTCCAATCAGCCTATAGATGTCACCCTAGATGTTCCAGAACATCTCGCCATAAGAACAGTTTCTTCCCCTCTGCTGTCGGACACATGAACAATAACCATATGACTGTTCCCACCACTAACACATGACCCTACGCTGTGTTCACTGCATCATTCCATGTTTGGCACTGATCACCACCTGCACTCATCTATATATCATGTATATATCTATCCACTTAGCACTTTTAATTCTTATTCTTATTTTTATATTTTTATGACAGTATGTTGCACTGAAGCACCGCAGCAATTTCCTAATGTTGTAAACCTCCTCAACATCTGGCAATAAACCCTTTCTGATTCTGATTCTGAATGTTTCACAAAACATTAAAACAATCCAAACAAAGGATGCAGTTCACGTGACCGTCCAAGCCCACGTGAACCCATTATTTAAACCCCGGAACACCATACCATCGGCTTGCATCATCCCGCATCATTGGAGATCACAGCGCGTCTCCTCGACCGACTTTATTAACAAGGTAAGGGGAAATAAGTTGGCCACCCTCTATGCTGCTCCAAATCCCCCCCCCTTCACCCCTTTTTGTTTATTGGTGTCTGTTAGAACTAATAGTGGCGGTGCGTATATGCGCCCCGATCAGCTGTCTGCGGCTGGGCGATGTAACTCCGTCACACCCAGGTAAGTCTCCAGTTAAAAGCTTAGGAGGCAGTTTTTTCAGGTTGGAAGAAGAGGGAGATACATTATACTTCAAGTAAGTAGCTAAATGGAATGAACATTTCTCTCTGTTCTCAGATTGTTGGGCTCTGAGGAACTTACTTGGAAATCATGCAAGACCTCCAGCTATCTTACAAGTGTACATTTATCTTACAATCATTGGCCCGGTAATTTAAATTTTAGCGTGTGCAGCGAGGTGATCACCAATCTTAAGAAATAAAAGTGGATCAAGGCCAGCGGTAATAACGGCTGGAGAAACAATGCAGGACTTTTAACAGATGAATTTCGTCCAAGGCAGAAATGTTGCTCCCTTCAGAAATAAAGCACAAGAATTTTTCTGGTTTGTTTCATAAGGGGGCTTTATGACAATGGTTATTGTGTGCCCATGCGTGAATGTGCACTTCTCTTGATTTTTTTTTTCTAGCTTAGCTTTAGTCAGGGCAGATGCAGGAGAAGAGAACTTAGAAAGAGAAAGAAACCTCCAAGGCTCAAATGAACAGGTTTTGTTCAGAGGCCAGGTGGCAGATTGCTGGAGTTTGGAGATGAAAGCAGCAGAAGACTACTGATCTACTCTACAAGACAAGTATAAAACCCCCCTCTTCTATTTTCTCCCTTTCTGTGTTTCTCTCCTCCATGCCCACGAGCAAGTGATACATCAGGGTCAGGCGTGGTTGAGTGTAGGGAGGATCAGAGTGGCTGGCGCCTACTTATTTGGGCTCAAGACATATGAAAAGGTCAGAGGAAAAAAATGATTGGAAAATATGGAGGGAATTTTGTCAAAAAACTACACAATGCACCAAAAGCTGCTTAGTATTTTCGCCTCATCAGTTTCTGAATGAGAAAAATGTCAGGCTGCACAACAATGATGAAAAAGTCACGTTAAAATTAAGTTTGTTGGTTCCGTAGAAAGAACTCGCCGACAAGCTCTATGCAGAGCATCATGATGCTTTCATCGACCTTCAGGATCCAAATGAATGAAGGGTGCTTAACTTTTAGGCATCCATAGTCTGTCAAAGAAAACATAAGGTGTTGTTCATGTATTTGCATTGCTGATGAGCTCTCTGGCATCTGAGTTTGCAGGTGGTTCATTTTTTGTTTATGAGAGTGCATAAACAAAAAAAACCGCATGCTGTAAATTCCCACCCAGGATGCAGATGTTGCATTGTTTCCACACTTCTCTCTCTGTAGTACAAAAAGAGGGGTTTGCAGACAGGATATCACTGTTGTAATATCCACAATAATTTGTAGGACAACATATTCGTCCGTCACATAACAAGTCAGGAATATTTACTACACTTAAGTAAGTCCTTGATTATTAGAGTAAACACTGCAGTTAGTTTTTAACCTTCCCATCAAATGACAGGTTGATTGTCGTACCTTCAGAGCACTGATTATAATAAAGGCATATTTCTTATGTTATTAGCATATGACAAAAAATTAATTGTTGTGGATTCCATCATGGAAACTAAACAAGCTTTTAGGACCATGCACAAAAGTATTGGGCCACACCAGGTAATATTTGAAGTCAGTGGTTTTCCCACTCATTGTCACAGGGTTATCAAACTAAACACCCAGCCATTCAGTCTCCTTTAAGAGCTCACTGAATTCACATATGGTATCTTAATAGGATGGTACGGTACCATTACAACATGTCAGTCACTATAAAGTTCATCCCTCTGTCAACTGTAAATGGTATGTAGATTAGTAACTACCTGCCTGCAAAATATTTGTCTGCCTATGTCTGGGTGTTTAGCCCAGTAAGACCTTAATCCATTTGTTCTCTGAGCAGTACTGAAGTTGTGAAAAATTAATCATAAGACAAAAATTTAGACTGTTCACCTTTAAAGTAAAAGTTGTGCCTTACCTCAGCAACCAATACATTCAAAAGGATTTTTACTTTGATGATGATTAAGACACTAATTATTTTTGCTTGTTTTGTTTTTTGTAGTAGGCAAATCTAATAATTATTATCTTATAATTACATCTAGTAATTTTAATCATTCTTTCTCTCTTTTCATTAACGTGAACATCAGTAGAAGCACTAGTTTTTGAACACCGCCCTGGATAATACAAAATCTTGTACCTGGATAAATAGAGAAAGCCAACCCTGTGCTGTTCAATTTAAACAAGCTTGGTAGGGGACTTTATTATTTATATTCTTATTTACAATGGCTTTGACATTTTTATCTCCATTCCCAGCAGCAAGTGGCAGTCAGAGCATTGCTTCTGCCCTTGGACGAAGAGTCGTCCGAAATAAAACTTTTTCTTTCCAAAATCACAACAATTTTTCCATCAGCTTTTTCGATTCCAAGACAAAGCTGTATTCTGCTGTGCTCACTTTTCATTGAGAGCAGAAGAGCTTATTACACAGTTGAATGACTAATACTTCATATTATCATAGGACAACAAGCATCAAAGATGAGGATCACCATAGTCCTCTATTGTGTGCCTCAGCTATTGTCATCAGTCACTAATTAGTAAATAAGAGCTGTTGACATGGTGCTGCACAGTACTAATGAACACAAGAGGTTTTAAGCCACAGGGGACTCAGTCACTGTAATGTGGAGGTGGGTGGTGAGATCAAAATGGCTGTGCATGTTCCTGTGTGCTTAAAAGAAGAAAAGACTTATTTGTTCCTACTGAAATAGCATTCTGCTCTGATTGGATGATATGACAATGAACAATGTAATGCAAGTGTGTTAGTGCTCTGATGCATGGATGAGCTCAAGACAGAAAGCGCGAGAAAGGAATCACCAGATAAGCACTCTCCCAGAGCTTTATGAGATGGTGGCAATGTGAGTATAAAGGAACTGTGATTGAGACAATAACTCGTAAACTGCAGCTGCTGGCACCTGTGCTAGGGAAAAATGCTTCTTAGGCAAGGGCGGTGAATGGTGTTGGGGATGGGGATGGGGGAGGAGTGAGGAAGATGAGGGAGGGGAGATAGGGAATCTGTCAGGTATAGAAGCGAAACAAAACAGTAGCACAAAATGAGGAACAGGGCTGCCTGGGAGTTGACAGAAAGACATCAGTCCTCGGTGACAAGGACAGAAACCCTTATCAATGGGCTGCACTCTGCA
Organism: Haplochromis burtoni; assembly: GCF_018398535.1. Lineage (NCBI taxonomy): Eukaryota > Metazoa > Chordata > Actinopteri > Cichliformes > Cichlidae > Haplochromis > Haplochromis burtoni. The sequence continues at coordinate 1,555,964 of NW_024582410.1, forward strand.
GACAGGAGGGTGGGGATGAGCTGTGCCCCAAAGACTTTGTTTTCCACCGATGAAAATCCACTAAAGACTCTGCCATGCCTTAACTGTATAGATTTATTCTCGATTTGTAGTTTGTCCAAAAACTCACCTTACAGTGATACCATGACATGTTGTACTCGGGCTGCTGTTTCTCTTTTCCAGTCACCTAAAAAGCTGGATTGAATGTGATATATTATTATATATATATATATATATTATTACCCTAAGAGCCTTCATCAGGAACTCAATGGGGATATTATATATATATATTATATATATATTATATATATATATACATACATACATACATACATACATACATACATAAGAACATTTAGCATGTAACCCTTTAACCCAGCACATAGAAGGACTCATAAACAAGCATATGACGTGACACGTAAGACACTTAAGAATTTCTATAAACTCCAGTAAAAAAATATTCCCGATCGATAGATAGATAGATTGATCTTGGGCTTTGATTGCTGGTATAATCAACTATTCGAAGCTCTAACCATTGATATATTTTGCTTGTAATGATACCTTGTAGCAGACCTTATGGAATAATACACTGAACCAATAGTAAGAATAAAACTAAAAGAAATATTTTCTATGTCATACACCAATAATGTCCTTTTACACAGTCATGCAGTTGATAAGACTGAATTACAGTCACATCCAATATGTGACAAAAAGCAAATAAATAAAATAATACAAAATAAATGACAAATTTCCTTTATTATTTGCAGATATAACAATTTATTAAAAGTGAATTAAATTCTTATTTTAATGTTTACAGACTTGCTCAGAACATCCTAACCATCTGTCATGTGTATATTGTGTTAGTTTCCTGGACTCAAAAGCAGATGTGGAGAGCACAAATTATAGACAATAGAACAATGCATTAAATAAAGTTTAAAAATCTAAACTGAAGCTGCATGAGGGGAAACCACACAAGCGGGCTAACCATTAGTATAATGCAACACAGAACTGAGGGGACACAAAGGCTATAAACACACACAAGGTAATTGGGGAAATGGGAAACACTTGGGGAACACAGCTCCAACTGATCAAGGATGACCAGGTCACTGGTCCCTGATGAATTATTCTACATGTATACAAAAACAAAATCTTTTTTTTTTAACTTGATTAAATAGAGATAGAATATCCAGATCTTCTCCATCAAAGCCAGAATGGGAGCAGAAATACAGCAAACCCAGCGATAGAGATCTATACTGCCTGTCATCAGTATTCTGGAAAGGTCCTTGGCCACTAAACTGAAGACTAGTCAGCAAGTGTCTGTAATCTGCTGTGAAAGCTGAGTGCTATGAAGGAAACATCTCAAGCGTTCAGCTAGCGACGGCTGTCTGCTCCTTTTGCTAAAGTCAATCTCCCGCTTGACTCTCTTCTGCTGCACTGATGGATATGTGTGCGTGCGTGTGTGTATTTCAAGGGAATGTAAGTGCACACCTACACATAGATGGATGGAAACACACACACAGAAAATTCAGTGAATCATCAGCAGGGCTTTTGCCCACAAGTTTGCCGGTGTGAAGGGGGGCAGGTGGAAGTGGGGGGCGCGAGGGTTTGAGTTGCTCGAGCTGACAAATGTCTCCTCTCGCTCTAAAACTCTAAGACCAGGCGATTGTTCAATCTGAGGACAGCACTACAGGGCCAGTACAAGGCACAGAAACACAAAGTGAGAGAAGGTGTGAAAGAGACAGGACCAAAGAGAAAAAAGGCCTGTTGACAGATCTGGTGAGATTTTTCTGTTACAGGATAAAAGTCATCTTTGACCTGATCATCTTAGCTTTTATGTTCACTTTTGTCGAGTGGTGAGAAGATAGTGAACGGCTAGAACTTTGACTCATGGTAATTAGCCTTCATTTTATTTTGCTATGCAGATGATGCCTGAATTTGCTTTACTTTTTTATTTTTGGCCACATATCTTAAACTAAGGTCAACTGGGTGAAGTGCTGTAATTTATTCAAAGCTGCTGGTGTCAGAAAGATGACCAAAAGCTTTTTCTTGGCCTACTTGTTGTGAAGCACAAGGCCCAGGTGGTGGCTTAGGTCTCACTCCTAACTTTTTAGATATGGATGTTTGCTCAGGATCCCCAGCCACAGATGCACTCTGCCTTTCTTTACTCTGAAGACACCAACCTGCTCTACCTCCTGCACGCATACAAACCCAGTTACTTTGTTACAACCCACCTACTCTACAAATGTGTGTGCGGTATTATGGTTTGTGTGTCTCCCACACAGTTTCCTAAAGTAGCCCATGAATCAGTATAAAAGTAATAATAAACTGCTCACCACATGCATACTGTATGATGGGTTTGAAAGTTTAATTACCCTGCTTTATTTATGGAGCATTAGTTGAAAAAAAAGTGACAGACAATAACAGTGTCAGCTGCCATTCACTGTTATTCATTTTGCAGTGATGCAAAAAAAGACACAGCATGCCCGAAATGAGGAATTTACGATGTGTTACAGAACTTGTCAAAGATGCAGACAAAGAGGTGAATATGAAGAGAAAACCATACATCCAGGAACAGAATGTACAGACCATGACAGCGAGGTATGGAGTGAATTCAGACTGATCTGTGTGTGGGAAAGGCTGGCTGACAGAGTGTGTCGGAGAAACACTGGGGAGACTAGCAAGACAGCTGGATGGAGAGGAGGCTACTGTCTCAGATTCACAGCACACTGGCGAGCAGCTGGCCACCTATTCTCTATCTCTCTCATGCACACGCACACAAAGTGGCACAGAAACGACCTGAATAAAGACACGAGCATGGCTGGACAAGCTTGAGGACGAACAAATCTAAAATTATAGGTTAGAGAGTGGAGAACTGTGTGTGATGTGCCTCACAGTGAACACAGATTGGTACTGAAATACACTGTCACCCTTTAGCCCTCGTAAGTCAGAGCTGTGCAGGTGAAACAAAACAGCTGAAAAGATGGAGAAGACAGAAAGGACAGAATGAGGGGCGGGGAAAATAAAATAAATTGAGTCAGTCTTCCCGAGAAACCGATTCCAACATGAAAGTGGTGCACTGCCACACCGCACTACGTTGAGTATAAATTGAAGAGGACGTGCATACCAATACTCTACACGAAAACTGCTTGCCCTGAAGGTGTGTGCACGGGGCCTCTGCAGATCTGACAAAACTCTCCACCCACAAATGAAATCAGCAAATTGTATTCTTTCACCTGTCATGCTGACATCAAAGGCAATTTCCTCTGTTTACGCTGTCTGAAACAATCACTTTTATTTTCAGCAACAAGGTAATCTGAGGGTGTCACCTGCTTTGTCTTCACCCTGCTACCGTATGCAGCATTTTCAATCATTGGTATTGTAATAAATAGTTTAGCTGGATTGTTCTATTCTCATAGGATTTTGAGAACGGTGGTTTATTTCATGTTTTGGTGACAGCACATTATTGGATAAACCTAAAGTGCTTACAGGCAAGTAAGCACTTTTTTTTTGCACTTAGTTGATGAATGTTTCAGACTTTTAATCACTTTTCTACACAGAGATGGGTCTATAATGGCATATTTACCAAAATACAACAATTAATTAGACTCAGAAAACCCTAAAGTGGGTTAATGTTTAAATGTTAGGAATACATAATGCTGACTTTAATAAATAACTGAATGATCACATGGCATTCAAGAAATACAAACACACACTTGGCACTCTGTAACTTCATTAATACTTTTCAGTAGAGGTAGGCGGAGCGATCGAAATATTAATAGTATTGGATTGATACTATTGATATGATTGAAAAAATCTGGGGGGGGAATAAAATAAATAAGGAAAATATACCTCAAACATGCATTATGAAAAGTGTCTGAACCATTTTGTGTTGACTGTAATGTCTATTTTATCTATAACTTATAGCACAGTTCCTTTAGTCCTTTAGAGTCAGAAACATTTAAAATCCAGATCTTTAAAAATACATGAAAAGCTGAAAGGTGCGTTGTTGTTGTGTTAACTAAATACTGTGGAAAGAAAAGGAAAAGTCTTTAAAATGTGTTCAGAGTTTGGCAAATCATGACACACTGCTCTCCCCTACATAAGCTGCCTTTATAAGTTAAAAGTATCGGTACTGGTATTGGTATCTGCAAGATTTACTTGATAACGGATCAACGCTGATGAGCCAGGATCTGACAGTAAATAATGTTTTGTGTTCTTCTTCTGGATCTCCTGCAAGTCATTTATAACACAGATTTCACATTTATATGATGGAATAGTTTGCGGTGATGCAGCCCTCCTCTGCATAAATCCTACACACTTCCTGATTAGATTTATCCAGATATGACACACACATTTGTCTACACAAAGTTCCCAGCTATTTCTAAAAGTGTTGATCCTTATATCAAAAACATATTAATTCTCTGCTGATTTCAAATTGATTTGAATTGCTGTTTCCACAGAGAAACACATGAGTAAAAACAGTGCTTATACTTTGGGGTAAAGTGGTTTTGAGCAGGTGGGGGGAACCCTAACATTAGGTGTAGTGCAGCACGGGTATAAGAATTATTTGGAAATAAGTCACAAGAATTTTTATTGTAAGGAGGCTGTGGGATGTCATTATTTTCTTATTACTGAGCAAGTATGTCCATGCTGTCATTGAAACAACAGGCCGCAAGGCATAAAAAATTAACTCATTCCGCAGTGTTACCCATTAATCTGGATTGGATTTAATTGCTCATTAACTGCAGGTGCTGGAATGCCATTCGGATTGTTCCGGCTTACTTTAACCCCTGCTTTCACTGTATTACTTTACTTAGTAGATTACTCGCTCCATTAATGGATCTGCTTCCTTTTGCCCTGCAAACTCTGCTCTTGCTATAATACGTGTAATGTGTCATTATTAAAATGAACAGAATAATTATAAATTAATACATGATTGGTAGATCACCCACAGAACTTTACACTTCCAACAGCACGTTTTTAATATTCTACACAGTCATTTCCTCCACTTAGTAAATTTGGTTCTGAAAGTGTTAACAGGTTCACAATGTCAGCTTATACATTAGGTAAGATGCAGGAGAATGTTAAAGCTTAGGTTTACACAAAAACATGTAAAAATGAAAAAGCAGAAAAGTTACCCCCAAATTTTTGAAGCACTCCAAAAGCTAAAGGCTAATCAAACTTAGGACCACTATTGCTTCATTCACATTAACACTACGCTTCCTCATACAGTCACATTATTTACCTAAGAAGCCGCAGAGAATTAGGTCTTGTAATATAAAGCAAGTTCAGCATATTGAGGGTATTTTTCCCATTGTCTGGATTCACTTACCCTAACGCTGGCTCACTATCAGCTTGCTAAGTTCATCCAGGGTCTCCCCTGTACATTCACATGAAAAGAGTGGCGCTGACAGCGCCTGACCAATCACAAACATGGATAAACGTGCTTGCAGCAGAGCAGCTGAGTTTACAAAGATAAATAAAACTATACTATGGGAATAATATGAATAGATAATATGAACAGCTGCTGCAGACAAAGCAGCAGCGTGTGAGAGGAAATGCTCTGTACAGTCGTTTATTATAAGTAAAACTGCTGCATGAGTGTCTGCACTTTAAGGGCTTTGGTCGGTAAGCTTGGAAAAAGCCAACTTTAATAATAAAGTTCATACATTTTCACCTATATTTGAAGGCAGGAAGGAAAGCTTGAAAAAAGGCGGACTCTGTGATTTAATAATTGTCAGTGCCACAGTTCTGTCATTAAGACGATCAATGTTTAGTTTGTGTCCTTTCAGCTGCAACCCCAGTGATGTTTAAGGGTTCAAGAGCATAAGAACGTCTAAATTCTAAAATAAAATCAGCAAGTACAAATTGGTGCCTTGTTTTAGCATCAAATATATGTTCATATATATGGAACAATAAAATTATTGTAGGATGTTTTGCAACCAACAAGAACCAACAAGAAAAAAAAAAATCAATAAAGCTGGATCTAAAAATTGATCATTCTTAAACGCAGAAGTCTGAGGGATCTTCTAGGAATGATGATTGGTCAGTTGGTAATGATTTCAAACTATTTAATCCATAATCTACTCTGGAGCAGATTAGATTTGCAGCCTGAGTTACTATGGCAATGTACCTTCACTGTTCCAAAAAATAGTAATGTCAAATTATTTTACTGTGTATTTTACGGTTGTGTACTGTTTTTCTAGAATATCATTACATTTACATAAGTAGACTGTGATCTGACACGTCAAATGTAAAATAACATAACATCACTGTAAATGTAATAAAACACAATTTACTTGTTTGTTAAATATATTTTGTTGTACATATGCATATTTAGATTGTAAAAATACATCCAGAAATGTCTCCCATCATGCCTTGGGACATGTGCTGCTGTTTAGATGTTCTTGTTTTATTGTTTATGGTTACGTTACTTTTAACTGTTATCTTGAATGTTGTGTTTACGCCGTGGTGCAGCGTCACTGACAGTTGTTGTTTTGTAGAGAGAGTGCTGTACCATGAGTGACTTCTGTTGTGCTGTTGTTGAACATTGAGGCACATTGTGGCACCAGCAAGTGTTTTAATAAAGAGCTCCCCCTGCCAGCTTGGGGTTAAATAACAAGCTCAATCTCTCTCTGTGAGCTTCGTTGTTAAGATTTCTCTGCATGCCACAATGTAAGACATTGCACGGCCACGCTGTGCTAATTATATATTTTGAAAAAGAAATGTAGAGGTAGGAATTGCAATTAATATAAATAACATGACGCTAAGCATCAGCCAGTGAATGTGAACTAACAACAACAAGGTCGCGGGTATGGCTGCGAGCGTAGGAAAAAAACCCTAATATGAAGGTATTTTACTGTGCATTTTACAGTAATGTTCTGTTCTTCTAGAATATCATTAAAGTTACGTAAATAGACTTTGACTTCACATTTTGAATGTAAATTAACGTTAAATCACTGTAATGTAATACAACATAATTGTCATGATTATTAAATGTATCTGTCTGTACATATGCATATTTAGATTGTTAAAATACATTCACAAATGTATCATGATTTCACAAATATCTGTCCTTTATTTGAAAGATTGAACTGTTGAATTCAAATGTAATGCTATGGAAAAGTATATAACATGATCCCTATAAGCTTGTGTTACATCACATAAGTATTATTATCATTGCTAGTTAGGGCGATCGTGGCTCAAGAGTTGGCAGTTCGCCTTGTGATCAGAAGATTGCCAGTCGCTCCCCGGCTCGGACACTCTTCGTCGTTGTGCCCGTGGTCAAGACTCTTCACCTACCGCCTACTAGTGATGGCCAAAGGGGCCGATGGTGCGATATGGCAGCCTCGCCTCTGTCAGTCTGTCCCAGGGCATGCAATCAATTTAAACCAACTGTTAACTGTATATTTCTGTACATTTACGTATTATGATTCATATTTCCACATTCAGTGACCTTGTTTATAGGTAATTTCATTGTTTGATCACGTAAAAATGTTCCTAATTTAATGTCTAAAAGCACTTGGAAAAGGCAGAATCCCATGTCAAATTAGCGCAACAAACTCTATTTTCATAACTGAAAATAACTGTATTTTTATGGGACAGTTATTTTCTGTAATTTTTTGGCGCCCCAGCTGATGGAATATTACCGTTTTTTTAAGATGTTTTTTTTTTCCTATTTATAGATGATTTCATTGTTTAATCACATTAACATGTTCCTGATTTAATGTTTAGCGGCACTTGAAAAAGGCGAGATCCCATGTCAAATTAGCGCAACTAATTGTATTTTCATTACTGGAAATAACCGTATTTTTATGGGGAGTTATTTTCTGTTATTTCACGGTTGTATTTTGGCGCCCCAGCTGCCGGAATATTACCGTTTTTTTAGGATGTTTTTTTTAACAGTGTTGGTAAGAAGCAAACCACCGTTGTAACCACAAAAATCCAGGTTTAATCCTGAAGGAACCTGGCTCTTGCTGTAGTACAGGCCTTTGTTCTTTTCTTAATCCTTCTGACTGGCATTATATCAAACCGTGATCATGTGACAGTCCATCAGTGTTTTTTGCTCCAGATGTGTTATAGTTACTGCAATACACTGTTTATACTAACTAAACACAAAAAGGCTTCAACCTTTCAATGGGCAGAAACACATATTCATAAAGAAGCTTTTATTGTGAACTCATAGAAAACTTGGAATAGATGATCAGACAGACACTGTCTGGCGCACTGACATTAGAAAAACAAAAGAATAAATTGCCAGGACATAACACAATATAGTAATATATAAATATAATAGTAGATCCCATGATACTTAAAGGAACAAAGGGGTCACTATTGTTAGAAACCCTTCAAACATAAATTGAAGAAGTAACTTTTGAATGTGCAGCTCTGCCCAGCTTGCTACTCCATGAGGACCATGTTTCTCACACAATGAAACAAACATAAAAAAAACCACACTTTATGAAAATTACATAATCTCACAGAGTTTTTTGCCGGCTCCTTTGATATCTAGCTGCTCAGACAAGGGCACTTTCCTCTTATCCTATGTATCTAATTACCAATGGCTTGTCCCCGAGGAAGCGACTGTGAGGCGGTCTCGCCATTGTCATTAAACCTTTACCTCTTATGCAAAATAGCACTGGACTCAAATGACCCAGTAGGGTCACAGGTCAGCCGCTGATACCAGCCCACAACACACCCACACACACGTTCATGTGCACACAGAAACGCACATGCTCACAATACACAAACTTTCAAAACAGCATCTGCTTGACCACAAGGTGAGTCAGGTGTATTCATGCGCTGTGCCCTGCAGACTCAATATGCTGCCTGGTTGTGAGCAGACCTCCAATGGCTGTGCTCTGGTTGGTGTGTGATTTCAAACTAGCATAAAACACAGCAGCCCACTTACTGTATATGACCCCCACTGGAGGTAAATAAATGAAAGTTGGAAGGCAGCTTTGTCTCTTGTTACATGCGCATGCATTCTATTTGAATGGTTTAGTTTAGCATAAAGTAGGAAACATTTGGCTTTTGTTTTTTTAACACCATGATCTGCAGTAATGGTACCTACGGTGGATTTAAAACGTGTTTTTTTTTTTAATGACTGCCCCATAAGACAAAAGGCACAACAAGAATATCCATGATATCGGATCAGGGTACTGATCCTTTCTTAGTATCACTACTTACCAAATCATTTTTTACAGCCCGGAATTTGTATCAGCATTACTCAGTGGAGCTGTACATGAAAATGCAAATGTCTGACTCAGTGAGTTTGAACAGTTAAACAGTCTTTATCCTGCCAGCTCCCCGGTACAAAGTCTGTATGATGTCCGATTAGGGCAAGAATAGCACAGGCAATTTTTGCAGCAAGGGAAGTGGATGTTATGTATCCTCTTTCCTGCAATCTCTACCATACAGCACACTAGGCAAAAAAGAGAAAATATTTAAATGCATTAACAACGTACTTTGATAAAATCAAGTTTGTTTCTAGATTATACCTGTATGCAACAAAATGCAGTTGTGCTAATTAGCAAGATAATGGTCTCTTAGCAGTATTTAGTGTATTTACAATAAGTGTACTAATTAGCATTAATCCTTCAGTTCATTTTTAGTGTTGTCAAAGCATACTACCCCAAAATATCCAATATTATCATGCATTAGATAAGTTTGCCTTACCAAAAAGGATATTTTCCAGTAGTGAGTATCTTCTGACATGATACCAGCTTTCACCATAATTGCCAGATGCAGATATGTCAGAACTGTTTTCAGTTTTAGTTCACTTCAGTTATTCAAACTGGATTCTTTTGTACTTCACCTGAACTTGTACCGGTTGATGTAATCTCATCATAGACTTACATAAACCACTTTGCTACACTTTACTATGGTTTTTAACATCACAGGTGTTTTGATGCTTCCTCAAAATTTAGCCAGAAAACCTGAGATGCCACATATAATACTTTGTAACAGGCAAAATTTCCCCAAAAGGTTTTGACAGAAGACTTGTTAAAAAGAAAATTAATTTTCATTATTAATAAATAAGTATTTAATATTTGAACGGGTGACTTTGGGATTAGACATCGAGCTTCAGTGTGTATGCAAAACAATTTGTAAAGAATAATTTCAAAACAAAATCCTGTGAACATCTTAGCCTCTAAAAGTCCAAACTCACAGGTGTGTGAGCAATATTGGATAGATAAGCGATGTGTGAACACTAGCTGAACACTCCACCAGAAACGTAATTCAAGTATAAATCTCTGGTTTATATGGAGCATTAAAAAAGAAGGTTGCACTTTGAGATTCGGAGGCAAGTATCTGATTCTGTGAAGCAGAGATTGAGCTGGAGGGCTGCGGCATGGTGAGGCTTCGCTGTGAATCTGGATATTGAAAAGAGACTGAAATGAGGAGGGTGGGGGAGAGAGGTTGGACAGACAGAGGAAGAGGAGGTATGAAACAAAGACATGCTGACAGCACTGCTGAGAGGAGACTGAGGCAAAGAATATATGGAGGAGGGAGGTGGAGTGCTCAGAAACACTGGAGGGTAATATTCCAGGAGTATGGTTGCCATACGGCCAGTATATACTGAGCAGAAGCCAGTACCTTCTTTAACGCGGGCAGACGTGTCTGTGTGTGTGCATGTGTGAGGCAGCAGAGCCTGAGGCTGTACCCGCTGAGAACAGTCAGACTGGGAATCAGACGGCTTGTTGGAGACAGTTCAGCACAGACTGGGAGAGATATACTCATATATAAACCTCCACGCAGTACATAAACACTCAATACATAACATGCCAGCAATTTTCTCACACTAAACAACCATAACATGAGACCGGATTTTGATTCATTGTACCTTATTGTTTGCTTCAAGTGCTAATGGCTAAAAATACCATTTAATACGTGTCATCTTGCATGGAAAGGGAGAGCGATAAGGAGAGAGCTGGAAAAGGAGGAGCAGATGGTGTTGTCGCATGCAGCATGGCGCGCGCATCTGAGTGTATGTGACCAAAAATTCCTGAGGAGGGTCACTTGAGCTCTGAATGCATTATTAAAAACGTGTCGCATTAACACCTGTCACATGGCTACAGCTAGAGAGTGGGTGCTCTCTGTGTAATGGATAATTAGAGGACACTTAAATACTAAGAAGAGACACAATGGGTCTGAGGAAGTAACAGTGTTTGAAGTGAAGTGTTTGTGTCTAAATTATCATCCAGAGAGCTTTAATTGAGAGTTTGGGTGTCCTGAATAAAGTGGAGGGTGGTTTATTTTAGGGTTCTCCTCAGCATGTTTGTGTGTACTCACAGATGATATGTGTGTTCTAAAACCATGACATATACAACACTTCCAAAGTGGCGATTCAGTGAAGACTGAATTATTTTGGTACGAGTGGTGAACGTTGTATCAATCAAATCATGTTTTTTCCACACTAGCACCCTGAATAATCAACTTTTTCACTTTCTAAATGGTCTTAACATCACATAGAGTGACATAGTGTTGAGTACTTCATCAAATTGAACATTATGGATTTATCTCTGGCAAACTTTGGGGTTATCCAACTTTACAAAATAGGAGGGCATATAAAATTCATTTAATAAAGCACATCTATCATATTTGGCCCGCTCTTCTAAAATACCCTAATCAATTATACATGGGTGCTGCTTGCAAGCTGAGTGTGAGTCTTTTCAGCCCGGATTCAGCAGCTGGGTTTGTCTGTGTGGTTTTTTTTTTTCTTTCTGTTGGTTTGACAGGAAGGCTGATAGTGTGCGACTAAATAACGCTCTGCATCATCAAGTTTACCAGTTTGTCTTTTATTTGTCTTTTGATTGCTTCAGCAACTAGACCAGGCCTCGGTTTGTGCTAAATGCTGGCCATTTCTACAAGATAACAGAAGTTTGACAATTCTTATCAAATCTTATCACCCTTCATTTTTTCTTTCATCAAGAATTAAAACAACATCTGAAAAAATCCATCCACTTTTCCACTATACAATTCAAAACTGTAGTGGCAGAGTGAAACTTTATTTTCCCTCCCGATTTAACTTTTTAACTGTCGTACACCATAATGTTTGTATGAAATGTTGGATCTCAGTTGATCTAATAGTCAGGAATTTTTGCAGTATTCTCCATGCTTTTCCCTTCATCCTTTTGCAATGACTGTGGCAAATCCACCACATATTTGTCACTACCTCTCTACTGCCATAAACCAAGCAGCTGCTGGTATCATTCAAGGAGCCAGGCCATCTTGTTGTGTCTCTAAAGCACCATATGGATCAGTATAGGAGCTCCTTTAACACAGAATCTGGGATATGTTTGTGCAAACTTTAATTTAATAGACAAAACTTCACAGGCTTGCTGGCTGGACAAAGATTTTATGAAGCTGTCCCTAAAGAGAAATATAATAGTCATAAAACGAGATAAATGTTAACGCTAATAAAAGTCAAAGTAGCTCTTTCTTTATTCGCTGATTATACTGCAAGAAATGTTCTTCTGAGAAGAGAGTAAAATATATCAGATTCGGTCTGTTGTTGTAAAAATGTTTTTTTTTTAAAAGAAGTTTATTGCAGCACAAAGTTTGTGAGCTAGACAATGCAAACTGGACAGAGATAACAGGAAGAAGAGTAAAAGTTGCTGCTGCAAAAATAATGACATGTCCCTAGTTTCCAGTTCTTGTTATTCCAATTTACTTCTGACGCTTCACTTGAGATGATACTGGCTACTGTTATTAGTTTAACACCTTGAGTGGAACACAGTGGCTTGCTATAGTGAGGAAACTCTTCAGAAACTTGCTCAGAGAGCGCAGTAATTAAAATAAGCAAAAAACAACCTCAAAAAGCTGCATTTGCCATTATGTCCAAAAATATGTGGGCAGGTAAACGGTGTGTGGTGCTCAGTGCTAATTTCGGCTTTTCATGGTCTCCATATCTATTAATACCAGCTGGCCAGTCTGATATTGTTTCGTGAGTCTGTGATTGTGAGTCTCCCTCTCTGTTTGTGTGTAAATGGTAAATTTGAAATGAACCAATTCTTATAAAGCACTTTTCTACTCTATTCCAGCACAAGCACACAAGGATACAAGCACTTTTTTCCTACATCTAGCTAACATCCATACATATTCAGCATCTTGTCCAAGGATGCTTTGGTATACACACTGGAGGAGCCAAGGATCCAACCACCAGCAGATCAGTGAATGACCTGCTCTACCTCCTGACCTGCAGCCACCCCGAGTATCTTGGAAAAATATGGATGCATAGCAGGAAATGACTGTTACTAATAACATGATAGTAACAGAACCATGCAAGATAAGAGTTCAAGTATTGCTGGGTTTAAACATATGAGTATGGAACAGTTCCCCAGCATTTGTCCCACTTCTGCCTGAATTATCTTTAATTTTCTATGTGTTTTTGTGTGTTAATCCTCATGTAAGTAGTTTTGACAGGTATTTAAACATATTGAATAGTATACCTTGTACTGTTTTCACATGTGGCCATGGAGAAGGGGTCACATGCGACAAATGTTGTTTTTAATACTTTAGCAGAGGTGTATATGTGTGCTTATGGATACAGTTTGTCAACACAATAGCACAAGTGTGGAGGATGTTGGTATAAAACTTTGATGTTCAGAGTGTTGTTCTTCTTTTAGGGGTCACCACAGCACACAGCTGTCCTCATGTCACTCGTGCCTAGCATTCTTCTTCAGTCTTCTGTCACACCAACCCTCTGCACGTCCTTCAAAACTACATTCATGAATCTTCTCTGAGTTCTTCCTCTTGTCCTTTTGCCTGGCAGCTCCATATTCAACACTTTTAGTCCAATATATCCACTATCCCTCCTCTGCACATGTCCAAGACATCTCAGCTTTGCCTCTCTAACTTTCGCCAAACTCTCAACCTGAGCTCTCCCTCTGATGTACTCATTTCTAATTCTGTCCCTCCTGGTCACTCCCAATTAAAGCCTCAGCATTTTCAACTCTGTCTCTTGCAGTTCAGCCTCCTGTCTTTTTGTCAGTGCCACCGAAACATACATCACAGCAGGTCTCACTATCATCTTGGAAAATTTCCCTCTTTCACTCTTGGTGCTATCTTTTTCTCACAAATTTCCTCTAACATTAATCTCCACTCACTCCACCCTGCCTGCACTCTTTTCTTTGCTTCTCACTGTCCGTTGCTTTAGATAGTTGACCTCGGGTTTTTAAACGTCGTTGTGTGACGTCAGTAGTGACTATTAATTGAATATTTAACTGATGAACACCGAGTACATAGGGGTGAGAACATCAATAAGTTGATGGGCATATTTGCTTTTGTCAAAAATGGTCTTTAGTCAGCTATTACATTTATTTACTTCATATAGTCAGTGTAACAGAGTCAGCATATTTAAGATATTTCTCAAGTGGCACACTAATAGTTTCAGGCTCAAAACTTCAACTAATCATTATCTCTTTTGGCTGACGGTAGGCAGCACAAACAACCAGAACCAATCACCCAGCTGAATGTACTAATAAGCCAAGCGTGTCATGGTATATTCATTTTCTGACATCAGATTATGGCTCCGTGTGCAAAAAAGAATTCACACAATCTTTTTCTACTGCCCAAACTCCAGTTTTGAGAGCATAGGGTATGCGGTTGTTTTCTGTAATGTCACTGTTAATGGATCCCAGTGGGCTCACTCATATCCCGAAAGCTGACAAAGGATTCTTCTAAACAATGATTCGTGGTGGGTGGCTTGTCATTTTTAGTGTTGCGGGGCATGAATTAATGAGTAAAACCCTGAAAAGTCTACAAATGACCAATCACCCAATGTGAAACCTATTTGCATTTGGAAAGATAAATGGTGTGGAGCCAGCAGAGGCCTATTAATTATGTCAGTTTGGTCAAAATCTGAACTTTCTCAAAATCAGGAAGTTGATAATTAAAATGGTCAGTATATGATCCTTTATTCCACTTGAGACTAAAACAACACTTCAGAAAGTAAGACTTTATCTTTGTATTGTTTTTGCTCATATACTTTATTAACCTCCTAAGACCTGAACTCTTTCGTGGCATGTATTTTTAATTTCTCTTTGCTATTTGGGCTGATTGAGACCTGATGAATATAAAAAACAAAGAATTACCTTTTTTTTTTTTTTTACCTGGTTTTTGTTTCTGAGAAAAATGAGATCCACACATGAGGACATTCATTTTAAATTTCAATAGAACAGTAGCAGTGTAATGTCCTCGTAAGTGGATATCAGGCCCTTGTAGAGCAAAATTTTGTATTTTGGTCTAAATAACCCAAAATGTGATGTCCACATATGTGGATGCCAGGTCCTAGGAGGTTAAACACGGTTGAGAATCTTTCAAAATATTGTCCCCAAATGCTGACCACCCATTTTTAGTGTCAAATAATTGATAATCTGGGGCTTTTACTGATTTCTGTGAACTGTTCTTTTCCAGGGTGGAATGATTGTACAGCATACATCTTTAATGACTTAAAAAAAAAAAAAAAAACCAAGAATTGGGTATTTAAGTCTGAATGTATTTTGGATTTTCTCTAATCCACATGAGCGTCAAAAGTATGCACACAGGCTCAAGTATATGTATGTCCACTCAAAGCCTTTAATTAATATAAGTAGAGCTGAAGGTTCTATCATATGTTTTAACTTGACAAGGCCAAGCCTATTAACGTCATCTCAGTGATCATGATTCACTATAAGTGGTAGATTCGCTTGAGGAGGATTGATTTGACAGGAGGCATTTGTTTAGAACCACTATAATAAAATCTTTAATATAATAACATAAAATAATAAAAAAAAGAAAGCTCTGTTTGGAAGCAGTCTCATTTTGCAAATCCAGCAAATTCTGAAACCAGTCTTGCGTGACAGCACTCAATTAAGTAATTAAAAATTCCATCTATTAATACCATCATCTCCATGACAACACTGTCTGTGACAGCTACATCGCTCTACAATGTATACCAACTTTATTCCACGTTTTAAAGCGGTAAGTGCCAGCTAAGAGGCCAGCATTTTCTAGTTTCCCAGCAAGGATGAGATCAGGTCTTTTTTTTCTTTTTCAAAATTCTCTCCTCTCTGTCCCTGAACCCTGGGGGGTAAAGGAGAAAATGATGCAATTGCCCTCAGCCATGAATGATTCAAGAGCTCACACTGCCTTCTGAGTTTGCAGTGCTTGCAAACATCCTGGGGCGGAAATTGAGGACTCACTAAAGCCAATCTTTTTCTGTCATTTAAATATTTGAAAAAAGCTGCTACCTTTAAATATTTGCTACATTTTGACGAGTTCTTAGACATAATGTTTGAAATACTTTGCTCATTACTGTCTGAAAATACACCCTTGATGCATTTATAATATTTCTCCTTCATCACCTTGATTGGGGTCGTTACTGCTTGCATACGCAGCTCTAAATTATGAGAAGTACCTTGCTTCTTTATGATAGTCTAAACTCCCACAGCACCCATGCATGGAGATTTATCTGCTAATCTCACTGCGTTAAGCTTGAATTTGAAAGCGATGGTATGAATAGACACCAATCAGGAGCTGCAGAGACATCTCAGCACAGCACCTCTCTCAAATCATTCCGATTTCAGAGCTTCAGAGCATATGAGTATTTAGACAGTGGCTGATCATCAGAATGGATACTGAAAATTCTGCAGCTAGCCTGAGCTGATGAAGAACCATAGGTGTAACCTGGTGGACAAGTGCTGCTCTTTTGACACATCTGACCCCTTTGTTACCAAAGTACAAGTTTACAAATTGTACATTACAGCTGATGATGTAATGCCTGCATCAATATCTTAGAGTGGTATTGCTCATCTAATATCTTAAGTAAAAAGTGATTTTACTACCAGCTTGTAGACTATAGTGTTTATGTGCACAGTGTAAAATTGAAAAGTTTATTAGACCTATGTTATACCTGTCACGGGCTGCGACGGCAGACCGTGGAGTTGTAGGGAAAGAAGGGCCCAAACGCGAGACTCTAGTGAAAGACAGTGGATTTATTTATGGACAGAAACGACAACTATATACAATCCAAGCACTATGACTCCTGTGGCGATTCCTCTAAGAATCCCACACAGTGCACGTGTGAAAAGGTGACAACTCCAAAAACCCGATTCCACTCCGTGATTTCCACTTCGTGATTTCCCCTCATGACGACGTTCCTGACTCCCGACTCCTGGTGACACAAAAACACACACAGCTCAGCAGGCAGCCTTTAGTAGCAAAGCCGATCTCAACACACTACTCTACGAAGGTACTTAACAGGTTCGACTTAGTATAATCCTGCGCCGACTGGGGCTCCGCCACCTTCTTAAATAAGGCGCCCCTCATGAAGCCATCAGCTGCAGCTGGTGAGGGCTAATGGGCGGCAGGTGCGGCAGTCCCCAGTGCGGGAACACTTCCGGGTCGCAGTCCCCTCAGCGACCCCAAAACATCCGGGAGCACCCAGGGAGAAAGGACAAAAAGGGAGAGAAAACCACCAAAACCTAACATATGGAAAAAACATATACAAGAAATACATGAGCTCTGGGTCATCAGACCCAGACCATGACAATACCAACACTTTCTCACTCCCGAGGCTTAATATTTTATGCTAGGTGACAAATTGTCAACATTGTGTTAATTGGGAGGTTAAAAGTTAAGGATTGTTATCAGCATAGGAATCCGGTCAGAAGAGCACAGCCATCAAGCTAGCTTAACATAACAAAAGGAAAGACATACACGGACTGCTACACTCTGAAAGAGAAAACAAGGTCAGACTATAAGCCATCAACTTAAAAATGAATGAGCTACTAAATAATTTTTAAATTAAATCAACTCAAGAGAAGGACAAAGTAAACTCACTTTAGCTGCCTCTCTATGTGGGAGTGGAAAGAGTGTAAGGGAGTGCGGTCCTTAATAATGTGTCCCAGGTTGTTTAAGTTAAGGAACAAACAAACTCATTAGCCAATCAATAATGAGAAAAGGAAATGAGGAAAGGAAGTAAGGTAAAGGAGGTGAGGTGTGCATTAATGAGTAATGAAGTGTAGGTCACTGCAGATCTGTATTATGTGAGGAATATACTGACCAAAAAAGCTATCTCAGCCCAAGTGCCAGCTATAAAAGCAAAAATCTACAGTTCCCCAAATGTACACTTAAAACATGGCAATCCTCATCGATCTCAATGTTACAATGTCCAGATTTACAGCTAAGATAAACATCCATTTGTTTTTTTTATTAATCCTTTACTTGTTGTGTGGTCATTTTTTAGCAATCAGTTTTGTTAAAAGTGACCAAGACAATAAGGAGTCGTGCTCATATTTCTCATTGTTTGACCTTTGGGAAATCATCATATTATTTAACGTCACGGAAAATTAGAGATGCAGCTTGCTAACCAAGAAAATATGAGAATTTCTTTGTATCTCATCACTGAGTTTGAACAAATGAGACGAGTTGGAGCTACACCTCGGGGTTGTATAAATGCTGGTCATCCTCTGTTTGCATTTCTGTTTTACTAAAGTGTACTGAAGTGTCGCCCTTCCTGCTGCAAATGGGTTGGATTGTTCCTAATTTCAGTGATAGTTGCTGACAAAGCTTTAAAAGCAGCAATACAGGGTGCCTGCAGAACGGCAAGCCTCGGTTTGCATCAAAGAATCAGAGAGTTTAAGGCTGGATAAAAAGATAAGCACAAGAAAGCTCTGTAGATAAAAAGAGGAAAGAAGGGAACGTTTAAAGGTTTAGTAGAGCTTTACTTCTCCAGGTGCGTGCATGCGTGCGCAAAAGTTCTACACTAGGGAGTCCGAGAGAGATTCTCTAACTTTTTTCCTAAATATTTACAGCTTTGAGATCTATGGGGCACAGATGCCAGTTCGTATTTGTCATTGCACCTTATCAATTGTAGATCCAGCTTACAAAGCTAAGCAAATATGCCTCATAGCAGAAACCTCAGGGAGAAATTTCCTTCTTTTTTCTTTGGTGTCATCCTTATTTTTGAAATTGCTTACAGCTGACTGGAAGACAGCTGGTGCAGCCGGTTTCTGATGTGACTTTTGTTGAACAGCAGGCAGGTATAACTTCACCCTCTGAATTGGAAAGCCTCCTAAAACCACCTCCCAAACATCTGCCAGACATTCCAAGCAGTGACATTGTTGAAAAAGTTAGAGGACCCACGTTTTTTTAGTGCTGCTCCACTTTTTTTTAAAGCATCATCTAAAAATAGGTTGGCAGTACTGTGTCTGTTTCATGTGTCTTTTAAACTCTTGATTGAATTCAAACTAAAATATAGATTAGCCATCAATGCTCTCCTGTAGTTTTTGCAAAGACGTGCATCTGCTGGTATTCCTGCTCCATCACTATGTTTTATCTGTGGAAAGCCAACTTACAGTCTTAGTCTGTCTTGTTTTTGACTTAGTCACTACCTACATTTTCTATCAGGTTTATGCTTGTAACCCCTGCTGAGAAACTAATGGATGAAACACTGTCTCTTTCTGGCCAAGCTGATGGGCTGTCTTGAATGGAGCTGCAGGGCAGAGTAAGGCAGCAGGTTGGTGAAATAAAGATAATGGGCATTATCTCCTTACCACTTGCCACAGTTGCCAGATGTCCGATGACCCACCCTGACAGCTGCATTCAGCTTCACCTCCCATGCTGCACCCAGCTGAGAGGAGAATGAACAGAGCTTTTTATAGTCTTATTGCGTCATTGAGCAACATCAATCAGCAAGTTTTTGGGGGGACTGCAGCTTTAGCTTTTGCAACAGACCATTCAAAATCCATCCACACAAGGTTGTTCCTACATATCTGCATACCCTGCACTCTAAGATGCCTGATGACAGTGTAAAGCCTAGGAAGGGAACTAAGGAGAACCCCTCTGGCCTGCTGCAAGGAATAAACGGGTGAGTGTGGGGGATGCGCTCTTTAAAACGGAAAATGAATCATTCGAATAGGAGGAGCTTAATTTAAGTGTTTCAAAGCTAAATCTTCTTTTGTTCTTCGGAGGGACTCAATCGAAACTGTTAAATGCCGTTGCTAGGAGACACCAGTCATGGTCCACAGATAGTATATGCAGGCAAATTAAGTGATGTTGGCATTGACTTCATACCAGTATCACCAGTCTTGTGAAGGAGCAAAAGAAGAAGAAAAAAGATTTGACAGATGGAGAGCAAGCATGTGGAACAAGGCCACAGATATAAGCACAAATGCAAAATAATAAAAAATAATGAGGAGAACAAGCAGATTAAAATACCTCAGTGGCTGTTTAATGTTGTTTCACATACAGTAAATGGTACTTTGCCTGTGGAATTTGAACTACAGCAACCCAGACAAGGATTGGCTCTTTTGATGCACCACCTCCCAATAAATCCTTCATACACAGCAATCAAATAAGCATGAATAATTCAGTGTTGCCAAACAACTCACACATAATCATTTAATGAGTTTCGCGCCTATCTCATTGCTCCGATATACGTGGGTGAAGATAACTTCCCGTCTATGAGAAAACTTGGCCAGTTTGTCTTTGAACATAAATGCATCACTCATCTGAGTCAGGACGCCTTGATTGTTGGGTTGTTAGATTAATGGATTTTTCTGGATTTTTAATGAAAAACAAAGACAGATTAATGGATTAGTAGAATCTGTAAACTGTAAACATTTGCGACAATTAGTTTGTTAAAGAGCATCTACGGCATCTGTGTGAAGATCGCCTGCCAGCAAGAATACAGTTTTCTGTGCTCTCTGCAGAAATCATATCATTTGTCATACAGTGACTAGTTCAGACTAGAAAATAAAAGAAAAACACTTATCTTTGGCGCACTATATATCATAGCCCAAACAAAAACATGACAAGATTTTCTGCAGTGATTTAGCTGTAGAAAAACTAAGGCTAGACACTTTTTGAACCTCAGAGGAGAAACTCAGACTAATATTTTTCAATATTATTTTTCAATAATACTTTACAGAGACAGCATGAATTATTGCATTCGTAAAAGAGAATCAAATCATACTTTACATTGATAGTACTGGCATCAACATACAACAGATAATAAATATATGATATGTGAATATATGAATAAAATAAATGAATCCAAGTGCAATCACATATAAGTGAACAGAAAATAGTTCAGGAGACCAAGTATGAAGTTTAGGTGAAAGGAGATGAAAACTGGGGGTTGCTGCTATACATTTGTAGACTCTTGTAGCTGACAAAAGTAAGAGAAACGTGAGCCGGTGAGTTATTCAGGGAGATGTAAAAGTCTTGAGCCACTCCTCATTGACAAATGGGTTCTTAAAGCATGTAAAAATGTACGTGGAAATACAGTGTGTAAGAAACAAACAAACTTTACATATTTGTTATGAGCTCCTTCTTAAACACAGCCTGAAGTCTTTTGGGGAAGAGTTCCTTATAATTTCTTTGAGTAGTCTTCAGGAATAGTTCTCCAGGTGTCTTGAAGGGCATTTCAAAGCACTTCTTTGGATGTTGACTGTCTCGTGTTCCCACACTGCTTCATTAATGATGAGATCCAAATTCTGAGAAGGCCAATTCATGACTGAATGCTTTTACTGCATGTGTGTTTGGGATTGCCGTAATGCTGAAAAATGAGGCTGTTGCCAGTCAGGCCCTTTTTGGATGGTGGATCAAAATCTGACAGTACTTTTCTGCCTTCATAGTTTCATCAGTTTTGATAAGATCCGAAACACCACTGGATGGACTGCAGCTCTTTAGCTCGGAACAATTTTTGTAATGCTTGAATGATTCTGAAAATGGTCAGGTACAAGGATTGGACTGAAATTAGATGGGAAAAATAAATCAGCCAATGTTCAAAGAAAAAAACTTTGAAAATGCAATCAGAAAGCCTGAAGAACTACTCTTCTAGCCAATAAAATAAAAACACACAAAAATCTGTCTCCTTGGAAGCAAAACCTTAGGAAACAAGGGGCGGCCAAAGACCATACCATATATAGGCCTTTTATCTATGGTTACAGTGTTTTCATAACATCAGAAGCATTTACAGAGTCATAAATTGTTTCCCATGTATCTCACACACACACACACACACACACACACACACACACACACACACACACACACACACACACACACACACAGAGTGTATTACCTTACTATTATGAAGTCCACCTGCCATGGTTTCAGCTGTGTCATACTGACTGGAGTCACAAAGGATACACTTGTGCATCCTCAATCATAGCTGCTCTGGCAAACATCATCTCTCCTTATTTTTTCTACCTGATGCAGTTTAGGAATGAAGGCATTCTCCAGGATGGTGTGCTAAGACTGATTTCTGAGCAGGAGGACACAGGAGGCAAGAAGGCACAAAATAAAACAAAACAAAACAAAACAAAACAAAAGCCCAGGGAAGGTGGGTAATAATCAAAATGCTTAATAGCAACAAACTAGTGGCACTAGCTGTTAGCAGAGACTACGATATTGCTTAATGGGGGTAGCAGAGCTTACTATTTGGAGATTTCTTGATTACAGATGGTGAAGCTCTGTTTGACTCTGACACACCTGTCTTCACTCGTGCAAAAAAGCAGACACTCTAGCCACAGCGAGAGACATGCAGAGGAGCGTAGCATCAGGTCAGCCGGAAGATGATGTTGACGAGGAGCCAATGGCCAGTGGCAGTTTTTCTCTGCTGCTAAGTGCATGTAAAATCCCTGGTAGCAAATATTGTTTTTGACTTCAAAAACATAGCTTACTGGTAACAGCCCAGTGAACTGAGAAGAGCAGTTAAGTGGGCTAATATTTTAAACTGAGCAGGCCCTTGCCATACCACAGGTCGGGAATATGGATCCAATATTATTCTCACATAAGCTCATATGAATGCATCCCCCTTCCTCTTTGCAAAAGAGGAAGGGGGATGCCTCACGATGTAAGCTCTACACATGTTACCCACAGTTTTAGTGAGTGTTTATAGCATCTCTTTCTAAATTAGCAGGCATTAATATGAAGCTTAATAATTTTAATAAGGAGGATCTGTAGTCACGCTTCTGCTTTCCAGGTGTTTGGTGGCTAATTTAAGCTTTACATCACTTCCACTTTCCCACGCTGTTAACCTTATTGTGACATCACTGTTCTAGTCCAATCATCTTTCTGCCCCTTTTTTCAGGCCAATCAACCTCTACTTTGCATACTTTAAATCTCACTGCTCATCTGTTACTCTACCTTGCAGATGCCTTCATGCAAACCACCTCCTCTGCATCTCCGCCTCTTCCTTTTTACTTAGGCTCCATTTAAGCCTCCATCTTCATCTCAATCACCAGCGTCTAAACTCCAGGGGGTCGTGCCCTAATCCCCATCACCACTGAGATTCAGTTCTGCTGTGATGGGGCGTGGGAATCTAATTGCCAAATACCTTAACTGAATTCTGTATATCAATAACTTGATATACTTTAATTCCTTCTGAGCTTTCCATATTGAAATGAAGCTGGTCCTCCCTTTGCAGCTATAAAAGCTTCTACTCTTCTGTAAGGATTGCCAGTACACACCTACGCTGAGGTAGAAAACATCCTTCAACAAGCTGTCCCACAATGTTGGGAGCATAGACTTGTACAAAATTTCTTGGTAAGCTGAAACATTAAGATTTCCCTTCACTGGAACTAAGGGGCCTGGACCAAACTTGTAAAAGCAACCCCACAGCATTATCCCTTGTCCTCCAAACTTTACGGCTAGCGCAGTCCGGCAATGAACGTTCTCCTGGCATTTGTGAAACCTCTCTTACAGACTGCCTGTTAGAGGAGCATGATCTGTCACACCTTTCCACTGCTCCAGAGTCCAGTGGAGGTTGGCCTTACACTATTTTATCTGACCTTTGGCATTGTACTTGGTAATGGAAAGTTTGCATGTAGCTGTCTGGTCGTGGAAATCCCAGTGTACAACTTTTGCGCTAATATTAATGGCAGAGGATGTTTGGAGCTCTGCAATTCCTGAGTCAGTAGAGCATTTCTGAATTATACACATTACATGCTTCAGCACACAGCGACCCAACTCTGTAAGTTTATGTGGTTTGCTGTTTTATAATGGATTTGCAGTGGTCCCCAGATGCCTCCACTTACAGCTGATCATAGAATATGGTTGCAACGGTGACATCCTAGTATAAAGTCATTCTTGAATTCAGTGAGCTCTTTAGATCAACCAGTTCTTTCACAAATGTTGTACAAGCAGACTGTAGGAGGGTGGGGTATAAATACACAATAAAAAACTGCCTTAATTTGCTCCCATTAAACGTAAAATGTGTATTTTTTCCCTACTAACTCACAACACATCAATAATTTAAAAAAAGACCAAAGAAACCCCATCTCGAGCCAGGTAAAATGGTACTAGCACAATTACATTATGCGGATACGTCAAATTAACAGCAGTTAGCAAGCATGCCCCTCCCCCCAAAAAAGTTTGACAAGAACAGCAGGTATCTGAATGTGGCTGCTAATTAAACGGAAGTGTCACGGATGCCAGTGTTTCTTCACTGTCAGCTACCTGCCAAACGCTGTTCTGTCTCACAGCCTTCCTATGATACACCCGGAACAAATGTGACACAACTCGAAGACACTTCAGTGCACAAAAGAGGAGAGGAATGTATTTCAGCGTTGTGAAACACTTTTCTTCCTAATAGTGGAGCCACTCACTATCAGAAGAAACCAATATCATGTCAATATGACACGAATACACAAGCAATTAGTGTCATGGGACAAGGTATAAGCAGCCACTTACAAATGTGCAGAATCTATCATTCTAACTGTAACTTCACACCAGTTACCTGGGACATTAAAACCACTGACAGGTAAAGTGAATAGATCGTCTTGTTGAGAAAGATGTGGTGCAAATATATTTGATTGATCTAATGAGACATTTCAGAGTGCTGTAGAATACAGCAAAATGTTATGAAGCCTGATGTGAAGTGGGAGAGAGAGGTTGTTGACATAAAGCAGAATGGCTTAGCTCTCCAGTCAACTGCTTATGGAGCTTATGGAGGATAAACATCATTATTTATTAACAGCCTAACATAATTAGTATAGCATTAAACTGTACTAATAAATTACACTTGAGTAAAAGCACCATAATTGCAGATATTAGAGATGCAAAGTAAGTGAGTAAATACCACTTGTGTAAAGAAGTTGATGATATAAGATGATGGGATTTTGAATTCCCTTTTAAAATAATGTCCAAACTTGAAGTATGTTTGGGTAAGTATAAGTTTATGGTTTACAGCATCATAAGATAGCTTTGTATTCGTCATAAAACATAATATAATCCTCTTGTATTCGTGTGTGCTGGTGATGGAATCAGGAATTGATGACTTGTTAACAGCTATACTGTCAACAAAAGGTGCCATCACCATATGTGATACCAAAGTATTCTCATCCCACGGCTGTTCTGTGAGATGCTGTTGGCATTTCCAAATTTCTTACAAGGTGTCCTTTTGTTATTTGTGCCTTTTTACACTGTAAGCCTGAGTTAATGGTACTAGAGGTCCATAGGTGTGGCAGGAGAACATGGGTTGCTTTTTGCTCTAATCTTTGATTTGCTTGGTTTATACTTGGCAGTTGAATTTGTTTTTAATTCCTTTAAGACTAAAAACTATACTTGGTTAAGTTAAATGAATAGATAGATGATGAACGATGAAGTGAAAAATTACCTCACCCAGTGTATTTAAATAAGATGCAAACAGGGCATTATAAGTTCAGAATAATTTATAATAGTGTCTTACCAGTACTATGGTACTGGCAGAATACTTGGTGTTGCATTAGCATAATGAACTAACTAGATACAATTATACAGCATCAGAGAGCTACTATCCTTGTAGATAACTAATATACTGTGCTCATATAACTAGCATATTGTAACGGACTGGGTTACAAG
Source organism: Haplochromis burtoni (assembly GCF_018398535.1). NCBI lineage: Eukaryota > Metazoa > Chordata > Actinopteri > Cichliformes > Cichlidae > Haplochromis > Haplochromis burtoni. Next base: position 1,581,797 of record NW_024582410.1, read on the forward strand.
TTATTTAACTGTTGTGTTATCAGTGTTTTGTGTTCAGAATTGCCACTCACTTATGGCATAGTTGGCATATTTGGGGGGTGGGTGTTAGAGAATATTGTTGGGGGTGTGTGCGGAAAAAAAAAAGGAGCGAGAGTCGGGGGTTTGTTTTGATTCTGGAGAGCGCGTTTTCCCCTGTTGTTTTGGCATTGGCTACAGCCCACAGTAGCCTGTGTTACTATTCTTAATAAACACCGGGAACCGTAACACCGATCGTCTCTGTCTTCTGTTGGATGGACACTACAATATTTTTGGGACCATAAGGCGCATGGGATTATAAGGCGAATTAAACAAAAAAAAAAAAAGTCAGATAAGTCAAACTTAACTCCTTCTTCTTGCTTCCTCCACTTCCGTACCATTGATTCATTAATATTGAATTCTCTCACAGCTGCTCTATTCCCATGTTCCTGCAGTATATTAATGACTAACCTCGTATTGTGGATGGATTATTTCAGTTGATTTCCTGACTGTAGTTTGGTCCGTTTACAGCTTCCTGCCATGCAATTCCATTTGTTCCTAACCATCAGGAAACCTCCCGTTATCTTTTATCAAGTGGTAAAAAGTTAGCTTTCATCCTCCAGCTTCACTGTGTTTATGTTATGCTAACATAGCTGTGTCGCTAGCAATATCACGTAGCACATCATTAAATAGCAGCTAGACCACCTCAGTAACCCTACAAAAGTCACTGTGGTTTAGTTTTCTGTCTTCATTTATCTTGGAAGTGATAGCAGAGCTGCATGTTTTAATTTTTCAGAAATCCCTCAGTCAGAGCATGGTATATCGTGTTTAGGTGGAAACTGGCGAGCTAACTTCCTCTAACTTCTACCTTCGTTAAATTTAATAAATTGTGTTTTCATGGATGCCTGAATGTTAAACTTGATTGTTACACCTGGTAAAGCAGCAATGCTGATCATTTGTTTAACAGTTTTAACTCTCAGTGATGCCGCAGTGTTCGTTTGGCTTTGGGACCTGAAGTGGAGTTTGGACCCGGATTACTCTGCGAGGTTCCTGACTACGTTAGCCGTAATGCTCCGACAATTCATCAAGCGGTGCAGCTTCATAACTTACCAAAGTCTTACTAAAACATTTTTTGACAGATTCGAGGTCACTAAGCACAACCAGAATTCATACACAAGGTACTGTTGATTTTTGAGAAATTTAAAGGATTTTAAGTGCGCCTTATAGTCCGAAAACACTATACTATACTGTACTTATTGTTACATTTATGGGACGGTGCATGTCAGAATAAACCATAAGCTGGGCCTACCTCATGTTGTTTATTTTACAAAGTACTCCAAATTAACCTTTCTCAGGATCGCCTAACTGGGCATAGACATCAAAGGACAGCTTATGAGTAATTTAGAGATGCGAGCAGATTTTACAAATAGGCAGTATTGGATGTCCAGAGAATGAGAAATCTCAGTGTCCAAATAACACTCAGCATAAGTGTGTGTGAAAAGACTTTAATTAACAAAAAAGTAAATGGACCGGCATTTACACACTGGCCATGTTGTTAAGCCAATGATTCATTCACTTGCATTTATAAATTCATCTTAAACTTTCAGTGAAGAGACACAAATCCTTTTAGAGTTACGTCACAACGGACATCCAGAGTAAAAATTTGCTGAATCAAATAGGTCGAGCTACCTGCTGGCAACCCCTTGTAAATAAAGGAGCAGCCCAAAGTAGCATTATCCAGTAAACACCAGTTCTCTGGTTGAAAATGTCTGTGTTTAGAAAAGAACATCCACAAAGCAAGAGAAGGAAACAGTAACTCAAATAATTGTTTGCTACAACCGAGAAGGGCATCATTTAATTCAAACCTTAAAGCAGATTGTCAGTGAAGACCACACTGTTTTTAGGCTCACCAAAACAGACAACAGAACACTGCAAAACTATTGCTTGGTCTGGTGAGTCTCAGTTTCTCTTGTGATATTGTGATGGTGTGCTCAGAATTCCAGTGTAAACAACGTAAATGCATTGATCCATACTGCATTGTGTTAAGAGTTCAGGTATAGTACCGTACCAAGTAAATATGATTTAATGACAAAACCCATGTCACCCATTTGATGAAGTATGACGGCTTCAACAAAGTTGAAACATCCATACAGTTCACTGTACTCAAATGGTCTTCACAGTCACCATATCTCAATCCAGTAGAATACCTTTGGGATGTGGTGGAATGGGAGACTGACAAATCAGCAGCAATTGCTTGACACTATTATGTCAATATGGACAAAAATTAACCCATTCAGCTATACACACTCAGACACTGATGAATGAACAGACGGCAATTTGAATGCTTCAACATGTGGGGCCCCCAGAAAGCCCACAGGTACAGCAAACAGAGCCAAAGCCCAAGAAAGACACCAGCCAGTAGACTACGGCTCAGAGAAGAGCTCGAGAGGATGTGGAGGGTGAAGGTAACGGTGGTCCCCGTGGTAATCGGAGCACTAGGTGCGGTGACTCCCAAGCTAGGCGAGTGGCTCCAGCAGATCCCGGGAATAACATCGGAGATCTCTGTCCAGAAGAGCGCAGTCCTGGGAACGGCTGGGACCCTCAAGTTCCCAGGCCTCTGGTAGAGGACCCGAGCTTGAAGGATAAACCGCCCGCAGGGGCGTGCTGGGTGTTATATATATATATATATATATATATATATATAATGTCCCCCATACGTTTATAAATTATTATAAATAATGAAATTCATTTTTCAGTTGCATTTCTTCCTTTTTTTTCAGAATTTCAGGAAATTAGCAGCTGTTAGCAAACTCACTCTGTGGGCTGTGAAAATCTACAATTTGGCCTCCGTTTGCTGAGACATCTACCATTAGAAAAAGTGACCAATGGGTCACTTTGGGTACTATTTTAAATAGTCTGGGCAGTCCGATTAGATATAAACCTATTCGTCATGGCCTTACAAAGTCATATTCAGGTTGTCCCCATTTAGTGACACAATTTCAAAGCTAACCCTGAGGGGCAACCTGTAACCTGCTGTTCTTGGCAGATTAAAACAAGCTTCATCAGCCAGTCAATCATTTATCCCACCAAGTAACTTATTTGATTAACCAGTAATTGCTCAGGTTGAATGAAGTGAGATTTAATATCGTAGCAGGGCTTTATTTAGCATTTAATTAGCATTGGTGCATCAGAACACTGTACCACCTGCCTGATGATCTGTCATTTAAGATTGGCCCTGCTGATTTATGTGTCACATGCTGTCCCCAGTGAAATCCTAAAGTCCCCTCCTCACTCCCCCTTAACACACACACACACAGTCACACAAACACACACACACTTTCTCTATCTTATTAGTTTTTATTAGGCTCTCTTATCTTGTTGATGTAAAATAAAGCCATAAAAACAGATTAGAAATTCTCATAGTTTCAGCAATGTCATTGATAAATACCACAGTAAATATAGAAGAAATCCTGGAGAAAACAATTCCACATGAAAGAAGGTCTATAAAGAGAGGTTGTAACCTTTTCAACCATTTCATTGTTGTTTTTGAGTATACATCAAAACTCAAATTCATAAACGTCTTGACAGAAAATGTTAAAAAACATCCCTGAACTCATCGCTGTGAAATCATGGCTCTGATTCCTAAAAAATGTTCTTCATCTGAGATGAAGACCATCATTAGAATGATGAGGGCTTTGAGACTTAAGGACAAGCCCGTGTATAGATAAACATAAACTACTCACTGAGAGTCAGTACGGATTCAGATCAAGCAGATCAACATCATTGGCACTATTAGATTCAATAGAATACATCACAAATTCCATAGACAAAAAGCAATATGTGGCTGGGTTATTCATAGACTTGACAAAGGCATTTGACACTATAGATCATGATATACAGGGAGTGCAGAATTATTAGGCAAATGAGTATTTTGTCCACATCATCCTCTTCATGCATGTTGTCTTACTCCAAGCTGTACAGGCTGGAAAGCCTACTACCAATTAAGCATATTAGGTGATGTGCATCTCTGTAATGAGAAGGGGTGTGGTCTAATGACATCAACACCCTATATCAGGTGTGCATAATTATTAGGCAACGTCCTTTCCTTTGGCAAAATGGGTCAAAAGAAGGACTTGACAGGCTCAGAAAAGTCAAAAATAGTGAGATATCTTGCAGAGGGATGCAGCAGTCTCAAAATTGCAAAGCTTCTGAAGCGTGATCATCGAACAATCAAGCGTTTCATTCAAAATAGTCAACAGGGTCGCAAGAAGCGTGTGGAAAAACCAAGGCGCAAAATAACTGCCCATGAACTGAGAAAAGTCAAGCGTGCAGCTGCCAAGATGCCACTTGCCACCAGTTTGGCCATATTTCAGAGCTGCAACATCACTGGAGTGCCCAAAAGCACAAGGTGTGCAATACTCAGAGACATGGCCAAGGTAAGAAAGGCTGAAAGACGACCACCACTGAACAAGACACACAAGCTGAAACGTCAAGACTGGGCCAAGAAATATCTCAAGACTGGTTTTTCTAAGGTTTTATGGACTGATGAAATGAGAGTGAGTCTTGATGGGCCAGATGGATGGGCCCGTGGCTGGATTGGTAAAGGGCAGAGAGCTCCAGTCCGACTCAGACGCCAGCAAGGTGGAGGTGGAGTACTGGTTTGGGCTGGTATCATCAAAGATGAGCTTGTGGGGCCTTTTCGGGTTGAGGATGGAGTCAAGCTCAACTCCCAGTCCTACTGCCAGTTTCTGGAAGACACCTTCTTCAAGCAGTGGTACAGGAAGAAGTCTGCATCCTTCAAGAAAAACATGATTTTCATGCAGGACAATGCTCCATCACACGCGTCCAAGTACTCCACAGCGTGGCTGGCAAGAAAGGGTATAAAAGAAGAAAAACTAATGACATGGCCACCTTGTTCACCTGATCTGAACCCCATTGAGAACCTGTGGTCCATCATCAAATGTGAGATTTACAAGGAGGGAAAACAGTACACCTCTCTGAACAGTGTCTGGGAGGCTGTGGTTGCTGCTGCACGCAATGTTGATGGTGAACAGATCAAAACACTGACAGAATCCATGGATGGCAGGCTTTTGAGTGTCCTTGCAAAGAAAGGTGGCTATATTGGTCGCTGATTTGTTTTTGTTTTGTTTTTGAATGTCAGAAATGTATATTTGTGAATGTGGAGATGTTATATTGGTTTCACTGGTAAAAATAAATAATTGAAATGGGTATATATTTGTTTTTTGTTAAGTTGTCTAATAATTATGCACAGTAATAGTCACCTGCACACACAGATATCGCCCTAAAATAGCTAAAACTAAAAACAAACTAAAAACTACTTCAAGAACATTCAGCTTTGATATTAATGGGTTTTTTGGGTTCATTGAGAACATGGTTGTTGTTCAATAATACAATTATCATTAAATTTGAATAAATCTAAACTTGTGTTATTTGGAAATAGTAGTTTAAATACAAATGCAAAGATTCAAATAAATGGGGATGATATTGAAAGAGTCAGTGAAAATAAATTTCTGGGGGTGATAATAGATGAAAAACTTAACTGGAGAGCTCACGTAAGATATATTCATTCCAAAGTATCATGTAGCATTGCAATACTATACAAGGCAAAACAGGTATTCGACAGAACATCACTTCATATTCTATACAGTTCACTGGTTTCACCATACTTAAGCTATTGTGCAGAGGTCTGGGGCAATAATTATAAAACCACATTACATTCACTTTTTACTCTTCAAAAAAAAGCAGTTCAAATCATCCACAATGCAGGTTATAGGGAACATACAAACTCACTATTTTTGCAGTCTGAAATATTGAAAATTGACGATCTAGTGAAATTCCAAACAGCACAAATTCTATTCAAAGCAAAAAATAAAGAACTTCCAGGTAATATTCAGAGTATGTTTTTTTTTAGTGAATGTCTCTATTTAAAAAAAAAAAAAAAATTCATGATGTGATATTATAGTCGTATTATAATCTGTTCACTATTTTTATTACAAATTATATCAGTAAGGAAGCTGACTAAATATTAACTGATAATTTATGGCAAAGGGGTGGGATTAAATAAGTGTTCACTTCTTCCCACTCCCTTTCAACATGTAAATTAATCAGAACGGTTTTTTGTATGTATTTTGTATAGTATTTTTTCTCTCTCTTATTTTCTTTTCTAAATGTACCTGTATATTGTTCACATGTTGAAATAAATTACCAATCAAATTACCAATCAAAACCAGGTATGGAGCACTTCCTCCACTGGAGTGCAAAGTTCACCCAGTGTGCTGCCAGCATCTAAGGCTGATCAATCTGCTTTAACAAGCACCAAGTTTGCATCGAAAAGAAAGCGATCCAAAGTTGAGGTTGAACTTCATGGCAAAAGAAGCTTCTCCCCAGCAAAGAAGCAACGCCGTATCTATGAAGAGAGAGCACTGTTAAAAAGATGCTATAGTCATACTGCAATCAGCAGTAAATGTTTATCAGAGATCTGTCGCCCAGAAAACAGAGGAAAAACAAATAGAAATGACAGAGAATTAGCAGTGACCACAAGCACATCAAGAGGTGCCTCTTCCACTGTCAAGTTAAGACCTCACAATTGTGGCAGAAAATCCAAAACCACACAGAGAAAAACAAAAGAAAGAGCAGAGGGGATAATTGAGAGAGTACCTAAGATATGGATCATTGATTCAGGTTGCATAAAGCAAGGAGAATGAGCAATGCGCCAGATGTTTGAAGAAAAGTTTGGAGTTGATGCTAATGTTCACTGGTTTGGAAAAGGCGGGATGCGCCAGATTGGGTGCCTCCTCATTTTTATGCAGAAATTTCCACAGAAATTATGCACAAAGATTAGACACATCCTATCATGATGTATACATGCATGAAAATCTGTCGTTACCCATATGGAAAAGAAATAGGAAAAACTTATAAAAGACTTGCATCAGCTTGCTTCATATAGTGAATCATATAAGGCTTATATATGATTTACTCATGAAAGTGGCCACTTTCTCATTACTTTCATATATTGTTTTAGCAAGAATCCAAAACATACAAGTTCCATTTATATAATTTTTCAAGGGATCTTATATCTGTTTTCACTCTTGTATGCTTTTCATACAAGTTTCACACAAGATGGAAATAAACCTTATAAGATATATATATATACACATCTTTTCCATATGGGTAGTTTAACCAACCAGTGAGTTTCCCCTTGAATTATTCAAAATATACTCATTCGATGTTAAAACCTCTCAATCATAGGTGTCTAAAAGATCAGAGCTGATTCCAGTACACGTGTATGACATGAAAGTGAGTTGATCATATTGTGACCAGTTCTGGACAAAATAAAATAAAATTAGGTTTAAAGTGTAAATTAAACACTAAATGTAAAAAAAGGCTTATTTACACCATGGAGCCCTGCTGTAAAAAATATACACAGATGTAACACTGTCTGTGTAGCTGAATTTAAGTAATACGTGCTTAACGTCACAGCTTTTTTCATGTCATTTCTGACACACCTTGCCAGCTTTACTATCATATTTAATATCATATTTAATATCAGACAGTTTCAAAGATCTCTTGAAATAACAACACAGGCAAACGAGAGCTGTTCCACCCATTGCTTTAGAGATATTGAGGAGTGGGTATTTTTGTATTGCAGATATGAGCTTACAGATCCAGCAATTTTCAAACCTGAGACACTCCATAAGAAATACAAAAAGTGTAGCATATATCTACTTAACTCCTCATTCAGATAAACTTTACTGGGGTGGGGGTTAGAGAGCGTTCTGGGAGCGGCAAACAGCTTTCTCATTCCTTGTATCAGAAGGATGACACTGAAGCAGCAGTACAGCAGGTGATAAGAGGAAGGACGAAAGGTGCTTTATCAGTGTTTTTGAAAGGGAAGTACATACTGTGTTTGGAGATGAACATATAGATACATTTCTAATTGGTCCACCGAAGACACCAGGGTTGTCTGCGGGTAGTGCAGATCTACTCAGTGGGAGCGACACTGAAATGACGGATGCCTAGGCTGGCAGAGATGATAAAAAGCACACAGAAAGATGTAGGTGAGAAAGAGATAGGCAGACTCAGGAGAGGGAAGGCAATGAATGACGCTGTTGGAATCTAAGAGAAGTCAAGGTGCGAATATCAGTAGGAACACATGTAACAGTGAGTAATAACCAGGTTCTGAACACTGCTTTGATTGCAGTGTTTTTTGTACATATTAATTAAAACTTATATAAGAGCTTTATTCACATTAAATCAACTTAGTAGTAGAAAAAGCCTGACAATTCAATTCACTTCATTTTTATTTATATAGCACCAAATCACAAAAACAGTTGCCTCAAAGCGCTAAAGCTCGTAAAAATAAAAAAGACAAATAATTACTGGCAAAAGTAAAAGCAAGGGCACAGCACAAGCTAAAAAGTAGCACATCATCGCCTTCAAATAATGCACATATGGACCCCTTTGATAAATGCAAAACAAACAGCATCTTCTTTTCAAGGTACATCTAAAGCAGTGAAGCAGTAAGGGGTCTTTTAAAATTAAAATCAGCATTTCACTGAGGCAAATCAGCAAGTTTTGAAAGAAATTTTTTTTCTCTTTGTCTCCTGCTTGTTAAAAAAAAGTTTAGGATGTATGTGTGTTTTGTAGAAGTTTTTACTCCTATATTACAACACACTTTTGAAAACTAAGGGTGTGTTGTAATACAATGAAAAAAAGATAAGATGATATTGCAATATTTAGTTGGAAATGTTTCCTGATTCACTAAGTTTCAGGTGTAGGAGGAAAATTATGCCAGTCATTGCCACCTACATTGAAAACGATGGGTAAAAGTCAATTGCTGTTTGAGAGCAAACTCCTCTGTACATGATCTGACGAAGATGATGACGTTATGGCCATGTCCAGTAGAAGTCAAGGTAGTAACTCTTATAAGCCATAAAATATTTATCAAATTATTGCACCCAAAAAGCAAAACAGTCCAGGAAGGAGAGTCCAGGTAAATTCATAGACCTCAAGACAGCTTAGTCGTGATTGTCAACCGATATTCTTTGAATGTTCAAATGTTTGGGGTAAATTTGCTACATAATCAGATCTGGGGTAGATTTTCTTTTAACTCTAACTCAAGAAATTATTTTGATGGCTTCTTAAACATCTCACTGCTGCTGCTCTCTGGCAGCAGCACCATGCTCTCCCGTGTTTTAAATGCACCTTAGAACAACACGCAGCAATACTACACATGAGTGAGAGGAGGGAGGTTTGGGGTCTTCACACACCCCTGTTCTCTGCTGGCCATCGGGGCGGGGGGGCTGGGAGGAGGTGTTGGCCGTTCGATTGGGATCTGGGATGCGGGGCCTCCCTGCTGCTGCGGAGCCTGGGGCGGTCTGCTTGCCTCCACCCCGGGGGAAAGGGTAACATCTCCTGGGTCTAGGTGCCGTTTCCCCCTCTGGGGGCGAGGGTACCTGGACCTGGGGTATAGAGTTTGTTTGGGGAGTGTGATTGTGTGTACAGTGTCCATGTATGTCTATCCCTACGTTGGGTGAGTGCTGAGTATTTGTATATGTGTGCATGAGGGTGGGAATGCATGTTTGTGTCTGTGTGTGCCTGTTTGTCTGTGTTTATATGTCAGGTCGGGTCTTACACTCCACCTCTCTGGGAACTTCCAGGCCTATCTCCCCTCACCACACTCCTTGCCGGTAACTGATGCCCTCAGGGGTCGGTGCGTTTGTAGTTCTTGGTGTCCGGGGCTGGGTGCTCAGGTATGTACCAGCTCACTCCCGGTGGCTACCTGGCGGGGCCTGGTGCCTGTTGCTTGGTCAGGCCTCTTCCGGGGCAAAGGGGGCCCTCGGGCCTCCGGCCTCTGGCTCAGTTCACTCTGGCACAGCTGGCTACTGGCAGAGCCGGCGGGCACGCCACTGCAGCCCCCTCTGGCTTCTGTTCCGTGGCTACTGGGTGACCCCTCATCTGGGGCTCTCCTCAGCTCTTCCCAGGAGGGTGGCACGGATGCCCCTCCGGTGGTCCTCCTTGGGCTCTCGCACTCTGGGGCTTCTGGATGTCTGGAGGCTGGATCTCCTCCATGCCTGCTTCATGCCCTGGGGGACGGGGCTATGGCTCTCTACATCCTCTAGCAGACCATTACATGGGGAAACCTTTTGAATACAAGCGTGCTGATCCACACAGGTGTGCACACGGGTGTTCACTGTTCATAGACATAAACTACACCTCTATTGGCTGCTATTTCCAAGCACATTGTGCGCTGTCAGTCCTGCTTGCTACACAACAACATTCAATATTTAGTATTTACTGCTGTTTACACTTAGCTAGATTAACGTGATGGTGTTGTGTTTAGTATGTTGCTCTGTATTTTTGTTTTTTTTTGCTTGTTTTCTCTTCTTTTTCTCTCAACAGGTAATCCAAGAGATTTTTTTTCTCATTCTCTTTTTAAGTGCCCTTTCTCACTGTCCCTCTTCCCTTCTGTTTTTCTTTTCCTTCATTTTTCTTTCTCCCTTTCCTATCCCTCAGTCATGTCTGTCCCGTCTGTAACAACTGAAAATAAAATAAAATAAATAATAACAACAAAGGTTGATCAAATGGACCAATACGGCAAGGCCGTGATGATCCATTTGGCAAAGTATATCCATTGGGTATCCTTGTTGGTCTTCAGACAACAATTCTGACGGCTAAAGAACCAAATGGGATAGGCAAAAAAACCATCTCACTCCCACCTTCATACAGACATGCATGTGTAATTTTCATTTTATGCCTTGCAAGTCAGTTCTGATATTCAAACAACACTTTCTTATGCTTTTTATAGATGTGGTAATAGAGAAATTACAGGAAATTAGGAAGCAAAAAGGGAAACATTTAGGCTACGTCCACACATACACGGGTATTTTTGAAAACAGAGATTTTTTTTTTATTTTTAAATTCCCATCTACACGTAAACGCAAAAACGAAGGAAAATGCTGCTAGGAACATGCCAAAGCAACAGGTGGCGATATATTCCTAACCGTGTAGAAATGTTGGCCAATCAAAAGTCTAGAAGCCTGGGTGGGAAAGAGTAAACAAAGATGGCGCATAGAAGCAGAACTGAGTCCTATGTGTGGAGGGACAGAAACTGTGTGTCTATATGTAAGCATGTAAACACAGCAGAGAGTAAAATGAACAGTAACAGAATTCTGTCTAAGTCCACCATTGTAGAAATCCATGTCACCGAAACAATAACGTCCACACGTAAATGCAAAAACGGAGTTTGCGAAAATCTCCACCGTTTTCAAAAATACTCAGGTACGTGTGGACGTAGCCTTAAAGTTTTGATTTCAGCCAAGGGCAGGCCAGCACTGACATTGTGAGAATTTTAACTCCCCAATATATGACTTACCTAATAAAAAATAAGCCATTTTACAGGACATAAACAGGAAGTAATCTGTGAGAGTATTTTTGTAACAGAAATGGGATCACGAGCAGCTGCACACTAGTGAGAGAGGTTGATCTAACCTTGTGTCCCGTAATAAGACAAAAACAAGAAAGCAACCACGCTTTCAGACTAAATCCTCCCAGCATTTTTTTGAACAATACGGGAGCAGACGAAAAACTGTGGATGCATGCTCGGAGAATTGGATTGCATTCTCAAAATCCCTTTGAGCCTCTTTCGCTTGCCCATACACACAGTTTTAAAAGAAAACAGAACAAAGCCCAGGGCATTACAGAGAAATACTTCTGTATTGACAGCGAGTGGAGATAAAAGAGGCAAGCGAGAGGAAAAAAAACAAAAAGTTAAAAAAAACAAGGTATTCTGCCTGTCATTTCGCTTAACTGTCCAACTCAGAAGCCACTGATCTCAGGGACACATGGTGCTCTGGCCAAAGTGTCAATACTGAGTATGCTTATAGTTCATAGACACTGTGGTTCAGAAGTAGCAAGAGTCGCTTTAGATGACATTGAACAACAGATGTGTATGGGAGTTTTACTCAAATGCACCTTTTGTTTTTCAATGAAATTCACAGAAGACAACCTTTGCTGAAATACTGATGTGGAGAAATTTAAGCATTAGCAAGTGGTCCAAAAACAATCAGTCTACTGTCAGCTTTGCCCAATTTGTGCCCAATGAATAGCCTTATGTTCATGCACCTCTCGGCGGTCGTTGTTTTAGCTGTGCACAGTTTATAGTTATAAAGCAGTCAGCTCGACTGGGTGCAGGATTACAGGATCCTTTAGCGTATACTCCCTAGGAAAAAGTAGAGGGTGGGGATAATTAAAATGTAAGAGACTGTGGATAAAACAGCATATTCAATCAAAGACCCCAAATATTCTAATTCAAAGAGGGAACAGATGGGCTACAAAATAAACCCAATCCAGCGTATCGCCAAATGTTTTTGCATCCCCTTTATAATTTACACTGTGATAAAGAGATAAAAACAGCTCAGTGAGGAAACCAGACTATTATATATGGTGTAAGACAGGTGTGGCACTGAGTGTGACTTGAGAGCCGGCTTACTCCCTTTAAATTCCATCCAATGGGCCTCCTCACCACTGCCCTCTCAATATTAAGTCATGACTGGGGCTTTTATTTATTGTCTATTACTTTCAAATGAGACGAATGGAACCGCAATCAGTGTTGGGAGCTCGAGACAGTTCCATCATACCAGAAGTGTTTTCCTTTTCTTTGCCTTTGCCATGATTTCCCTTAGCGCCAGGTATGCCTCGTGCTTGCGTTGCGTTCATTTGTCACATCTGAGCAGCAGTGTCATCTTTCAAAACTCTCCTTCATTTCCATTGGCTTTATCACTTTACATGACATTATTTGTCATCCCTATCTGGTGCGGACAGACATAAATCCATCGTCATATATCTGTAGTGTGTGAACAAGTCCTCCTGTTTACAACTTTGATTCTACAACGGGGTGTTATCATCCTGGACAAATGAAGCTCTGAGTAGGTTCAAACAGGAAGACACTCCCTTTAGCTGCATCTAGATAACCATTTCAGTTAATGACCGCTGTGCTTTATATGTTTGACACTATTGATCGCATGTTTGTTATAGCAGATTTATTGCTGTTTAACACGTTGTACACTCCATTACCGTCTTAGGCCATTTGCTAGAAGGCAGACCAGCTCTCTAACCTGCTTGTGGTCCTGCTACTTTTTCTACTCCCTGTCATTTTCTGTCTCTGGCGTTTTGTCTGAATTTTAAGTTATAAATATTTCCTTTAACTTTATTGGTTTACATAAACAATCAAGTAATTAAATTATGCCCTATTAAGATCCTGCTTTATTAGCTCTCATGAATATTTTATTCCCGTTTTCCATTAATGAGCACTAGAGAGATCGAAGTAATTTGAAACAGCTGGTTGAGAGAAAAGTTAAGGTGTTTAACACTCACGAGGGTCCCCGGCATCCTGTGTGATTGTTTCTGCGGTAATAACTCAATTAAATTAGAGTGAGGCTGGTGGTCTATTTCCAGGGAGCACAGCTCTTACAACAGGAACAAACTTTGCGTATTCTCTGATTATGTCAAAGACACCTAGATTAAAAAACATAACTATAGCAGCAAATCTGAAGCAGCCATTAGCTCGAGTTATTTTGTTAATAAAACAAATGTAGGATATAGTTTGCACAGAAATTAAGTTGTCATTCATATTTCAGTAAAGGTTTATAACATGATCTCAGACCCCCCCTTTACAAAGAAATGTGTACAGAACATCTCCATTATCACTGATTCCACACAGATGCATGCAAAACAAAACAGGCGCTGCATTTGCTGCCTCAAAGCTTTTTATTAGTGTTTGCAAATCTATCTGAAGTCTACTGCTGCTAGTGCCATCTCTGTATCCTGGCTGCACTGGAAGCCTGAAAAAATTGTGGCTCCTGCATGTGGAAGCTAAATGAGCAGATTGGCCAGGCGGGTTCCAGACTGCAATGCAACAGGAAACGTTTAAAGAGCATTCAAAGATCAGACCTTAAGACCTAAATAAAGAGAATGTGATTGCAGTTATTAAAAATTAGTAGTTCATCCAACATGAGACTTTTAAAGAGAGCTAAGAAAAGATCCTTGTCCTTGCAGTGGCTTCCAGCTGAATCCAAGGGCATCAAAATCAAAAGAATCTGCTAAAACTCACCTTCTATTCCACAGCTCAACTATTATATAATGCATTAAAGTATGCTCAATCCATGTCCACTTAACCCACACGGTTTTCACAGTATTTAATTTTTCCTGCAAAACTGAGCCTTCTTCTTCAAGCCTTTTGTAAGTAACGCAGCACAGCCTGAGTAACAGTCAGTGAGTCCAATTCAATAAGCAAAAGCACATGAAAAATGTGCATTCATTTAAACAAATACAATCCAAATAAATGCAACCTTTTGAATACTCGATTGCACAAGCATATTACAAACAAAGACAATGGTTACTCCTCATCCAATCCCTCAAGACATTCCCTTCTCAAAAGATGTATTAAATAAGTTTCTTTATGCCCATCTTTTTATCACCTTCCTTCCCTCAGTGGTGTAACTGCTTCCATAAACATAAAACACAGCTTACATACCTCATGGTGTGTGACATTAGAACGTCTAGCTGCTTTAATGTGCTATTCAGACTTTTAAATTCTCTGGAAAAACAAACCCATATTTGTAGCAGACATACCACAAATTATGTGTGATTCTAGCTTTCACTTCGATTTTGTACTTACTTTATGTGTGGGTGAAAAAACTGATTACTCTTAATCATTGCACTGCAGTGCCTATGCATTTCCTATTCCCCCTAGAGACTAATCACGCATGATTAGCTGATGGTTTCTGGTACTGGCTTCTGAATGAATACCTTTCTAAATTTAACTCCAAAAGCGCAATCTGAAATGCCACTGTACCCTGTGCTTGCATCATTATGGGGCTTTCTTTACTTTTATTATGAGTCGACACTTTGGAAAAACAACAAGGACAATTACTGGAAGTTTTCAGTTCCCACAGCAGTGCAATCTGAGCTAGACACAGTTAAAGGCTAATCAGTGAAAGTGCTTTTTAAGATGTCCCTTGAAAATCCTAACAGAGAGGGTGAATAGTTTGGGGGAATGGTGGAAGTTCTACAATTTGAGCAGCTATGGAGAATGCCCAGTTCTCGTAACATTTAGTCCTGTCACAAGACGGAAAGAAATCCGCCCAGGACATCTCAAGCTTTGACTGTGCAAAGGACACTGTGACCCTTCTTGAGGTTTTATGAGATATGGTCACATTTTATGGCCTGCAACTATCTGTAATATAATTATTTGAAGGTCATTTTGATTTAAAAGCTCAAAGAAAAAAAACAGTTACATTATAAGAACAGTTAATTCCTCTTGGAAAACAGACTGGGTACTATTTCCGTAAAGAGAAATTGACCTGAATATGAGCTTTTATACATATTATTTCTTAAATGACAGCATTGTACCTACTGCATGTATTCCTGCTCCAGTGTTGGTCCTACTCAAGCGGTACCCGTGTAATTTGATCACTTGTAACGCGGTCTGGCGAGGAAGGAGCGGCTAGCAGGTCCAGCATGCATGTGGTGTGGTGGTTAGCCGGACAACTCGGAGGCCAGTCAGTTAAATAGAACAACAGACTTTTATTTGGGGTTAAACGAACAAGACCATACAAGCCAGGTCTATTCATACATACATGTGCCGGGGTTAGGTAGTCGCCAGCGCCAGCCCGTTACAATGGTAAGGTCTCTCTAAACAGATGCACGGAGAGCAGCATGCTCGGTTGTATTGGCTGCTGCTGCACTCACCCTAGGAGACTCTCCAACTGCTACAATAATAGGATGACACCCACTAGCGGTGCTATACCATAATAAGGGTTCTTACATACTGAGCTCACAAGCCCTATTGAGTGGACACAGCAAAGTAAGTAACCCTGACAGAAAACCTCAGATCAAATAGGCTGCTTCCAGTTCTTGTTGCTTCATAATTTGCCAACCAAGTGATCAAGAGAAGTGATCCAAAACTTTAACACATTTTTAGATCTTTCAAAGCAAAATTCAATATCTAGTCTATGTATATGGCTGTCTTATATGGGCTGTCCTTACAGTCCTTGCATCCCCACGTGTCCACTTCACAGTGACATCACTCTTTTTAATTGAGTTCCAACATTCTGGTTGTTTGTATTGATGTACAGAGAATACAAAAAGGGACATCTGCAGTGAGCTATTATAGATTGCCCTTTGGTTTAACTCAATGCCATTTAACCATAAATCCATGAATACACTTTTACTCTTTCTGTCTCCACATCTCCCACTTTCATACACACATGTTCCCAAAGTGCTAAGTGCACATTTGTGAGCAACACATTCATGACACAAGGGAAAGAAATGCACAGTTTTCCAGAGATATACTATTCTATACAAAACCCTTCAAGGCAATGCTTTTAATTCCCTTCTTTTGGACACTGCTCTTATAAATATTAGTTAAATGATGCCTACTTTTTTGACACCGCAGCAATATATACAGTTTACAAAAGTACATTTATACAGGAAAGCAAATAGCGACCAGAAGCGGTGGTTAAACTTTGGTTGACAGCACACATTAATCATTTGCGGCTGGGCACTTGAGGTGAAATTGAAAGTACAAAGATACAGAAAGAATATCTGTGAGTATGGGATAATGAGACACAATGCTCCTCTGCAAAGACATGTAAAAACCCCACAACCCATCATTTTATTTTTTTTTCTGTGAATGTATCAAATCATCTTTTTCTCTCTCCTTGTGGTTTATATCTTTTGTCTCTTTGTGGTCATTTTGCTTCTCGTGATGGTCATTATTCATCACTTTGTGGTTCCGTTGTGTCTTCTCATACTCATGCTTTCTGTCTGTAGTCATTTTGCATTTTTTTATGGTGATTTTTTTATTACATGTCTTCCCATGAGCCCTGTGCCTGGCAGGCATATATAGAAATGGGTATGAGTACTAATAAAGCCCTTGTGGCCATTATTTGTTTAGACAATCAATATGCCAATGGAAACACATTTGTTATTATTGTACTATTTTTTATGAAGTAAGAATGTGTTAAAAACATGAATGCTTGCCGCAGTAACATTTGAATTTACAATTCTTTACTGAAGCTATACAGAAATCATTTTTAATGTATAACATGATATCGCAAATATCTGTAGCTCTCTGCCATATGTTGCATGTGTATTCCTTTAGAGGAGACATGGCGTCTGTAATTGTAATAGGTTCGCTGCTGCTCTGTTTTCATTATTCTTAAATAACACAAAATATATATATATTTGCAACCAAAGAACAAAAAGGACATCCATTTGATCATGTAAAACTTTGAACTTTAATCACTGCCTCGGCTATATGCCTGTGGCTGACTGTGACTGCTTTTGATAACAGCTGTCACATCAGAACAGTGGGCATGAGTGGATTCCCATCAGGCCTTAGTAGATCCTTGCTGCTGAACAGGAACAACAATCAGTGTCCACAACTTTATTAAAAGAAGACAGACCAAACCCGTGCTTACATTTACTCACTATGTTGTGCAGTTTTCAAAGGAAAACCACTGAAGATAGGAAAAGGAAAAACACTAAAGTAATGTACACAAACTAAGCATGAAGGCAAACTACTCTTACAACATTTAATGTAAAAAGTGATATTATTTAATCTTATATGTGCTAAGGCGGCATTTCACTGTAGACCTCAGAAAAACTGGTAGATGGAAATATGAATTCTAAACACTGACTGGGATCAATGAGAATAAATGTGAGTTAAAGTGCTTAAATTATTCTCTCCTTTAAGGATCGGTCATTCGTGCTTGATATGGACATGCGTTTCCCCTCATTTATCTATTTATTTATATTAAGAACATTATAGTATATACATTGGGTGAATGTGCAGTAGTAGCAGCAAGCAGGTGAATTCTGTACATTAATAGCAATAGACAATCTGACTATTTTACAGAATAGACAATATAAACATGTTTAAAATTAAAGGAATTTGAAATGTACATTGTGCCTGGGTTTAGAGTGTCTGGAAGAGAGTCCTGTCTCAGTCAATTATAGATGATGTGAGAGGGCGGGTGTGTGTGTTTAGGGTCCGAATGGCTTGGGGATAGAAGCTCCTCTTGAGTCTCTCTGTCCTTGCCCGGATGATGCGGAACCTTCTACCAGATTGCAGAAGTTGGAACAGTTTGTTGCCAGGATGAGACAGGTCCTTCAGTATCTGCGCTGCTCTAGTCCGGCATCTCCTGGTGTAGGTGTCCTGAAGCAGGGGGAGCAATCCAGCAGCAGCGTTCTGCTGTACGGATCACTCTCTGGAGAGCTTTTTGGTCCTTAACACAGCTGTTCCCAAACATTTGTGATTAAATGAGTCATCTATAGTAATGCCACCATTATGAAAATCGTGAAATGATGTTCATGAAATGTCTTTCCTCCTAGATATTCCACAAGCAACTTTAATGGTGTTATTGCAAAATAGAATTCAGAAACTACAGCATGTAAGCCACAAACTGTCAGACCACATGATGTTACGACATGATGAATGCCACAATAATTAGTGTATATACCAAAGTCACTAACGCTCTGCTGGCTACCTACAGAGTTCAGGACCTTCCAGAATGAACATCAGCAAAAAAACAAAAAAAAACAAAACGTATACGTGAAACTTCATGGCATTTGTTTTCATGTCCAGGCAGCTCCTGTATGTGTAAGTGACCCTGTTTCATGTCCATATTCAAAGCAAGAACTTGTTGGTTAGTTGGGATAGGAAGAATATGAATGAATCCTCTGCCTAAGTAGACAGCTATCTTTGCCCATTATGTCTCAGCAAGGAGCTAATCACGAGCAAGCTGGTCTGCCACATCAGTTATGGCGGGGTATCTGCAGATTCCATTTAGCATTCGCACCAAGAGTACATCAGACTTTCATGTCAGTCGCTCAAGTGACAGAATACAATGGCGTAACAGTGCATTTCATCACAATGCTTGGATAAGTAGTATACATGGACATATAGCGATTGCAGATTTAATATTCAATGCAGAAACTTTTTTCAGTATTTCCAGGAGTCAATTTATGAAAAAAAAGACACATGAGATGAAACTGTTAAATGTTTTTAACTGTCCGCTCAGCTCATCCAATGATGTCTTATTTCCTTATTCACAAATAGGAAAACTACCACAGGTCAGAATAATAAATTTTTACTACAGCTACAACCATTACTACTTGATAAAAACGATTAAATACATATATGCAACTGAATTACAAATTCTAATAGTTCATTTACCAGCTGCTGTAACAGTGGACTTTAATTCAGACAATCAGTCCCCGATTTTAAGAGGCTTACTGGAATTCTCAATATGAACTGAAATGA
This sequence comes from Haplochromis burtoni, assembly GCF_018398535.1. Classification (NCBI taxonomy): domain Eukaryota; kingdom Metazoa; phylum Chordata; class Actinopteri; order Cichliformes; family Cichlidae; genus Haplochromis; species Haplochromis burtoni. Next base: position 1,601,139 of record NW_024582410.1, read on the forward strand.
ATATGAACGTAAGGAGGCCTTCATTAGGCGGAGAAAAAAAACTGTCAGGAATGTAAGAGATTGTTGGCGACTCATATAAAGAAGAAATGCACTGGCTAGCTCAGCAATATCAAAGGTGTAGGAAAGCAGGTTTTTTTTAAATGGTTGATAAAAATAAATAAATAGATTAAAAAAAAGCACAACACAGAAAATCTTCACAATGCAAAAGGATCATGACCAATGAAGTCACTGAATGCAAAAGATTTTCATCCAATTATTAAAAACGATCCATAGGTTTAAAGGAAGTTTCCCCAAATGCTTTCGAACCTCTCAGAATGGAGGACTTTATATAAAAATGGCTGTAGTCCCTAAAACTTTTATTAAATCCCTTAAATCAAAACTGAAAATCTGCACTTCAATCACATTTTGATCGATTGATTTTAAATCCACTGTAATGGTGCACAGAGGCAAAATTACCAAAGAAAGCATGATTTTTCAAAAGGTTATGGACCTAGCTGTATATATCACATAATAATGCTGTATCTTTAATTTTCCTGACAGTCTAAATACCATTCACGACAAGAATTATATATTTCTTTAAAACACATTTGGAAGGTTGCCCCATTTTTGCATAAGAAAGAGTAATCTGTGGAACGGATGCATTAGAAGTCTGAAAAGTGAGAATCAAAGGAATTTTAATCAGCAGAAAACATGCTGCTGTTTAGCTTTTATGCAACCCAGCAGAGCTATTGATGTAAAAACTCTAAATCTTCCTTATAATTACACCCTGCGTTCTTATCGCCACAAACTACAAGGGGAATAAGGAAAGCAAAGAACAAGGGAAAAACAGGAACAGATGTGCAAGGCTCAATTCTCTTTTCATTCAGCTAGGAGTAGTAGCATTATATTCAGCTCTGTCTCAAACAGCCTGGGACTGATCAATCAGAAGTACTGACAGTTACTGGCTGTGCCACTTGTTAAGCTGGGAAAACTGTAATACTAAGCTGTACCAGTGTCTCTTACTAGACCGTAATTATCCTTACATTCATCCATTTTCTTCAGCTTTTCCGGGCCAGGTCACAGGGGCAGTAAGCAAAGAAGGCCAGACCTCCCTCTCTACAGCCACCTCCTCTAGCTTGTTCGGGGCAACACGGGGGTGTTCCCAGACCAACCGGGAGAGATAATCTCTCCAGCGTGTCCTGGGTCTGCCCCGGGCCCTCCTCCTGGTGGAACAGGGCCCACCCAGGTAGCGCCCAAGAGGAATCCTTGTCCAATGCACGAAACACCTCAGCTGGCTCCTTTCAATGTTGAGGTGTAGCAGCTTTACTCTGAGCCCTTTCTAGTTGGCCAAGCTCCTCCCTCTATCTCTAGGGGAGGGGTCAGTCACCCTTCAAAGAAAGCTCATTTTCACAGCTTGTATTCACAATCTCCTTCCTTCATTCACTATCCAGAGCTCATAACCTTCAATGAGGGTAGGGACGTAGATCATCCAGTAAATCTAAATTTTGTTTTTATGCTCAGTTCTCTTTTCACCATAAAGAACCAGTACAGTGTGGAGGGAATTGCAATCAGCACCTCCATGTCTGAGGCCATGGTCCTCAGCTGAAAAAGGGTGGAGTGCCCACTCCAGGTCAGGGAGGTGTTACTGCCCCACGTGAAGGAGTTGGAGTATCTCAGGGACTGTAGTCATATATATAT
>NW_024582410.1:1602835-1667835 GCF_018398535.1 Haplochromis burtoni
TTCTCTTTTTTATTATTAATTTTTTTTAATTAAATATATATATATATATAAAAAAATCTTTTTTAAACTTACTAGAAGTTTGAGTGTGTCCTGTAAATCATGCAAACTCCACAAGCATAAATGTCAGTCTACATTAGAGGTGAGCAACCAAGTGAAAAACTGTACTCTGTTAGAATCATGTCAGAAAAAGTTAATGTGAAGAGTTACTGGATGAGGCAGGCCTCACAACAGTCCGCTATCCTTGATAAAGTGCTGTGATGGGGCAGAGAAAGGTTGGAAGTGGGACATGAGCAGAGATGGGGTAACAGTAAAATTAAATCACATTAATAAGTAACTATTGTGTATCAAATTTAGCTGGTCAGAGTCATGTCTACCTTACTTTTTACTAACCATTGATCAAGTACTCTCTGTAGACTATGATCTACACAGTGACCTCCATTTTTACAGAATCTAGAAGTTTTAAAGTATCATACAATATATGTGTAAATGTAATCTTAGAGGTAATCCACAATAGTTCAGTGTCTAAAAGCTATACTGTGATATACTGACTTCACATCACCTCATGTACAACTGGAGCTCGCTGCTCTCTGCTTTGTGGTCGATTACCTGTTAGCACTTGTTCAATAACAAATGGCAACAATGGGAAAGTAAAATAATCATGCTCAATCTCCCTCTGTAGCACTGAACAGAAGCATGGCTGCATTATGATAATACGGTGTGAACAGACCTGCAATCAGCACACTAATCCTATGATTGTACAGAAATGCCATGAAATAATAATGGTTTCATTGTGATATTCTTCAAATATCTGCTCTACTAAGAGTTGAATATATGTAGCAGTAAAATAAAAAGCTACTTACATGTCACAGAGCAAAAGGAGCTCATTACTGTCAAACTCTGCTCTTCGCTTAATAAAAACTCCTCTCTGGCTTCCTAACTTCCTCTCCTCCGTCGTGTCATTTTTTCTTTGAGCTTCCCTGCAAATTATTATGTTGATTGCAAGAACATTTTGGCCACAAGTGCTTGAAGTTAAACAATGTGGCTTCCTAAACTTTTTTTTCTCATTTTCATCACAAATCTGTCTTGCATTCCCATGGATCCCCCAAAGATGATTAAAAGCAAACCCTCCATCATGCTGGGCTGTGTTCAATGCATCTTTTGTGGCAGACCACCAGGGGACTCCACTCACACCCAGCGAGAAGGGAAGTGAGAGGGGTAATGTTTCTGGGTCGTAGGAGGTGTTTGCCACCTTTTGAGTTCAGTTGTGTGAAGCCGAGATTAAAGTTGGAGTAAAACGCGATGAGCTCTCGCATCGTCCTTACGTACCTCCACACTTTAACCCAAAGTGACCTAAAGAGGTTTCAGGGTTAGCTTGCTAGGGGTTCTTTTTATTAAGATTTACAGCTTTGTTTGATTGAACACTAGGCCAGACCAGTTAAAATGACAAGTTTGCCTCATCTGATGAAATTTCTATTATCTGCTAAATCTTTGGCTGAATGCTTTTTATAAACCAAAAACACTGCTTGGGAATGTCACAGCCCCAGTTTATTCTATCACCAGCAATGTGATGGCCTCACGTTTATGTTGTAAATCCAATATGTGCACTATTTCTTTATGACACTGTTGAAAAGTCAGTGTTGTTTACTTAAAGTGTGGAAAGTCCTTAAAGGTCAAATCGAATGTTGTTTCTTTTAGATTATTAAAACTCAGCCTGTGTAGCAGCTCAGTTTCACAAACTGCTTTGATGGCAGTATGTATGTTTCAGCGAGACTACAATGCATTTTTAATTGCTGTGTAGGTTTCTGCTTTGGGAAGCAAGGTGTGTCTAAGTATAGAGGCGTGTGATTGCAGGTGGGACCGCAGCACTGCCAAAGGCTCTGCAGAGCAACTTATATCCTCTGTGGATCTCAAAAATTTTCCTTTCTAACTTGTTAAATGAGACCTGAGAGGTATGATGAGTGGGTGTGCAGAAGAAAGCGAGAGTTCCACTCTGAAATTATTAGATAAGAGAATTAGCTCCACAAAGTGACTGCTGCTCTTTAGTTGTGATGGTTTGGAAGGAAAACGAACTAAATAAAGGCACAAAAAATGTAAGCGTGAAGTATAAAAATGGTATTTGGAAACCTTTTGCTGGAAATCAGTATTTATTAACAAAATATGGAATGAGATGAGCTTTCACACCTCACCACCTTCTCTCACATACCCACTGGTTGGACAAAATGTGTTAGATTATCTTACAGTAGAATTTATCTAACCAAATTTAATGTAAATTGTGATTCTGATCATAATATGTGTCTCTTTTAGGACTTAGGTACAGCTAAGATGATTGAAAAGCAAATGAAAGGCAGATTTTAAATATTCCTACGCTATACATTGAACATCACAAGTGTTTCTCTTTTAAGATGATTAATTTGAGAAGCATGCTACGGAGATGATATTATCACTCAGGTGGAAACAGTCCAGGTTAAATGGACTGAAGTTATTTAAGAGGCTTCCTGAGCTGAATACCAATAAAAGACAGTATTACCCACAACGTGTGAGGATGAAAAAAAAAACCCACTCGGCTCAATGAACCAGCTGGAGTGTAAAGTAAGGTGGCAGAGGATCTGTGAATTGATGTGCTGTTTTATAAACCACATAAACTCAATAAATCAGTGACTGCGAATTCTTTCTAACAGTTTTAAACTAAGAGGTAACAGCTGCATATTTCACAATTCTTATTTTCTCAAACAAAAGAGAGGCTATTTTCAAACCTGTCAGTTAAGTTGGCATTTGGTCAACTGTTGAGAAGCTGAGTGGTTTATTTGAAATTGGATGATCTACAGTAAACAAACTTGGACACACAGCATACGCACGCCTAGAGGGACACAGCATGCAAACAGACCCAGCATGCAAACAGACGCAATAATGACCCAGTTGCCCTTTTTTGACACCGTTACAAAAATATTGAGGTGATAGTAGGACAGGTCACAAATGCAAGTTGGTTGAAAACTATTTCAAAGTGCTGAGAAACAAAGAAAACCCAGAGACTATGATGCTTAGTCTCATAAAGTTTCCAGCCAGGAATGTTTATTTATTTCTAACATTAACTCTGACAGGAGATCGTCCTCAGATATGAACTGGGACTTTCTCTTTGTCACTCGTTGTTTTTCAAGTGACTTTGAGACTGGCATGGTTGTTGGTGCCAAATAGCATTTTAGCAACTGCTGATCTCCTGGGATTTTCCCACACAACCATTTCTATGTTTCGCAGTGAACGGTTCAAAAAACAGAAAATGTCCATTGAGCGGGAGAAAATGCCTTGTCGGTGGCAGAGGTCAGAAAAGAATGGTAAGAGTGCTTCAAGCTAGTAACTCAAACAACCACATATGACACCCAAGGTGTGCATAAAAACATCTCTGAATGCACATCACGTCGACCCATGAAGCTGATGGGCTACAGCAGGAGAAGATCACTTTGTGTGCTACTGCTTCAGCTAAGAACAGCAAAAGAAATGGCTCACGTAAAAGAAAAAGTGAAAAACGTGTGGTCTGAAGGTTTCTGCTCCCTCCTTTGAATGGGAATGTCAGAATTTGATGCAAAAGACATGAAAGGATGGATCCATCCTGACTTATAATAACAGATCAGACTGTTGGTGGTGGTGTAATGATGTAGGGGATTTTTTTGGGATTTTATACCAACAGAGCTTCGTTTAAGTACCACATCCACAAAGTATTGTTGCTGACCATGTCCTTCTCTTTTTGACCACTGTATACAAATCTTCCACTGGCTGCTTTTAGCAGGATAGCGCACCCACGTCACAAAACTCCGATCATCTCAAGCTGATTTCTTCAACAGAACCACAATGTTTTGACCATACTGTGTAGACAACTGTTGTTTGGCACAGGCCACTGGAAATGACGTGCTTGGCACAGCAGTGCCATTGTCTCATCCACTCTGAATGACCTATTTTTCAGATAAAAATCAATATTTTCAAATTGTATATAGATCACAACAATTAATACTAATAGCAAAATAAAACATTATACTGTAAAAATTGTAAAAAACATGTTTATATTAGAGCTATATCTTATTTTTGTAACTTTGCAATATATTGTATTATTTAATTTAGTTCAACCTGTTGCTGTTGCTGTTATTATTATTATCGTCTTGGAGCAACTGTAACCACATCATTTTATTAGGAAATAATAAAGTATTCTGATTCTGATCCCAACGTTCTGTAAAATTATAACGAGTTCCTCCCTTATCAAAGCATTTTAGCATCTTTCTTTCATCTTTCTTTTTTAATTGGTTTGATTTCACAACTTTGGTTGATTAAAGTAATTGGTTCTGTTTCCATCCAGCCCAGCAATAAATGTCAGACAGAAAAAAGTTAGCAACAATTTAGTGAACCATTTAGCAGCTAAAGATTCTGATTTTTTCCTCTGGAGTTGATTGGACAAGAGTTCAAGGACAGTTAATGCTGGACTCACATTCAACCAGTGCATTAGGGAATACAAAATGATGGAATGCACCTAGCAAACAGTGCACACCTTTCAAACAATAATGCAACCAGCGTGGTAGAAAACAAGCATTCAAGGTATTATCGACTGGCTCAGAGAAGCACCCAAGCTTGTCCAGTCTTTTGTGGCACCAACCGAACTGTGAACCCGATCAATCTGTGTTATCTGCCTCAGGTATTGGCTCGCTTGATTCTTTTCTGTGAGCAGTTTGCAGTGCAGCCTCAAAGTCGGCGTGTCTCGTTATCTCCCTCGTTGGTCCCAGAACAATCAAAACTCTTGTATAACTTTACAGCCATTTTAAACAGTGATATATGGGAGGCTTCTATTTCCAGCTTTAAGAGACACTACACATCCTCATTAAGAGCCGCTGTTCCTATTTTTATGACAGAAGAATAGCTACTGTTTCCTGGTGTTTAACTGCACTGTGTACTTCAATAGAAACCACACTGATTATAGGCTAGCATAAAGTGAAGAAGAGGGAGAACAGAAAACATGCGTGAAACAAAGAAGAAGAAACAAAAGGGAGATATAAAAAGGCAGGAAAACAAAAGAAAAGGAAAACACTGATAATGGAAAGCAGAAAGTGAGTGTGGAATCATAAGTCCTGGAAATGTACCAAGAGACAACAGGCACTACCAATTAACTTGCTACACGAGTTAGGATTTTCTCTTGAGCTCTCGCATTGGCTTCAACCTTTTGACCGCTCATCTATAACTTAGAAACCATTAAGTGTCTCAAAAAAGTATGCCTCTCATTATAATTGCTTTAAATATTCATAACGTCTTCACAATCAACAGTAACCTTCGCGGAACAGTGAGGCAGATGTGCAGCTGGTGTCAACTAGATACAACTCAGCAACCCGAGTTCCAGAAAGCGGTTTAGTAATATGACAAATGAGCTTGAAAGGTACCTTTTAAAATATACATGCAAGGCAGCAGTTTCTTAAAGTAGTAGCAGTTTCTTACAGTATAATATAATGGATTATTGATACTATTATTTTTTTATAGACTGTACATTAAAGAGGAATGTCAAGTGGAGGTGTCGAAATATTTTAAGCCTGCATTCTTTTTAGAGACCAGCAGGGGGTGACTCCCCTTACTATAAAAATAAGTCACATTATTGAAGCTTAAGGGAAAACAATGCAACCACTTCCTTGATCTAGGACCTGGGCAAAGATTTGGGTTCATGCTTTAACTCAAATGGGCTCATGGAGAGAAAATTTGAAAGTGCTGATAGTTTATGCCTCCAAATGTATAAGAGTGCATTACGTTTCTTAGTTTGTTCTGATATTCTCTGTTTCCATCTTAACTGTGATAAGCTAATTGGCTAGCGGTTGTGATGGCTTGTGGGTTGGGCCAGTAGACGCTAGCCTATCGTGCAGCTTTCATTCTTGGTCACCAGCCTGCTGCAGCAGCACTTTTTAGATGTTTGATTTAACCTTTTCATTTATTTAATGTTTAATCTTTTACTTACAATAAACAGCTGCGTAACTCATGATATCTAGTTTAAAATCGAACATCTAAGTCCTTTTTTACACTGCCACACTAAACCTTTCTAGATAATACCCGGTAGAGGTGAATGTGATAACCAACATACCCAACACAGTCTGGTCTTGAATCTGACAACTCCCTCAGTACAACTGTGCCCATGTAAGAATTGTGCAAATAAAAGTACAGTGAATTCACAGTGCCCTTCCTCCTGCACAATCTATTGTGGTAGCACCTATTGCCAGTACTGAGAAGACATCACATGAAAACCGTAACCGTAAGAGCATGCAACATACAAGAATGGGCAACTATGGGCATAATCCTGATCTGATTCTTTTAATGTTATCCATAATTCATGTGAAAAATAGTTAAAGGTTGGATTGACTGATGTGCCAAACGGCTCATGTGATGAGGCACACACTCTTAACGGACAGCTCCCACTAGGGCTTAAATAACTGGGACTCTCCAGCGTTTGCTCTTAGAACTGAAGAAGCTTCATGATGAGCTGAAACTTGAAGAAATCTAGTTGCTTTTCTTTCCAAGCTCCTTAGATTGCTATTGCCTGATAGGTGTAAAGTTTCTTTAAAATGCTACAGCTTGTTTTGATCTCCTGACGATCTTATACGGCCATTTTTTTTGTGTTTATCAGTATGACATCTTGTTCAGTGAGCATTATGTACTACAACCTGGATGAGATCCTTCAATTACAGCAATAATGCCTTTAAGGAAGAGTAAAAATTAATTACTTTTCTCTGCATCTTTTATGCATAACAGCTTGCCTCAGTGACATCTCTTTTTTAGCTGATTAACTCCCTTTAGAGCTTTGCAAAAGCACCAGGTATGTTTTCCATCTGCAGTGTCTAATTTATTGATGTGCATTGCCAAAGTGTGATGACTCACAGCGGATCTACTGTGGATCCCGGATTAGGTCTTGAACAACCAGCACCAGGCTGTAATATAACCTCATATAACTCCTGTATTCGTATTGTTAGGGGGTGCCTCCCTCGTTTATGCAGAGATTGATGTGCACTGTCAGAGGTTTGTGAGACGATGACTTTCCGAGGACAAAACTTTACTATTCTTTTTTATTTCACAGAAAACCCACCAGGACTGTAAAATTGCACCGCTCTATTCAAATGCACATTTTTTTTTGTCTGATAAAAAGTACCACAGCGTCACATTTAAATTGTAATAAATATTTATTATTGAGGACATGGTTTAGTCCTGCTGACTTAAGTGAAATAAAAATAATGTCCCAGTTCCACAGAGGCTTAAAAATTAGATGACATTTTAAAGTGATGAATATATTTATTAAAATCATGTCTAAACTCTAAAACCAAAAAACTAAATGTCTACAATCCTAGTGGGAAATGGCTGGAGCTTTATGATTTTTTTTTTTTTTGATATTTTGTACATTTTATATTAACACATGAATTAAACATATTCACATCATTACTTCTTCAGAGTTACAGCACTTTTAGCAGCTTGCAGTCATTGACAGAGCCATCCGACTGTTACATCCATCCTGGCTGCCAAAAATACAAGTTGATTTATTTATTTATTAATTTTTCTCCACAACCACAGTTGGTGCTTTGGCTGTTTGCCAGTCAGCACTCCACACTGCTGCCTCCTCTTTTCCTTTCCCAGGAACTTCTGTTAAGCTGTAAAAGCACCTAGATGGACTCCAACAGTCTACTTTTCCGCAACTCAGAGAGCTTGGAATAACTAAAAAAATATTTTAACTTTTTTCTCACACCCAAGGCTAACTGCTTCACTTGCATAACAAATATGTTCCATCCTCTGTGGCCTAATGAGAAATCGGAATCATCCACGTGAGTGAAACTCTCTGTGGGGTGAATTTAAATTTGTCTCACTTTTTATTAATAGAAAAGTACTACTCTTTTCAAGGAAATACACATTGTGTCACACTCGTAGTGTGGTGATTTATCTCATTGTAAGCAGTCAGTATTTGCTGTTGTAAAAGAATCCTGTTTCAGTTACTGAATCTTTGCAATTTTTCCTTAATTGTAAACAATTAGTAATCCAGGAAAGAAACCAAGGTTAGCTATTAAACCTCCTGACAGCAATACCCCAGTTACATAGAACTCTTCTGACCTACCTATAAATATACAACACAGAGCTTGACCATCTTCCAGATTCCTAATTAATTGTGCTGCATAATTTCCCTTTAGATTTGGTCACAATAGTTAATGATCCCACTCAAGTATACAACGTAATTACTGTTAAATAAAAGGCATCGTCATCTGTCATTTTTCCTCTGGTGGTTTCTTCTTAGTGTCATCACAGCAAGTGCTCCAAAATCAGTGCCAGGCTCCAGTACTTCTCAGCAGCCATTTTTCAGTCACACTGCCACAGACCATATTGCTAAACTTCATTTTGGTCATAAAAACAGAGCGACGTTTCAAGAAGCACACAGTGAGGACAGGGATCCAGTGCTGGGGCTACCACAGTAAAAACTACTGTTTCCGCTGACAATATTAGACGTTGGCCAAACTCAGAGACAAAAACAGTTTACAATTATGGTATATAGTCCAGGAAATTACAAAACAGAGTAAACATTCACTCACATTTAGGCATTCATGAAAACTAAATGAGATAAGAGTTAAAAGATCATTTATTTGTGAAAATGCGTTTCTGAATCCCTCATCTGACCATCCAAAATTACTTCAAACAGAGAAAACACATACAGATTATTCACCATAGATTATGGATAAGTAATGGATATCATCAATGTACTGTTAAATATACTGTGCTAGTGATGTGTGGTTTTCTGGCTCAGCTGTGGGAGGGAGCGGTGGATCAGAGCGATTTAGGAAACGGTGCCAGCTGAGGACAGAGGCACACATGGCATGCCCCTGCTAATCAACCTCTCTCCTTATACAGTAGGTGTGAGACGGAGGAGACACACACACACACACACACACACTTACTTGGAGCTCGGCAGACAGCTGTGATGATCTCTGAAAACTGTTAAAGCAAGGCAGCAGTGTGAAGCCAGCATTATTAATATGTGTGTGGAATAAGTCGATAAAGAACTGTGAGCACAACCTAGCTGAACTGTTGCGAAAGTCATTGTTGACTTTTTGGTCTATAATGTGTGTGTCCAATCCCCCAAAAAAGTGTTCAACAGTAACCGAACAAAGAAAGCACATTTTGAAACTCGGCTCTTAAAACTGTGTTTTGTTCGCTGTTGTCGCTGGGTAAGAGTGAAAAAAAAAGTGATTTATCTCTGATAATATTTAATGTTATGATCAGTCAGTCATAACGTTAAAATCAGCCAGTGACGTAATGATTACAACTCCCTCTCCAAAAAGCTGTGATACAGTAAAATGCAGATAAAAACCAAACGTGATTCACAGTGAACAACACATCGTGAAGCTTGAACCGGAAGCAAAACCAAGACTGTACAATGCAATCCTATCTGATTTCAGAATCCCCTTTTCTATTTGGAGCAACCACGTCCGAGACCTCAACGAATCCTATAGCTAAAATTTGTTCAGATTACTTTTTATTATTAAACTCTAAAGAAAGTCTTTTGAATCTTTGTGGCATCAAGAACAAAAAAACTATCAAGCAGGTATGCACGGATAAGCACAACTGTGATTAATGGCAAGCATTCTGCATGGCTGCGCTTGTGCATGACTCATATTTAATTTACATAAGACCACACTCCAAATAAAGTATAGATGGTAACCCATTTCCATGTAGAATCCTTTGGTGGCATACGTGTTGCTGAAACTTCTGAAAACAAGGCCCCGATGAACAAAGCAGAGCTAAATAAAACAGCTGTATGTGGCACAGTTTTGTGCTGGACTATCAAAATAAATGAATCATAAATAATAAATCCCTGATAGCTGGGCTGAAGAATGTCTAAAGACCTTAAGGAGACTGAACCACTACAAAAAAAACCAACAAAAAACAGGTTTTATTGCAAGTGCTCTTTTTATCCAGGCGATCGTTTTACCGCTGTGTATACAAATTAGTTCATTTAGCCCCCAGATGACATTCTGGTTAATCCTCCTGTAAGACAAGCACAGTAACTCTTTGCTTTATTTTTAGCAACCTCTGAAACCACATTCTTTATCTGATCTTTTTCAGGGTGATTTGGGTACTAAGCGCAAGCATTGGGGAGGTTTCAGGATCAAAGATATCAAAGTCTTAAATTTTATAGAGCAACCAGCTACTACAACGACCTCCCTTGATTCTTATGCGGCAGTGTTAATGTAACACCTCTCATGCTGGATTCTGACTACGCTGTACACTCACATGTTAATCTGTCAACTGCACATCCATGATGCAAATCTCTTGTTTCACCGCATCCCAAATGCGCTCTGCTGGATTAACAATCTGGTGACTTTAGTACAGAGAACTCATTGCCATGCATAAGAAACCCGTTTGAGATCATTTGACCTTTGTGATATCGCCGTGCTGAAGGCAGCCTTCACACCTGACACCTCAGTAAAGACTATTGCAAAAGTTGAGGCGAGATGAAACAAAGGCATGGATAGCTCTCTCCAACTCTCTGAAACAGAAGAGTGGCTTCACCTTTGCAATAAAAATGACCTGAGATTGATGGGGACAAAACAGAGCCCAATGTTTAGTTGGCTAACAGTTACACCAGTGCAAATATCACATGTGGAATCAGACCTGATGTGTTAATCTGTGCCAGATGCTCTCTCCAAACACAAGGAATCGTGGACGTACCATACCACAGGGTTTGCAGTGAGTATCTAAAAACAATGCCGACTAAGTACATCCTTTCTCTTCTGAGTTTCTCCTCCATTCACCAGCAATAATTTCCAATTTCCTTTGTACTGTCTTGCTCCACTTGGCATAATCAATTTCAATTTCTTATTATTTAGAGACAAAGGGAGCCACGCTTGACTGAGAATGTTTGATCTAGCACCAGTTTACTCCACAGTCCTTCATAATTTGCACCACTAAAGTAGACCACCTTCTCATCCTCCTCCACCCTCCCTCAGTCTCCTCTTCATTTTGTTAGCTCAGCTGATGGAGCTCATTGAGGGTCACATTTGATTACAAGAATGAGACTAACCGTGCCAAGTAAAATCTCCTTTTTTGCAAACACAGCCATACACACACCAGACATTTGACAATATTCTCTCCCAGACCAATTTCCAGCTTGTTGTTGTCCACACAATATAAAAGTACAGTGAAGATGCATTTGCATTTTTATGACTTGCATTATCAGTCTGTCATTTTCCATGAAATCACTCTGAATTTGGCATTGTAACTTAATGATACAACAGAAGCAAACACAAACATTTGTGCTCAGCTGCTCAGACAAAAATACAACTTATTTATTTCCCCTCACAAAATCTGAAAAGTTTCTATAAGATTTAGCCTCGGTTCTAATTTCAGTCCAATGAGGATCAAGCTGCTTGCACACATTTTTCTTCAATACAAACTCTATGCATAAAGTTTTGGAGGAATTTTCCAATCCAGTGGCTTCACAGCATTGTCACACAGTGTTTATTTTTTGCTCTAATCATCTTTAAATGATAATTAGACAAGGCTCTTTTCACCACTGCACGCACAGCTTGTAGTGTGCTCTGATTTTTCTTCAGTACTTTTCAGTTTTCTCGTTGTGAAACAGCAACACTTTATCCGAGCAGAAGACAATTTAAAAGTTAAAGACTTGAAGGGCGGGGGGGGGGCTTGGAAGAACAAAGGACAAAGCTCAAAGAAGAACCACACTAAGATTTAACTTTTAAATTGCATCTGTCTGCTCACAAAGACAGTTTTCATTACTAGAACAACACTTGCCAGAATCAGACAGATTCAAAACATAATCTGAGTGTTTGTCTCTCAGCTCAGAGTAGCAAAAGGCCAAATTGCCTCTTATGTTACATTTTTTTTATATCAAAGCAACTGTCTCAGTGAGTCATTGCAGCACAAAGCTTTTGCTGTTGGTGAGGTATTTAGAGACTACAACAGCCTCTGTGCACAGAAAAGCAGTCCTCTCACATTCACTTCATTGCAGTCACAGGTGGAAGCACCTTTAAAAAGGACTTGAGTATCTTCAACAGGACAGACCTGAAGTACAGCCAAAACAACAGTCTGTTTGGCTAAGACAATTGTTGTTTTTGCTTCTCCCTTTTTATTGCAATGGCAAGATGAAGGTTGGAGAAAGTCCAAGTGAAGGATGACTGACCACATCCATTCATATGGTGCCTTCTTTTGAGCTTAAAGGTTACAAATCAAAGTACCGTAAACTTTGAGGATCATTGCCCATAATTTCATCTCATTTTTATTCTCTTTAAAAAATGCTTACCACTACAGTGCAAGTCATTTATCTTTGCAAGAATAGATACAGTAGTAGGTCACTTTATCCTTTTGGCAAGCAATAGTTTTAGTGCCGTTTCACACCACAGACCATTAGAGCAGTTTGTCTGTGCCTTTGAAAAACAATGCACTAATCAGTGGTAATTTCACTGACCAATAATGTTTTAATCAAACATCAAATAAAAGCTAACGGTGAAGCTAATAAAATTATGATGAAATGTACTGACACTTTTGTCAATGAACAAAAAACACGAAGAAAGTCATCCGGACAGTGGAGATCCAATCGGGACTGAGTTGTGTAGAAAGGCGGGAAGGTTTGGAAGTTATCCAATCAGAAGTAATCTCCTGATACAGTAAGATTACATGCACATATTTGATCTGTCCCTGGGAAACGGTACAAGAGAAGAGTAGAAGTATGAACATTTCACATTTGATGTCGAGGAAAATAACATGCTTGTAAACCACATGATAAAAACTTTAGTCTACTAAATCGACTTTAGATTTAGGCTACTAAAGCACCAGTGTACTGCAGGTTTTAGATATCACCCAGCGTCAACACACCTGAATCAAATGATTAGTTCATTAGTAGGTCTCTGGAGAACTTCAAGACATGTTGAGGAGCTAATTCAGCTGTGTTGGATCAAGGACACATCTAAAGCCTGCAAGAGACCGGTCTGGAGTTGGACACCCCTGATTTAGACTATGACTAAGGCTAAATCAATATTTGCTGTCAAAATTATGACTGGTAACAATAAACCTATTAGTTTTGTTGTTTGTAGCCACCCAAATCACCTGAATAGGTCAATATTGAGGTATCAGTTACGATAAAAGATCAATCAAGGTTAAGATTAGAAATAAGAGGAGTGGTAAGCTAACAAAATGCCCCAAACCTTTTCATCTGTGAGGAACAAAAATCAAAAGTCCTCCTGCCAGCCATTGTCACTTAAACTTACATTTTGAATCTAAGGTGACTGAGCTAGCAACCAGCTGCTGAATTCACAGCTGGGTAGGAAAAAATTCTCATTAGAGCCAACCCGTAGAACACACCTTAAAATCAAAATACCGTATTTTCCGCACTATAAGGCACACTTAAAATCCTTTAAATTTCTCAAAAATGGACAGTGCACCTTATAATCTGATGCGCCTTATGTATGAATTCTGGTTGTGCTTACTGACCTCAAACCGATTTTTTGCGGTACACAGTGCTCAAAAATCTGTCAAAAAATGTTTTAGTACGTCTTCGGTAAGCTACGAAGCTGCACCGCTTGATGGATTGTCGGAACATTACGTCTTCTGTAATCTGGGTAATCTGAAAACTCCGTCCGCTTCAGGTCCCAAAGTCAAACGAACACTGCGGCATCACTGAGAGTTAACAACTGTCTAAATTATTTCATCTTTAATAAAATGATCAGCATTGCTGCTTTACCAGGTGTAACAATCAAGTTTAACATCCAGGCATCCTTGAAAACAGAATTTATTAAATTTAAAGGAGGTAGAAGTTAGCAGGAAGTTAGCAGGAAGTTAGCTCGCTAGTTTCCACCTAAACATGATATAGCATGTTCTGCCTGAGAGATTTCTGAAAAAATTAAAACGTACAGCTCTGCTGTCACTTCCAACATAAATGAAGACAGAAAACTAAACAGCAGTGACTTTTGTAGGGTTACTGAAGTTGGACTAGATGGTATGACGTGCTATGTGATCGCTAGCATCACAGCTATGTTAGCATAACATAAACACAGTGAAGCTGGAGGAAGAATACTAACTTTTTTTCCATTTGGTGAAAGTTAACGTGAGGTTTTCCGATGGTTAGGGACAAATGCAATTGCATGGCAGGATGCTGTAAACGGACCAAACTTCAGCCAGGAGAACAACTGACATCATCCACAATATGAGGTTAGGCATTAATATACTGCAGGAACATGGGAATAGAGCAGCTGCGAGAGAATTCAATATTAATGAATCAATGGTATGGAAGTGAAGGAAGCAAGAAGAATGAGTTGAATAAAACTTGACTTATCTGACTGTTTTGTTTCGCTTAATGCGCCTAAAAATACAGTACAACAAATTCCACCTACAGGGTAGATAGGTTTGGTGGTGATATAGTGGAAAATAGTACATGTCTTTTTTATTTTTATTATTTTTTTAAAATTACATTTGAGTTTTTATTTTTATTTTTTTAGTTAAAATGTGGTTAGAATCACACATTACACTGAAAAAGACCATAGACTTTAAATTAAGTTAAATTATTTTCACAATCTACATGGTAGAAATGGTTGATCTAACAGCGTTGAAGGAGACAGGTCTTGTCTCACCTAAAGGAAAATGAGTGATGGCAACAGCAAAGGATTTACATATACTTGTTCACAAGCTATGTAAATATCGATTACCATGATCAACCACCTGCAAAGGCCTTTTTGAAAGGGCGGACAGGTCAGTAGGTTAAAGTTGCATATAGAAAACACACGGAGAGACTAAAAATAAATGAGCAAACATCACAAGTCGCATTCAATTTATCACTGATCAGACGAGCACCGGGACGACACTTCTTTTTCTTCTCAACACACATAAACAGACTGGAAAATGAAGGCGTGACACAAAGTGCTAATCCTGCTGGTCTGCACAGTTTCAACACAGCTTTATTGCACATCTGCACTCTGGTGCACCATTCATCCCCCTCCAATTATCCCACTTATCTAAATAACAAAAAATGTTTCAGGCAAATGCACATTGGCCATTCTAAAGCTTTACCACAATTAGAGATTGTGGGGTTTATTCTTGAGTGTCACCATTAATGACATATTCATGTGTGCTGCACCCCTAGCAGAGGTTTTGATGCTTTGTCCACCACTCCACTAATGCCATCACTTCACTTAATTACCCTCAATTAAGACACTATAGAAGAATTGCAAAGAATTGCTAATGAACTAATTTGGAGACGTGGAAACATTCAAAAGCAGTTCCTGGATTGAGGGCAATTAACCCCAGGCATTTTAGATAAGCCACTTCACTCCCTTAGCCCTTCTCTTTATACAAAAAGAAAATGTGAGCTTAAAGTGAAAGTCCACCCCCAAAAATGAGACAGTTTAATCAATATTTTGAGATAAATATCTGCTGACCATGAATAGGTACCTGAACTTGAATGCTTGTGCTTCTATGTGTTGCTAAGGGGACTGAGATATCATCTGGAAAAGATCCCATTTACTCATAAAACTCTACTTTATTCTTTCCACCCCATCTGCACTCCTCCACTGATTTTGTCCTGCGTTTAATACAAGTGACATGACTCAGTGTGAGCTGAATATGAGCCATCAGAAGAGTGGTGCTCATGACGACAATACTGAACACAGAAGCAAAGTAATTAAAGCTGAAATATAAGTAAAATAAAGATGTCGTTTTGAGACTGAGACTTAAAAAGACATTTGACAGGGGGCAATACCACGTTCAGTCATTTACTGTTTAGGTCAATTCACTATTGCTAAAGAAAACTATGAGTTGATTTGATGCAACTGCTTTGGATGAAAATAATTTCTTTTACTAGCAATTATTTCTACATCAGCTGACTTAATGGGTGCTTTTCCATACTGTTTGCTTAGATTTAGGAAACAGAAGGCAGCAAAAGTGACAGGTTTGGGAAAAGGTTTTGGTTTGTTTTAAAAAGTCCATGTTCACACCATGACACTACAGCAAAATGGCACCCAGTGCAGTTAAAAAACATGCCAAGGAGTCCTGCACAAGCATCGGAAGTGGGCCGTTTTCACCATTGCCATGACCCAGGGCCATGTCCAAGCAATATCTTGCACGTACTTCTTTGATGTCAACAGCTTTGACAAAATTAACAATAATAACAATAATAATAATACATTTTTACATATCTGACTTAATACTGTATGTCTGTTTAAATATGTATGCATATAGATATCCCAGCATATACTTTCAAGCTGTATGATTTGATATACATGCAGAGGAACTTTGTAAATGAGTGCTGGTTAGTTCTATAAAGACCTTGGACAACAGAGAAAGTGGTTCATCTTTTTACATAATGCAGTACAGATGGTCCTTATGTGCTTTAACATGTTTATGCTCAAATTGGGCAGCAAATTACATTGTGTACTGCCAATCACCACACAGCTTTGAGCTGTTGTTTGGGGCTTAATGCACAGTGCCCACATAAAGTGTTCACACAGGGATGAATCAAATTTGAGAACTATTTTTAAAGAATGCTGGCATTCCTACTTAGTGTTATATATACAAAGTTTAGCGTATGGGAAGAAAGACTAATAGAGAGAAATACGATTTGCTTTTTGAAAATAAAGCCCGATGACATGCAAACTTAAGATAGTTTTGTTTTTTCTATAATGATAGAAAATTAATTAGCAAGCACATTAAATTGTTGTGACAGTTGTTTGGCCTGCTCCTTAAATTACAGGTGAATCCCATTCCCCATCCCATCTATCGAATCATGTGTATTGTATTTCTTCTACTCCCTCCTTTCTCCCTCGCTTCTGTCTTTTGTTCTGCTGGTCCTGGGAGGACTGTGGGAACAGCTTGTCACTGACTTGTTAAACCCGATCAAGACAAAATAGTCCTACTACATACAGCACATTTGCCTGCAATGACAACTCATCCCAACAGAATTGTTAACTGTTGAAAAGTTTCCAACACCAACCTCTGATTCCCCTTTTGTTTTTGTTTTTTTTAAAGAAGTGATCACAGGATCAGCCTTACTTCATCCACTCAAATTCTCTGCAGCTTGGAGCGTTACAAAATACTTTCTATAGAGAACTATGGTGAGAGACTTGGTTTAAGACACCAAGGGGATTATTTCATCCTTCTGTTTAGCCGAGTGGTACTTCAGGTTTTTCAACAGCAAGTTAAAGTCTCTTGACAGCTGCTCACATTGATGGACAGCCTGCTGATCAATAAACATTCTCAAGCACACTCAGTGGCTGACTGTAGTATTTAACTACCCTTCAAGTGGTTAAACACGAATAATGGTGACGTTCATGCATTTTTTAGGCATATTGATTTCAGAATACTCACATTAACGTCCTATTTCCGATAAGAAAGCCACATAATATAAATCAGTGGAAGCGTTTCAAGTGTTGGATCCAGATTTATTGCCTTTACATTAGTGGCTATGTATTACAGCACCATGTAACTTCAGTAAATAAATATATACATATAAGAAACTACATTTTTTTTTTCAACTTTTCTTTGCTATCTTATTTTATTCTTCAATTTAAAAAATCTCGTTTAAGAATATTAAAAGTATTGTTTACATAAATTGTGGTAAGCATACACGAGCAGAAAAATAGTATTAGTATTTTTTTATACTTTGCAAACACACATTGCCTATCACAAGTGCAAATTTGTTATTCAGATTTGGCCTCATAAACCCAAATAAATGCATGACATCCCCAAAACAGAACAATAAAATGTGATTTGTTCTATCAGTTGCTGGGTTTGAAATGACAGCATTTGGTTTTCTTAATGAGATTGTATTATTTTCAAATGAAAACAATGTGCCTTAATGTCTGAGAGCCGGAAAAACAATTATACAGCTGCTTCCAATGCGCAAGGAAGAGGCATGCCAGCCAGCATCTCTCAATACAGATTAAGCATGTAAGATAGTTTAAGAAACTCATGTTTTTAAATGTATTCATCGTACTTTTCATCATCCTTCTAATGTCTTCCAGAATAGGTTATGCTAAGCATTGTGAAATCCTTCATGGCTTTGCTTTTCTTGGCCGTGTGATTTGACTATATGGGTCCAGATGTTCAGTGGCGTCAGTCAAAATCAGTACATTGGAAATCTTTGTCGAGCAGGTGTACAAAGCTTTGGATCAGAGGTGATGAGAGACAGAGCCAAGACGAAGACAAGATTTCTATATTTCAGTAAAGTTAAAGCACACCACGGCCACACAGCTGCCATAAAAGTACATTAACGCTGAATTTTATATATGCACTTTGATGTGTTTGCTATTTTCCGGATAGTGCATTAGATGACTCTTTGTTCATCGTGTTTCTGTTAATTGGGCAATAGCGAGTCCATTAAAACTGCGATTCTCTATAACTAATTGCAGTGCACTCGAGCCACCCTTTGAGGCTCTCCTGTTCATCAGCATAACACAGGTGTGAATGCAACACGTGACGCATCTGTGGCCATTTAGGTGACTGCTCGCGGCACTAACACACACACGCACTCACATGAGTAATGAGCAGCCTATGTGCATATACTGTGAGTCGTGCATGTCAGAAGCAATGCGAATAGGAATAATTAACGCATGTAGTGGATGTTTTTGTTGTCACCCTACTTGTTTTTGGCACATGCAATCAGATGGGATTTAAGGATTTATCACGTTCCTGGAGCATTTACATGAGTCACTGATGTATTATTCTTTCATAGCCGTGCAAAACCATGTCTGATAGCTGTCACTAGATGACAACAGCCTCTCTTCTGTCTCTTACTTAGTTTTTTCATTTCTCTGCAGAGCCTTCCCACTTTATATGAAACCTCTCTGCATTTTAGCATTTGTTTTTTCAGTTGCTACATGAGCCACATTGTTAAATAATCCAAATGCAGTATGTTTCCCAAACCTAAACTAGTACCACTTGGTACATTTTAATTGGCAGGTAGGGTTCAGGGTGGCATCATTCACTCTGTGTGTAGTCTCTTTGTCTCTGAATCAGAAAACAGTAAAAAATCTTCATGGTGATTTGATCAAATTCAGCATAGAGGAAGAAGAAAGAGTTACCTGTGTTACCTGCATGTTGGATGATCTTGGGAAGGGTGCTGGTTGGTTTAGGTCTATGAAACTGACTTCAGCTTTACTTCCTGTGGGCAGATGACCTGTTAATAGGCAAACACATAAATACACAGAACCAGAGTGACTTTAAAAACTACTTCCCCAGTAGATGTCAGTAAAACATTCTCATCCTCTGTGTGTTTTTCCAAAAATCTTGGCTGTGTGGCAGATTTTTTTTTTTTTTTTGAGAAATACTGAATAACATCAAATCACTCCAAGACTTTAATAGCAGCAGTCCAGTTCAGAAAATGTAATGTTGTAATAAATCAGGCAGAAATTCAGCTTTCAAACAAGTGCTAAGCGGTTAAATCTGATAAGCGCCAGTCAGTTATGATAAAAGGAGTCATTCCGCTGTGAGAGCCGTCTTCAGAGAGAGAAGGGGGGAAACTAAGTCCTTACAATGTATACAACTTGACACAAAGCAGGTCCTGTTGGCCACGTGTTTAGATAATCAACAGGTTTCCTGCAAAGACACGTATGCATAGACAAAAATACATGATGCAGGTCTGAGAGCCATTCAGTTCTTCTTTTGTTTGAATTTAGATTTCTTTTCAAAAAGTACTTGAATAATTAAAGATTGTTTCTTAATTAAAAGTACACCACGTCGATGAAAAGATTGAATTTTGCAGACGCAAAAGGTGAGCAAGCTTTGCTTTTTTTAATTTATTATCGTTTATATTCGCTCTCCTTGGTGCTGAATCTAAAAGTCTACGCGAAGCTCTCACTAAGGCTTTTTTTTTTAATGGAAAGAACTATATAGGCTATAAGAGAAAAGCCACGAGCAAAATTCTGTCTTTTCAATCAAAATGACAGTGATTAATACACCCCAGCCAATTAAAATATAATCTGAAGAAAAAATCCAATGTCGTTAAAAATATACTAACGGGCTAAATGAGCTGATTTGCCGCGGAAAATCTGTGGCAAGCGTGTGTGATTCTCCTGGCATGGGGTTTAATTAGTGTACCGACGAACAGCACTCTTTCAAGCTGCGGGTGATTTCTGTTTTAAATCACGTGTTGCTGCACTAAACTCAGGCTGGTTTCCCTGAATCTGAAAGGCAAATAACGACTGTCGTTACCGTCAAAGAGAAGCCAGCCTACTTCTTACGGCTCTCTCTCCCTTTCTCTCGCCGTCTTGCTCACGCACCCCCACCCCCTCTCCACTTTCTCCTGTGCAGCGCGTTTTGTCTCCAAAGCCCGTCTTCAGAAGCATGTCCTCAGACATGCAACAGCGATGCGATGAAGCGGACCAAAAAGAAGCCACCGGCGTGACAACATAAAAGCAGGTAAGCTGCTGACTGAATATTGGCCCCTTTATGATCAATAGTCTGTGATTTCTGAGAGGAACCAAAGGATTCGATATTTTATCTGAAGCTGTCAGACAAGAAGCGCTTGTTCTTTCAGTAAAGGGAGTTTATTAAGCTGTCTTGCTCAAGGACAGTCCGAAAGGAGGAACTAGTTGTGGTCAGGAGTTGAACCTTGGACTTTTTTTCTTTCTTTCTTTCTTTTTTTTTAGTATGGGACTATCTATCTATATCCGCCAGGTTGCTCACACAGCCACATCAACACCTGCATATACATTCAATATGTGGAAACTCGATTGTCACGGTGCTACTCCGAGTGGGGTTTATTCTGTTTTCAAACATTTCAGCGCTGTTTTGGTTTCATCGAGTGGCAAAAGTACATAACTCCTGTTTCACGTTATTCAGCTCAGAGAAAACATCCCGATCCTCGGTGACTATTGAAAAATATTTTTACACCTTATATTCGAACTAGAAAGAGCCCGTCTAATATCTACTGCTTTGGAAGCTATGCGCAATGAACACAAAGACATTTCAACAGCTCCCTGTGCCAACATCGGTGTCTTTGCGCATCTTAGATGGAGCAAGGGGAACTTTGTGGTTCTGATATACTTTTTTTTTGACAACCCCAGAAGCGGAAACAATTTCAGAGTCATGGACCGCTATACCTTATTAATTTTGTCAGTATTAAACGATCACACGACCATTGCGCGCATTTTTTTTTATCAAGTATTCAAGACGTTAAAGCCTCATTTCACCGGACATTACTAATTCCAGCAATCTGTTTGTGGATCATTTCTAAAAGGAAGAGCCAATTGACTTACTCGAACCATAATGTGTGCTTAAAGGACTCCAGTGTGACTTGGATAAAAGCGCTCCGCATCGTTTCATTCAAGTCTGGATAAAATTGCTGGTCTAATTTCTGCAGTAGGACGCAAATAATTCCCAATGGTGAGAAAACTCGCCTTTTGACAATTCCAACGTGCTGAAAGCTTATGTATACAGATCTGTGAAAGTCTATAATTGCCCAAAAGCGGTTTTCTCTCGTCTCATTAATTCGATAAAACCATTCTTGATTTCAGCAAGCTTTTTCGCCACATGTTCACATTCCCCGTGTTTTCAACAGCCATCGCAATAAAAAAAAAAGCATTTTTTTTTTCATATTTGCACTGAGATCTACCGCCACCTTTTACAATGAGATTAAGAGACGATTTGGCGTCGAAGCCGCACCAGAGGTGCGTAAAAGCGCAACGCAACAGAACAGATTTGAGACTGCGTGTTTCTGTCGGATTTTATTACCACGGGTCTTATAGTTGAGATGTTTTACTTCTAGATTGGATCTTCCAGTCATGTTTAACGACATATAGAGAGGCTTTTGCCACTAAATCGAACGGGGGGCTCAAAGGTAAACCTGTTTCTGTTTCAAGTATTTAGATTTTTTTTTTTTATTCGTTTATATCAAACAGCGTTTGGCTACAAAATCTATTGTATTTTTCTAATCTGCACGACAGCAAAATTAACCGCAGTCACAGTCGTGTGACTGGAAAGGAGACCAAAAAAACCCAACAAAAACTAACAAACAACAACAACAATAAAATGCACTCTACTCCTACTGTATCGTTCGGCTAGATTAATCATCGCAGTTGGACGAGCCCTGTGGTTCGCTGTGATGATTGGAGATTAGGTTGTAGTTTAGGGTCATTTAACTTCACTGAAAAGTTACAGCCAGAGAAGGGGGAGAAGAGGTTTTCTTGGAATTGGGGCAGGCGTGTGTGCGTGGGTGGGGGGGTTCCTCAGTTGTTACAGTGGGGAGAAAATCAGGTTTCGCCAAGACTGGCGGCTAATTCTGACTAAGAGAAGAGGAAACATATGGTCTCTCTGTGTTCCTCTTACCTTGATTTTAAGGACTTTATAATAAGGCTAAGTACATTTTTCTTGTGCGTATTCATTTCTTTTATTCTTAAATATTTAGTCTGATGCAGTTCACCAACATCTGTGCTGATATCTGATATTTTCAGCATTGTGTTGTACAGTT
Source organism: Haplochromis burtoni (assembly GCF_018398535.1). Classification (NCBI taxonomy): domain Eukaryota; kingdom Metazoa; phylum Chordata; class Actinopteri; order Cichliformes; family Cichlidae; genus Haplochromis; species Haplochromis burtoni. The sequence continues at coordinate 1,625,292 of NW_024582410.1, forward strand.
AACTGCTGTGGCTTGACCTTGATTACGTTTTGATTCCTGACTGTAACTGGCTTTGTTTAAAGAGCTGACGAGTAAACAACAAAGACGTGGTGTTGCCTTAGTACCTCCTATCCACGCGGAACGTTAACACGATGCTGGTTTTGTTCTCGTAAAATCATTATTAATTAATGTGACATTTGATTTAGTTTCTTGCCAGAAAAAAAGGATTTCCATTTGGTGTGGAATCCGTTTCGCGCCGTTTTCATCTTTGGAATTGCACTACAGGGGAACTAGCCCAGTTTTCAGTGTGACGAATAGTGTTCATTTGGCAAAACTCTTAAAACATGATGAAGTCAAAAGGAAACAATATCAAAAACGTCAACAGGTTTGTGCTTGAGACAAAAACATGATTTTTTTTTTCCTGAAAATGTTTAATATTGCTGTATGTGAATGTGCAGATAAAGTTGTTGTCTACTTATTATGTTTTTATGGGGGAAAAGCAACTAAAGGCAAAAAATAAATTCCATAAGGTGTAGAAAAATCACTCAACAGATTCACAGGACCTCTAAAAACACAAATGCAAAAGATAATAATCACTGAAAATCAAATCCAAACCTGGATCAGTCATATTTATTACATAATAGCATTATAAAAGGTGATATTTGTGTACACTTGGTAAAGTGTAGCTTAACTGTTGTAGCTGTATAAAGTGCGACTGTTTCACTGTGCTACCCACGTCTTTTTCACAACTCCAACCACTTTTTAAGTTCCCAAGGCTTTTATTGTGTCCCTTTGTTCCTTCCGTTCTGTAGCAATGAAAATTTTTCTCTAAGCAAGTATTTGTTTCAGCAACTGGTTGCTGTCCATTTCCACTTAAGACCATGTCTGATACCATGATGCTGATAGGTGAGATTTACATGAACTGTGAGTTATTCATTTTTGATCTATTAGATTTTTTTTAAGTTATTTATAATTTCATGAAGCTCGCTGAGGTCTACTAAGATCAGATGTGTAGCTTGCCTTAATTTAAACCCTTTTCTTTAACCCTACTGCTATTCCATGAAATATGCAGATGACAGAGTGTCAGCATCTGGTGTCCATGAGCTTGACTGATGTAGTAAATGATGACATGCATTGATTTACATATCACCCTGCAGTTCTGCATGAATATTGCGTATTGGTGTCTTTGTTGTTGATGCAGATGAGTGTGAATGTGTGACAAATATTTAATAGATTAAGTGTATTTCTGGGATTTAAGAATCATCACCTTTTGCTTTGCTTTTGTGTTTAAAAGTGATCTTTATTCCTCATGTGTATAAAACACGCTAATGAAAGCTCTCATTCTTGTTTGATGTCTTTCACGTTGAAATCATGACGATTTTAACCAAAACCGTGCTTCATAACAGTGAGACATGCATGCACGTACACTCAAATGAAATGGAATGAATCAGTCTTTCTCGGTCACATTCACACGAAGGACGGAGAGCGAAGCGATTGAAGGAGGAGGCTCATGTCAATGCTGCTACCTTCAGTGAAGGCACATTGCACACATATTGCTAAATCTGTGCTTTTGGCAGCGTTGGAAACAGTGTTACAGACAAGGTTGCTTTTGTAAATAGTTAAATTTAGCCAGTGGGGTGCCTCTTTGCATGGACATAAGCTTCTCAGTTGTAGAGAGGCTGCACAGTGCACATTAGTGAATCTGTGTATCTGGCACACACAGAAAGGAATGTCTAATTATCACGCTTTCAGCCGCAGTAGGGTCCTCTATTTGCACTGAGCTCCTGCTCTAATCGCTGTCTTTTTGTTGTCATTACACACTTATTTATTTTATTTTTTATGCAGTTAGAATGTTATTTTTGCTCCATGTGGATGAGCCGGAAAGTCCGTGTGGCATCGCCTGGGTGTTGAAGGAAGCAATTGAGCAGAAGCAAAAGAATGGGCTCAACTGATCTGTGGAATTTTTCTGAAAGAGATGAAAAGAGATGAAGGGGTTTTACATAACAGTGAGCATGTTGTATACAAGTACAGATATATATGCAGGGATATGAGGTTATGCGAATGAAAAGAGTGACGGATGAGGATGTCATTGACTCATACATATATAAACGTCGTTTCATAAGCCTAAATATGCATATATCCTCAGTCAGAGCGTGCAGATTTTCATACGTTGAAGCTGATTCGGCCAGTGGAACAAATGACCAATGTACCATTTAGTTGGACTGCTTCTCAGATGATGAGCGACTGCAGAGCTTTGCAATATGAAGTGGCTCTAAACCACTGCACGAAGTGGCATTGATTGGACAGCATGAGAGGAGGGAGATTCCTCCTTAAGGTCATTATCAAGCAGACAGAGAGAGTTAGACGAAACAAACCAGTGTAATTGCATTTGTAACAAAAGACTTGGAATCAATGGACTAAGCACTACATACAGCAGTTGGTCAGCGTATTTCATCAACATTCAAATGGATCCAGTCTCACTGTAATTGCTTATAAAATCTATGCTACGAAATTAGTTCAGCAGTTCTCTATGATGTAGTCTGTTCTCTTATATGTCGTGATTCAGAATGTGTCTGACAAACCAGAAACTTTTTAACACTTTATAACATTTAATGAATTTTGACAGATAATTATTTATACATAATATTGCTACACACATACACATTAACATTTGATGATGTATTAACAGGGACTATTAAGCTTCATGCTCTTCCAGACATCTACATGTACAGTCTAAGTGCACAAAAAACTAAGTACAGCCTTACTGCATTGATAGAAATCAAGAGGGGAATTGGCAACCAGGTGTTTTGGCTTGCAATGTTTGATCTGAAAAAAAAAAGTGTGAGACAAAAGTGGAGATATTTATCCATAACCGACAGTGCATCAGCACAAACACCTCATACTGCCGGGCATGGTGGTGGAGGGGTAATGGTTTTGGCTTGCTTTTTAGCCACAGGACCTGGAAACCTTGCAGCCAATGAGTCAACGATGATCACCTCCGTATATTAAATTATTCTAAGTATTCTAGAGTTGAATGTGAGGCTTTCTGTCCCACATCTAAAGACTGGCTGAAAATGGGTCATGCAACAGGATCATGATCTCAAGCATACCAGAAAATCTATAAAAGAAAGACTGTAAAAGAAAAGAATCAAGGTGCTGTGATGGCTCATTCAAAATCCAGCCTTTTTTGAAATACTGTGGTGGGACCTAAAGAGAGCTGTGCAAGAATGAATGCCTGCAAGCATCAATGAACTGAAACAACACTGTAAAGATTGGGACAATTCCAGAGAGACTGCTAAAAGAAAACAAAGGCATTGCTGCTAAAGGTTTTTCTACAATATACTGAATCATTGGGTTTAGTAAGTTTTTCGTAGGACTGCATAGAGTTCTTTTTACATTAATATTGCAATGCTGTCTGGTTTGGTTTATCTAGTTCCTCAGGAAGTTGCAGCTCAAGGCCTGATCAAGATCAAACAGCAATGTCTACAACCTGATTTCTCAAAAGAGATGGATTATACTTTAGGGTTGTATTTCAAAGGCGTTGCATGGTTTTTCTTTTAGTCTAAAATTGATTTGAAGTTTCTTATTGGCTTGACATGTCAGATATACTTTTTAGATTTTTAAATAATACATCTCACAGATCCTCTGTAGCTGGCATCCAACTTACCAGCTCAATGCCTAGTCTCTGGGAATTTTGTTTTTATGGCCATTTCTTAAGAATACTTAGGACAGATCATTTTAGCTTGGCCTTTAATTTAGCTGACTCATCATTATGTTCTTTTTTTTCCTTTTTGAACTTCAGGTTCTATTTTCTTTTTTTAATATGGAACTTTTTTTTCCTTCTAAATTTTATTATATCCACTTTTGTTTTACCATTTTCAAACCCGAAGCCACAGAGCTAAGCTGTGAAAGGTTGAATTGCTTCCTGGACTGGAAAACTTCAAGCACCTCATGGTTTTGTTAACGAGTGGAGAAATTCCCTGACAAATCGGTGCATGACGCCACAGCACATATCTAAGAAAGGGCTTAAGACTCTCAGCTAACGTGGGAAGACCTCGGTATCCCTCTTAGAAGTGCTTTAGCTGGTGGCTGGTAAGAGGAAAGCATGGACATCTCTGTCTAGAATACCTCACCCACTATGAGCCCAACCCTTGTTTTGTAAAGCACGTGTTTGTGGACATGGCATGTGAAAACAATTTAGTTCATTCATTAATTTTCATTTATAAAGCGTTATTTTACTCTTCTATTGTTGGACTTTTTTTTTTTTTTTTAACTCTTTCGACTGAAGTTTGTGTACACAACTTTTTAAAATGAAAATAGCTGCCTATTTTTACTCTTGGGTAGCAAAACCAAAAAAATGAAAGATGTTCAATTTCACGATAGATTTCAGTAGAGTTCAGTTCTAATATAATTTTCTTTTAGCTTATTTTGTTATGTATTTTACTATGTTATAACTGGTACCATGACACATTAACTGGAGCCATATGGAAATAATAAATCACTCTCCTGATGAAATATACTTTGTTGTATACTATATACAACAAAAAAACTCTTCAGGTGGACTTTTGACCAAAACAGGTCACCATTGGTAGTACTGAATTTTGGGCAGAAAATAGAAATAAGATACGGCCACACTTTAGAGGACTAAATAGTAAAGTACACTTTTCAAACATTGTAAAATGTCCTTACTCTTTTTTCAAAAATTAACATTATCAACATCTTATCTTAAATCAAACTGGATGCAAAATGTCCCGGTGGTGCATCTTCATAACGTTAGCCCTTTTACCCTAGCAGCATTGGTCTGTGTTGCATTCCTGAATAACAGAACCTGAACAGCAGTTGAAATGCGACAGCAGCAGTCATAAGTACTACCCTCTAAACCTCTGGAGATTCCTTTGAATGTGGTGCACTTCCAAAAGCCTCAGGTGTTCTCCAGTCTTGCCACTCACCCAGCAATAATGCAAGGCAGCCATTCTTTGCTCTTAATTACTCTGAGCCTCAGTACCAGATAATTCCAACCAGCTTTATTATCTGGCTCAGCCATTGTCATTTCCTCCATAAAACATTCAGATTTGGTATTCCTGTCTGCTCACATCTGACCTTGGCAGGGAGGCGTTATTGTAATTGCCCACAGGCCAAATTCCTCTATGACTGGAGATTGTAAGACACATTAGACTAAAAAGGTGGAATCTAGCTTTCCCTCTGACCCATAGCATATGCTTTTACACACAACTAGGGCCTATTCACAGAATGGCATTACCAAGAGAGCTCTGTGATGTGGACAAAAACAAAGAAAGAAGGTAGGAGTGAATTTAGATTGCTTTCTTTTTTTTTTCTTTTTGCAGTGCAACTTTAGCAGCAGGGGGAACAGCTTCAGCTGGTGTCACAAGTTCTTGTAAATGGCGCCAACATGACAGGGCGCCTTAATATCTCACTGTGCTGCTGCAGATGTTTTTGAAGCAGCCCTGCGTGACTTTTTCTTCTTGTTGGCGAGGAGCACTAACAAGCAATTAGCCAACAGGAGGAGTGCTTGGTATTTCATGGGACGAAAGCTGAGCTTACAGTCTAAGAAAGCTCTTTGTTTTGCCTTTGAAGGTTTGGTCATAGGAAGGAAAATTCGCAGCAGATATAAATGCAGGTTAAAATCATTTAGGGACATGAGGCAGAGGAGCGATGCTCCTTGTGTTTAAAAGATGTAAAATGACCAAACAGAAGATACAGATGCACATAACCTTCATTGTACCATTGGGAGTTTTGTAGATTTATACAGCAGATTATATAACAGTATGTGTGATCCATTAGAAGTAGCTGAGCATTAATTCATGCTAAGTGCGAGTCAATGAGCTGCTGGCGGTTGATTTCTATTTGAATAGGCAATAAAAGTCAAACTGTCTTCCTGGAGGAATTGCTGTCCTAATTACTGGCCTGCCTGAAGCTGATAAACAGGAATGATCATCAGTTGGAGACGCCATGTACTCAACGTCAATAATGAATCACAGTCATTTCTTCCCTGCCATTCTCTTGTTCTTACTACAGACAGATTATGCCATCTGTTGGCTTCTTGACTACTTTGGTGCAAGTTGAATGGTTAGTGGATAGACTGCCATGAAATTGGATAGGTATTCATGTCTGGGTAACCGTTAGAAGACATAATGATGTTTAGCATCGCTGTTTGTCATGATGTTGTGATAGTTTTGATAAAATTTGCTAATTGGCTTATTATAATGGAAAACAACACAGCAGTTGTTATACCTGTGAACACTGATGTTGTAAGCATGTCTAGCTAGCATTAGCATGCACGACTATAAGCTTCATTTCAGTTTGCAATTCTAAAATATGATCATATATTTTCTTATTGGAGTTTTGAGAATGTTTTGTAACAACACTGCGACTAAAAATTTAGCTAGAAAACTCAAAATGTGGCTTTTGCTACAAATTTGCTTTTTTAGAATAAAATTCAATTTTTTTAAGGTAGGTATTTAAACTCAGAATGGCTCTTTATTGTAATTAAAACAACAAACCTAAAATACTTCAATGGGGTACTTTGAATTGCAATCAGTAATGACACAAAAAGCAATGAGCAGTCTTCTCTTTGAATATTCCTTATTGCATTTTGGATCTACAAATTCTATCAATAAACTGGGCTTTTTTAGGAATGTAACTAACAGGTCTGTTCATTTTGAATCCCTACCAAAAATAGAAACTACATACAGCATACATACACACATAGATCTTATTTCACAATTAAATATAACTGTCTACAATGAAAGAAAATTTACTTCGAAAGCCAGACATATTGCATTCAGAGCTTTGAAAATCACTAATTTTAGAAAGCATTAGTTGAAATAGCTTAAGGGATTTGAAGTGTTACAATTCAGTGTCTATAGAAAAAAAAATAGATTTCGTTTCAAGACAGTTTACAAATTGTCAGAAAGAGTATGAAACAATTACATTCTGTCTTCAAATTCCCTGTGAGAAAAAGACCATGTGTGAAATCAAAGCTGAATTAGAGCTGCCTCTGAGACAGATGACTTCACACGAGACGCAATACTGTGTACACACACAGCAGATGAACATGGCCGTGGCCCTGGATACTGTGGATCAAATCAAAAGGTAAACATTCTTCTCTCCACACTGGAAAAGAGGCTAGCGTAGTGGCTGGCACAGCAAGAAGGGAGCATCGTTTAACCAGGTCAATATTATTAAGTCCAGTCATAAAAGTAGTCTGTTAATGTTATTGCATCCGGTGTCACCTCTTGTTTTATTCCTCTGATTTGGCAAGTGAAGACTTGTTTATTGCCTGAGGTGTAACCTGGTTCTTCCTGTGTTTCTTTTAATGCCCGGAGGCTTTGCAAACTGTAGTTCCCCTTTATGTGGTCAGTCGGTTCAATTTATTGACTCTGTCAACACTGTCTTTTTAAACGAAAACGTGAGATGAAGCCCAGATAATGGTAGTAAATACCACAGAGTTTGATGACATTTGGCAGATGTTGACTTTTTTTCCTCTCAGAAAAGATTTCTGTTTTTGAGGTGCCTCCAGGGAAACTGGAGTATGGACACTTTCACTTTTATTCCAATATACACAAACACGGAAATTAGGGGCATGTGATATTTCCACAGGATAAGCATGCTTGGTTTATTTAAAAGACAAAGCACAAGCTAAGATTATATGTACATTTATGAAGTGCAGTGTGACTGTGTCATCCGAGACCTGGATGGTTCACTTCCCCTCAGGCTTGGCTATAAGAAGTCAGTGGACGTTGTACTTTATCCAAAGCTTTGTACAGATTCGTGGTTTAGTTTGACATTCTCAAAGAGGATCCCTGAAGGTCTGTGTAACTTGTTCCAGGTGAACGATTTGACATTTGGAAGAAATGCCAGCGAGGAGGAAAGTGGGCACTTCTTGTGTTTTCCAAGCTCGTGCGTGCTTGTGTGTTGTGGAATTTTGGGGGGTTTCTTGTTTGCATTCATCAGTGGATGTATGGTGAAGTTCAGCACATTTTCCAACCAATTTTTAACCTCTCTGGCATATTATTCACTATGTCAGAGTGAGAAGCCCATCTGAAATGCTGTTATTTGACTTGACAGGAACAGGACTGCTGACAGAGTCCAGAGACTACGCTGTGTCAGAGGAACACAAACAGACTGTAGGATAGATTCACTGTGTGAGGCACCCGTCGCCCCTATGTTCACACTCTCTGATGGCCCTTTTTGACAGCCCTCTCAAAAACAAACCAGTCATAGCAGAAAAAATGAAATGCCTCATCATAAAACAACTTAGGGTCACACGAAATGGATTTCCCAAGTTGTTATCTTTCGTTGCCATCCACGCTAATTGTTTGGCTAGCATTTTTAATAATATTATACTATGCAAATTCCTACCTTTTTCTAAAAAGCAGTCATAGTTTTGACCTCTAGCGCTTTTTTTTTTTTCTTAATTGGCTGCAGTGAAGTAGGTCATATCAATAAACTTGCCACTCACCAATGGGTGTGGTTTGTTACATAACCGCAGTGAAGTGCAAAATTGAGCCACTGGATGTCTCTAAAAGCATGTTTTTTGGATGACTCATCCTGCATTAGTGGTTCATCCTTTAATTTGTCCAATCATCTGTGAGTCATCATTCATCACTAACATTATTAGCTTGGCCATATTAGGTAGTTGGGAAATGTTTGGGCTTGAAGATGTTATTGGAAATGCAGGTCAGTTAGGGTCCTTTACCTCCACAAATTTCTGTGGCTCTCCAAAGACCTCGTGCCAATTAAGTCTTTGTTTCTTTTTTCGTATTCAAATTCACGTATTTTGCAAAAGTTAAAGATGGTGTTAATGCATTCACTGTGTTAATCACACTGCACAGCTGAACAAAATGAAGGAGAGCATTGCTATGCAGGTACATCTCCGCAGCTGTCTCTACTTTGTCTGTCGATCAGGAGAGAAATACAAGAGACAAGGTCATCCCACTTCTCTACAATTTTACACAGTTTCCTTGTCCGATCAATACTCTCCAACATGGCTAAAAAAGAGAGGTCTCATTCCCCAGTCACCTAATAATTGAAAGCAGTTAGCATAGAAGATGGGACACGAGTAACAGCGGCGTCTGCTTCTTGTTTTTTCATTGAATAAAATCAAGCTTTGTAGTAAAAGCTCAAACTCAATGCTTGGAATGTTTTAGGTAAAAACCTTTTCCACTTCAGTTTGGGACATATTAACTTTTTTATTTTTATAAACAAGGGCAAAATACAGAGTATCCAAATCCAATAAAGCATGCATTAATAGAAAAGTTTTAATGCAGGAACTTTTCATTATCTTAGAGAATTTCTTTCAAGTAATTCAGTTGTAAAACCAACTTGTATCAGTAAAAGTTGATTGTTTTTAATAAGCTGAAAAATATGGGTTTTAAGTTTTTATTTGACTGGGAATGACAAAAGAAATGTCCCGGGTCTCTTTATCTCTGTACCTGTAAAACGTTTTCTTTTCTGTTCTTTCACATTTCTCATTTGATGTTCAGATTTTATTTGATCAAAAATGTTCCCAGTTTCCAGATCACTCTTAAAACTGCGAGCCTCAATACTCAGAAGTACTTTAAACTTTTTTTCATACGTCTTTTTTTATGCAAGGCAGCTTTTCAGTCTTCAAAGTAATATTAACTTTTTTTATTTTGTGGGCCGACACATGTCTCCGGTGATTAGTGCTGACTGTCTGACTTTGCATTGGGGGACTGAGGACTTGTTGCGGTCTTCTAAAAACCTAATGAGATTAGTGGTTTATTGGTGGGGGAAGTACAGGAAAGGTCATCCACTTTGCTAAAAGCACAGATGGCCATAGCATTGATTTGAGGAAAGCACCATTCTCCAGGTGCCTAATTAGAATTATTAACATATAGTCAGTTTTAAATTAGATCTAGGTAATATTGAATCAGGTACAGTATGAATAAAAGGTCAAATAAGTGAGTTACAATAAAGGCCTAAGTGTCTTGATTCTTATCAACATAACAGAAAACATAGGTTGCTTTGGTGATATTTAACATAGCAAGCACATTGACGTCAAGAATGGGAGAACTACTGAGGATTCTTGTGATGGGTCATCCCCTCTGCTTTCATGCTTCCTGTAATGTCCCATTGTTGGCACTTGCATTCAAAGCTGGATATGCACGTTTATGCTTTGATTATTATCATCTACACAATAGATAATTGATCTGACCTTGACATTCTGTCTCAGCACAGCACCTCAGCAGTACTGTTTTATGTTTTCAAACAAACCTCCTTATTGGGAAATACATTTATTTTGGTAGATAAGTGAACACCAAACCTTGTATCAGAGCGATTCTATCTTTAAATTACACTTCTGTGAGAATGTGAGTGCGTGTTCTGCATAATTATGCCCTTAAACAACTTCTGTTCAGAAGTGCAAATGTTGATACTGAGTCTGACTCAATCTTCTTGTCCTTGAAACCACTTAACTTTGTATATTCTAATTCTCAACTGCAAAGACGCACTTTGCACGTGATTAAAAACTGCTCACCTGACAAACATTGAAAGTGCTCAGCTTCCAAGGACAGTCCTGTTGTGGTCATACAGGGGTAATTTCAAATGTTTTTAGCCTCTCAGTTGGGGGCCTCTACTCACTGGAGAGCTGTGCCATAATATGAGTTAAATTAGGATAATAATTCCTACTCCCCAAAAGATTCATTATGGCAGCCATTCCTGGAATTATACCAGAAGGAACTAAATCCCTCGGAGTTAATTTCAAACTGTGGTGTCACTTTTCACAGTGATGCAACAGAGGAGTGCAGCTCGTCCAATTACCTGTTGGCTGGTGATTTATTTGGTCACTTCTTTTCTCCTTCCATCCTCACGCTAGCATCCTTCACTCACACTCAGTCATTCCCCTCTCCCTACTTTATAATTCTGCTTATCCTATATCCCGGCTTCTCTCGTCTTTCCATCTCCCCTCTGCTCTCCGTGTTTGGCCTCTATATCTCCAGAGCAGTAATGGTGCGGTTCACCATGCCGGGACTCAATAATGAAGCTGTTGCCCCAGAAAAGCCATGTTAATGTTGACTCTGGGATCAGATTCTGCTCCAAGACACACAGCGGTGACAAATGAATGTGCCATATTGAGCCAACCAAGCTCAGTAAACAGCACATATAGATTTGGGGCTTTGACTGAGAACTGGGAGATGAGATATTTTGCCAAGAGATTATGGATATGAGAAAACAGAAATTCAAATTTATCACCAGGGGATATTTGAATGAGCTGTTAACATAACTTTAACTTGCAGTAAATAGCTGAAAACTTGTAGCTTTTTGGGGCATGTCCAACTGGAGTAGTACATTGTGTTAATAAATGGGAAAGTGGAACTGCAGCTCCCTTAAGTATTGGCTCATCCATCTGGTTGTCAGCAGCATTGACGAGCTGTCTGACTGCTCTGGCTTTGCTACTGTGACCTCCCTTGACCCCCTCGATCCGGTCTGACAGGCAGCGATGCGCTCTGTTAGTAGAAAGGTGTGTGCATCTGTCTGTCTTCTTCTGTGCTTAGCTGCATTTACATCTGAGGATTGGTGTGCCAGTGACCCCGGCTGATGTACATAGGCAGGCACAAGGAGTTTCCTATGTTTGCCATTCCCATGTTTCTCCTGTCAGACTCTGTCTGGAGCCTGCAGAGCAGCCATGCATGCCTTCCCTCCATCACCAACAATACTCTGTCTGTTATGCCCACCCATGTTCCTGTAGCCTGATGTATAATCCATTTAAGTACCTTCAAACTATATTAGGCCCATTTCAAATGTTTGTCCCCAGGGACATCCTAATGTAAAGCCCCACTGTGATGCTTTTAAGTAAAACTAAACCGGGTTTGGCTGCCAGATACAATACTATTTAACCAAGCATAATATGTATTGCTGTTAAAGTCCGATTTTTGGATTTTATCCTGTCTACGGTGTATTTTTAAACCAGGGGTTTCTCAAACATCACTGAAATGAATGTTCAATTTGGTTGTAGAACTCGACAAGCAACAAGCAGAGTGACCTTAAGGTGGTTTAAGCAAGTGTGGTGAAGAAATGATAAATTTTGAATGTAAACTTTCTAATTTAGTGGCACATTAGCAGAGCAGCTTCAGTGTTTTGTGTCTACATGAGCACAGTAATGTGATGTTGAGTCAGAGCCCAGCACACAATCACTGCAGAGGTAAAAGGACTTTAGTTATAATAGAAAAGAAAATAAAAAACGCTACACTGCCTGTGTAAAAATCTGAATTGATCAGTTTTGTCAGACTAACTCAGGGGTGACGGGAAAAAATGCAGCTGCAACACTTGTTAGATAAATACAGCTTTGCAAGTAAGGAAAACAAATTGCCATTGCTGAGAAAACTGTTATTTCACAACAGCAGTTTCTAAGCGCACTCTACATGCAGCTTGCAAATCTACCCAAATGACAAAGAAAAAAAGATCCTCTCTCACAAATAAATTTAAAAAAAATGTGTCATTTATTTGTGTGACTGTGTGTGTGTGTGTGTGTGTGGGTGTATTAAGTCACACTTGGTGTGGGTAAGCACTTCTCCCAACTACTGATTGCTTGAATGTCAGGAATTTAGGGGTGAGAAATTTGGTGGTTGCTGTGCTACACACAATCCCATGTAAATTCTCACTCTGTGGGAAACACTGCAGTGGAAATTGCGCACAATGATAAAAAGAAATGCTCTCACCTCATACGGCTTTGTAAAAGCAGGCACGCTTCCATTAGATTATTTAGCAATGGCTGCAGTGATTTATTTGAGTTCTGCTCCTCGGGGCTCACCTTTGGCATCTTGTGTTTAATACCCTGAACGTGAGGTGTTTAGGGCACATAAACTGTACTGACCTGCATTACATGCTCCCATTGTAAACTGATGGACTTTTTGCATGCAAATCACCCACATTTGGCAGCACATGTAAATTAAAAGCCTGTTTTAAACAGTGGAGTAAAATTTAGAATCCAATCATGAAAAAAAAATGGCAGTTTTGTAGTTCGCTGGTGACTATATGTACATTTCCTATTGTTTTATAAACTCAGACTGTATTTTTAATGTGTTTAATAAGCACTAGTATAGTACATTTAAATGCAAGTAGAACATTTAGTGATGTGCAGTCAGAGCAAATCAGAGCATTTCTAAATTGGCAATTTAAACACCCTGGAATCTAATAGTTTATGGGTATGGGGATAATTAACTTATTTTTGGTCCTCATTTTCTGGTTTACCAGACCCAGTGTCTGCCCACAAAATGACACTGGGTCTGGTAAACCAGAAAATGATAATAACAACACCAAGTATCCATCTTGGAAAAGGAGGAGTTACTTTCAGTTAGTTTTTTTTGTTTGTAGCAGTTGCAGGGCAATGGAACTTGAAACCCAGATATGAGACGCTGCTCGTTCTGCAGCACCCACAGCTAGGAAAGCTGCATCCGTCATGCAAAGATCATCCCCACCCTGTCTCTTTGAAGTAATGGCTTGGATCTGTGGAGGCAACATGGTTTCATCCAAACAATTTTTCCCTACAGAGAAACACAAGTATGAAAAGGTTGTGCTGCCACGGAGCTACTTATTGAAAAATGCATCAAACTCACTGTGCATGAAGGATGTGAAATGCTACGAGACCAGGTGTAACACGGCTAACTCGATCAATTTTCAATCAGGCCATGCTCCTCAGTCATTCATAATTCTTTTTAGCATGTAAGTGACTTTTGAATCTTTCCACACTGGGGGTGTGCTTAACTCATACACCCTTTACAAAGAATGTCAACAAGTGCAGCGGTAGTTAATTAAAGGAGGCAACGTGTCATGCGGATAACGCTGATTTTCCCTGTGAAAAATAAAGTTAATTCATTTTGAATTTAATCTCCAATATGTGTTCAAATCAGGGTGTCAGTTCCACTGATATTTGACCGAGTCAATTACATTTCTAAAAAACTCCAGAGATTTATAGTGTCCTTTAACCTGACCATATGAATAATTTATTACTTTCAAGCAAAACCCAAGGAACTCTTATTAGTACAAAACTCTCATGTAGATCTGTGTTTAGTCTTCAGTTTTTAAGAAAAAAGCTGGTTTTTAAGGTGAAAGCTGTCAGTTTGTTTAGTATGGAGAACATGACAGAGAATTTATCATGGCTTCTTATTTGAAAGGTTTTCTGTCTCTCAACATGGCAGCTGATTAAGTTTTCTCTTTCTGGGCTGTCATTGGCACTTTGCCCATTCTGGGGCCAAAAAACACCTGTCCAGGCTGTCACTTACTAAAGTTATGACATCATAAGGCCCCTCCATTGTTTTGAAGTGAAGGCACATCAGTTTTATGGGCTCCGGTGCCCAGCGGATGATTTGTGAGTGCTATTATCCCCTGAAATCGCTCTGGAAAATGGTTCCAGTGTGAAGATAGGAATTGGTGACAGACAGAGTGGGGGTGGGCGGAGGGGCTTGCTTAGTAGTATAGAAGTAGTCAAGTGGTTGTGTTTGTATCCAGTAAAAGCAAGATCTTGTTCCCTTTTTTTAATAGAGAAAAACTCTACCAACACATTATTTGGGTTAAAAATAGCCTTCTTAAAAAAGATAAATGTCATCCAGTAATTAGTAACAAACGATTGGCTGAGAAGTTGAGGAGGAGATGGAAGAAGAGAGACAGGGTGAGTAAGCAAAAGGGGAGGGGGAGGGGGGTGAGTGACCAATAACCTAGTTACAAAATCAGCATGCAAGCATTTCATCTTTTTCTTCACATAGAAGCGGTGCAAACAGGTTTGCCCGCCATCCAGCTGACAGGGGAAGTTTTCATTTCCAAGCTTGACTAATTCATTATAAAGCCATCTGAGTGCCAGAACTCTCTGTTGTTATAACTTGAATCTTAGAAATATAAACTGCTGAGTATTTAAAATATTAATTTCAAACTCCCCCGTCTTGGAGGTATGCAAAATGTATCTCTTGAGAAATTCACTTCACTGACCATTTACAACGAGCGGTTCAATTTGTCTGAAGCTTCCTCCGTCCTAGCAACAAAATAAGGAGATCGCTGATAAGAAATGCTCATTAATCAGGTCTGTGCAGCAATTGAAGCTGTGCGCCATCTATTTCCCTTTCAAGAGTTTGCTCTTCTTTTCAAAACTCAAAGTCGTGCGAGAACAAAAAAAAAAAAAAACGCGAATCTGTTTGGAGGAAAGCATCGCCACAAGCTTTCATAGAACCAGCTGCCTGCACACAATACGTGGTCAAATGTTAAGGTTATCAGCGGAGTCCAGAAGTGAAGGAGCCCCTTCACCACCCTTTCCACACCTGCACTGAGGATTTCAGTTCACTGGCAAAGCCCTCTATGACAGCGCAAAGCCATTCTGCTGGATGGAGATAAAACGTAATACTAAAGAAAGTTAAATAATCAATTCCAAAGAAATCCCTGAGTATTAATCTAGAGCAGACCGCAGGATGGTACCTCCCGGGGGATTGCAAGATGATTTGCAGAGGGATTTAGGAGATGATTCACAGCCTATGAAAAAGTTATATACTAATATTTTCTAAAATACAAACATTTTATCAAGTTTTAATTCATTCTTAAATTTGCACGATGATATGTTCAATTTCTCTCTGCAAAAAGAGGAATTGTTCTTCTCTACAGTGACCCTATTGTCACACTGAGGCACATATTTAAGGCAATATTATCAAAACGTGTAGACTACATTCAAGATAATGTAAAGCTGAACTGTCTGTCATTTTGTCTTTCAGTAAGTTGGATGTGTCACACCTTTCCATTCAGTAGAAGAAAATTCAGTATTTTCTGCACAGCTTAACATTGCACTCACAGATGTGCTCAATTTAGTATAGTTCTTCTGACCAGAGGATTATACTGGGTTCACTGGATGGGAAATAAAATTGCACATCATTACACCACTAACGATGTGCAATTCATTTGCAGATATACACTTAATATAGTGAAAAATTCTAGTTCTGTTATTCTCTTATCTGTTGTTGGCTGAAACTTTAGCGCATTAAATGCATTGACACAGTTTGCACCTTATAGTAAAGTTGCATGTGGGGCACGGATTTGCATGAATCAGTGGGATCAACTACATCTGCCAGAAGTTATATGTTAGTTACACTGTACACTAATGAGCATTGTGCAGTAATAATAATAATATGATTTTATGCTACATTTAACGAACCACCAATCTCACTAGGAAGTATTTTGGTCTTCCAAGATTCTTTTTCAACTTCATCTACTTTATCTTTAAATTTGAACTCATTTCTGTATTTTTTTGTTTTTGCACTCTGAGGTCCTTCCCTCTCCTCTCTTGCCCTAATGCTGTGGGTGTACATGTACCTACATGTAGAAATAATTTAGGAGCACTTTATGGCTCACAATGAATTACTGTGATCTTGCGTTTCACAGGTTACCACTTGAGTAAGATGTCACATGCCTTTTGTCCATGTCCTTCATTCCACGCCGTTCCCCATGAAAGCGGCTCCATGGGGAATAGTGAATTGTGACATTATCAGAAAGTGCTGGTAAGGATGGTTAGGGAGGAGTATAGCACAAATGCTGATACCTAGTAATAAGCAGCCTGGAGCCAGCCTCAAGTGGCCCTCAAGAAGAGCATTTGTTTTAAACCACATGCGGAGTGGTTGTTATTCAGTTGATGTTACAGTCCCATTCAATCAAACCGAGTGAAGAATCATATTTTTAGTATGCAAGTATGCATGGCATAAATGCTGGCGGAGAACTACATCAATACTACTTCAGAGTGTGAGAGGTAGGTTATTGGCATTCCCATGTGTTTCTGTTTAGCTTTCACTATAGCCTCGGTTTTGCTCTGTGAGAGATAGTGACCCTTGATGATTCACTGTGTATTAGCAAAAGTTCTATCAGCTGTCATTGAATGCTGATTTGGAAAAGCACGAAAAAAATATCTGCAACACCTAATATAAATGTATGATAAGAGATTTAAAGGCTTGATTTGAAAAGCTGCTGATACCACATGAAGGTAATACTTCTTTAAAATTGTTACTCGTAATCCACCAAAAGGATTATGGTCTTGAAGAGTAGTATAAATGTATCTTTCAGCTTTCTTAAACCAGCAAAAGGATGAAAAAGGACGTCAAATATTTTAAAAAAGCAATGGAATATTTAATCCACATGCACAAGCCATTAACATAATTTTGCAAGATAGCAAATAATTTCTGTCTGCTATATCTGCTTAAAATCGGATTTTTTAAAAATATTCCCAGATTCTGGACTTCTTTAAAGGGAATATATAATCTAAATGACCCTGCACACGAACATGCACGCCTTTGATCCTGCATCATGTGCTGCAGTCAAATATCTCAGGTGTAGGGATAAACGATTAAAACCCCAGTGACACTGTATACCTGTATACAGGGTTTATTCAGTTACCTTGCAGATTATTTTTAAATAAAAGCAAAGTGAAGTTTCGTCTTATCTCTTTGGATGTGATCTCCACCTCCTGTTTATTCAAATCTTATTCTCTCTGTAGTTGGATAACTCTTGCTCCGGTCCCTATGAAAGCTCACCCTGAACTTTTAAGTCCAAATCTTTTTCATCCTTTTGTAAAATTCTGAGCCTGACCAAGGAAGTGGATTCAACTGAAAAGAAGATGAATAAAGGCACACGTTTCAATTGCAAGGATTTGTAAAAGCTGATAGAATGGATTTCTGTTTATTGCAAACCTTTAGGATTTTTTTTTAATCAAAGGAGCAAAGACTAATTTAGATTGCTTATCATTTATGTTGAGTAAATGAAGTTGAATAAACCTAAATATTAAATTTTTCTGTTTTTTAACTGTCATCTTAAATCTCTGTACAATAGTGTTTAAACCATAGGCGGTGTTCACAAACTAATCTCAGGCAGACTTTTCCATCTGCAGATTTTGATCTAATCTTACCCTTTTGCTCGCAGCCTGAGAGCTAAAACGAGCAAATTGTTGTTATTTGCTACACTTGCTCTTTCTTTTCACTCAGTGAAAACCTAACACAGTGAAAAGTACTTTTTTTGTTTTTATTTTTTGTTTTTTTTTTTAAACTCAGACAAGAAGGATAACACTTGGAAGGAAAAGAGAAATCCAACCTCTTATTGGGAGGTTATTGGCAGCAACGTCAAAGACTCGTCTCTGTCTGGTCTTTTTAAAATCAGCAGCAGTTCCAAGTGCAGGTAGCTCTTAAAATCCTTAATAGAATATCAGTACCTGCACATGCAGTCGATCATCATTACAACATGAAAAACACTACAATTTGTGCTAAGAATGCATAGAAATGTGATTATTTCTACCAGTTGTCTGAGGTATTTTTTCACCCTTCAGTTAATGTCAGTTTTAAAGTGCCGTGAAAATGTAGTGACACGCTTTTGTCTTGACTTTGAATCACCGTGACAGTTAGATGGAGTTTCTGAGTGGACTCAAAGTGACAAGTTTGTCCAATGATGTGGCGCTCAATGTTTTGATGTCTCAAAATGTGATGGTACCAGTTCAGCCTTTAAGCACAAACCTCAATTCCTATCGGGTTCCAGTGAAGAGTAGTGCAAACACCAAGTGATGGAGACGACACAGTCAGAGATCTAGAGAACCAGAATTTCGTAAGGTTAAACAACACTGGGCAACATGACCAAAGAGATAGCATCAGCAAGAGCTGCAGGTATTACCTTGTAAAGTAGCTAGGAAAGCAAAAAAATATGGATCTAAACTCCAAGAAAAAAGACAAGCTGGAATACCCGATTTGCAACAGTAGAAACCTGTGAAGGCTCCTTGCTTATTTAAGAATTACGACAAAATTTGTACTGTGCAGGACTATACATTAAACATCAAAACATGTGTTTTAACCTCTACAATTTCATTGTATTTTCTGTTACTTATTTGCTACCATTTACAAAGTGTCACTACGTCTGCAAAACAGACTGGTGGTTGCACTGGCCCACACATTTAGCTTGTGTAATCATGAAGCAGAGGCATTAAGTGGAAGAGAAAATGGAAATTCAGGTAAAGATGTTATCTTTGCTAGGACAGTTTCTCCTAGACGCACTCAAGCTTGTTTTGACAACAGTTAGGTTTTGAATATGTTCTGATACCTCTGAAATATCGCTCCCATGGAAAAAAAATGGCTTGTCTCACACTGATCCTATTCTGAGCTCTTAAAATGTTCCAGATTGTTTCTCCCACACCTTCATGAAAGAATTCTTTTTTTCCCCTTAAATGTTCTTCCTGTACTTGTGTCAGTGTGCTAAAGTTTATATCATATTTTGTTGAATAGTTTTTATTACTTGGATGTCAGACTAGTTGGGGATGATGCAGAAAGCAGAAGTGAAAGCTGCACATGTATATATATTTTGTGGGTTAAAGGATGCAGTGCCTATTAAGACACCAGCATAGTCATGTATTTATATTTATGTATTTATTCTTTTTTTTTCTTTTTTTTGATAGAAACGTTGTTACATCGTAGGAAACACTTCACAATACAGCAATTGACTTGTAATAAACTCCATATTTTACAGTATATCAAACATTTTTGGTCATTTTTTTCATGGCTTTACTGGCTTCAGCTAGACAAAAGTGGTTAAATCCCAAGCTCTTCTTGTTCACGTTTCCTTAGGCAAGACACAAGTTACCCAGCAGTGCTCTGTTTCCATAGATTCCATATAAAAATGGAAAAATCCTTGAAGCCCAAAAAGTAGTGCTTTAAATCTGAAAAAGGACCTGCACATGTATTGAAGTCTATTGGGGGGGGGGGCAGTAAAAACATGTCCTGATCAGTTTGTGATTGTTAGTTTCAAGTCTCATTGACCACAACATGACTGTTTGTAAATTGTGGTTCCCACTGAAGACAAAAAAGAAGGATAAAGCAGTGTGTGCTTTACACCTGCCCTGTTGTGTGACTAAGAAGTCACAACGAGTATAAAAGTCAGTTTCTTAGTCAGATCCACCTCTCACTCTTCACACTGGTCTGAAAACACCAAGATGGTAACAATGAAAAACACTTAGTCCGTCATAAACTGATGGGTGATAACAAGATAGAGTGTCACGACGAGTGTGATCATGCGTCTTGAACGCATCACAATTTTTAATAATTCATTTCTACAACAGTCCCTCATACTTTCAAACCAAATTTAACCTGAGCACATCCTTAATAAAATCCTCTTCATTTCGCTTGCTTCTCCAGTTCTTGAGTTAATTTAATCTTATATCCATTTTAGTTATTACTTCATATTTGAGCTGAGACAAAACATATCTTTAATACGTCTCTATAGACAAAGAACACATTATCGTCATGAGCAGTAGCACAATATTAAGTAAAGTTGCAGTTCTTGACTAAATGCTTGATTAAATTAACTACAGATCACATATATAACTGGGTGATTGGCACACATTACGCCAAAGCAAGACAGGCACTGATTCCAAAATCCCACGTGCAAGTAATGGAAATGGAAAAAAAAAAAAAAAAGATCCTTCAGTGGTTTATCTAATTAGTGCCGTTAGCTTCGAGTTGCACTGTCGAGACATATTATAGAGCGAGAGCACACGGCAAGGCAAACGGCAGTGCAAACAGCTAAGCAAACTCCACGGTCTAATACCGTATCCTTCTGCCCTGAGGTTAAACAGATCCACTAATCTTTCTCCTTGTTTGGTCTGGGCTTTGCACTCATCCAGGCAGCACCCACAGCAATTGACGGCAGCACAGTCAATGCTCCACTGTCTTTCAAGCTGAATGATTTGGCTCAACATGTAGGTGCAAAAACATCCACCTACTGATAATATGATTGATGTCTGCATTAGTCAGGATACAGTAAGATCCTTGTTACTCCGATTTCTTAATCAACCAGAGGAAAACATTCACCAGATGGGCATGCCTATCGATCTATAATGTATGCTGGAAGCATATGACTCTCTATTCTAAAGATGAAAAAGCACTGGGAGACTGATGCATTGGCGTGTAAACAAGCTGACAGGCAGCTTTTCAGACAGTTACATAATAAAGACTTTTTATCCAGACACATCGCCCCCCAACTGGGATGTTAGCTGAGAGCAGATAATGAAGAGCCAGAGTAGATGTCCACTGAGATCTATGACCGCGCTTAGACTTATGGAAGCTGCCGCTCATTCCTCTCTAACATAATGCTGATGTTGCAGGAAAGCAAGAGCCCACACTTGAAGGAGGACCCTGGCAGTTTCAGTCAGGGGACACCAAGTACTAGGAAACTGCATTATAGACCTTCCCTTCTGAGTATTTAAAAATGGAAACACTGGGAGGCTTGTTTTATTGCTTATGCTTTCGATGAGATCTCTCCAAAGCACTTCCGACAGTTCGTAGCAGTGTGAACATGTTTTTGTTAGAAAATGCCCTCTTAAGGTGAGTCTTGTGGAGATGCAGATGTCACTGGACATAAAACAGCAATTTCAGGATGGGGTATTCTGAGGTGATGCTGTGATGAGTGAAAATGTGATAAGAAGGGTTTAATCTCTGTGGATATAAAATGTAGCTTGGTATCCACCTGTCCTCATTTCATTTAATGTGCATGCATTTCCTTCTATGTGCATTTCTCTATGTCGGCACATTCTATTATTTTTTTGTGATCTGTAGTGAGCTATATTCATACTAATGCACAACCAGGTCTGTGGTCAACCCTAATCATGGTCAGATCTCTTCCTTGTGATGGTTGCTGTGTTAAAAGATAGAAAACTGTCTAAGTCACAGCCATAATAAGATGTGGCTGAAGTCTGACTGCTGAGAAAAAAAAGGTGCTTGAATGCTTCCTTTCTTATCTCCCTTAGCAGAGAGTACACAGGTCTATCCATAAGAAAAGGAAAGGTGATAATGCCACCTCACAATCCAGAGCAGTGCACCATCTGACGGTTCACAAACACAAACGATCAACTCGACCTGTCAAAGGATGCAGATCTTCATGTAAATTACTGATGTGTTTCCATCTCCTGGTATAACTTGCTAAGATGCTTATACAACTGAGCTTTTAATAATATCTTTACTTTACAGGTTAACTGTGAGCTTTAAGCTTTTTATGAAGTTGTTACTTTTGTCAGACAGCTCTAGAAGTTTTCTATATCTGTATAAAGACTGCTATATGAAAATGATCAAAGTAAAGTTGAGATTATTTTGCGTGTCTACTCTGCGTTAGTTAGGTCCTCATTTTAAGCCTTCCTTTATTGCCAGCCTTTAGGATTATCATTAATTAGTTTGACTTCAGTCACAGATACTAAAAGTCTTAATGAATACAAAAGTTTAATTACATCATCTCTTCACCGAGAAGACACAATATGAGTGGCAAGAATGAAAGCAAACACTCTTATTTCGCCGTTACATTTGGTAACTTCCCTTTTTTGTCTATTTTAACATGTGGCAAAGCATCTAAGATGTGCTTTTTGCAGTCCATCTTCAAAACATGGTTTGTACTACATTTCAAATCCCCATCAAGATCTGCCATTATATAATTAAATCCTTAAAATCTTTCCTTGACCTCATGAAGTTTTATACTGAGGTAAAAAAAAAAAAAAAAGACAAAAATGTCATCCATACATCTATCCATCCAATTCAGGGTCATGGGGGCTGGAGTCCAAGCTGACATGAGGTGAGATGCATTCAAATTCACACCTAAGGCCAACTGAGAATCATTAGTTGTACCCTGAGAGAACATGTAGCCTGAGAGAACACAGAAAAGGCCAACAGGTTGAGACCCAGACCCACCTTGCTGTTGAGGTAACAGTAATTACCACTATACTATCAGCTGCCCAGGAAACCACAACCCACAAACACAAAGAACTTTGAAGTGACTCTACTATACTACTCTCTTAGTCTCAGTGTCGTATTTTTTTATTTTATTCATCACATGTTTCTTATTATTGCAATTTTTTGCTTTTCGTGATGCTTAGAAAACCGCATGTACAGAATATTCAGTCGGCATATCCTGAGTGCCATGCCTGTCTTTTACCATGTCAGGACCCAACCTAGCAGTGACCATGGATACCACAGTTTGCCCTGCACCACTGCAACAGTCCATCACTGTAATCTATATGGTAATACTGCAAACAGTTTAGCCTGCACCTACTGTATTAATTGAATAAAATAAAATAATAAAATAAAATAATTAAAAACAGCTTCTCTATATGAAATAATGAAATAATGAGAATCACTGCAATTAAAAAAATAATAGCATGAAAAAAACCCAACAATACTACATTCAAGTTTCCAAGTTTAGTTGTGTTGAGATTGCAAAGAAAGCTACATTTGTTATTTCTTAATTGTCTGACTGATTTCTAAATTAGGTCGCTGACAGTTCTCTACAAAAAAATCAGTGCTTGTAGCCAAAGGTGTTTAATTTTCAAATGGTTTGATTTATTAAACCAGCAATACAACACTCAAAGATATTCAGTTCAGTGGCTCATAAAACAAAGAAAAGACAAAGCTCAACTGGGATTAGAGGAATTAGGCACATTGTGTTTCAAAATTATTTTATTAATATAATTATTAAAATAATTACTTAGAAAGAAAGAAACAAAATAGACTGGGTAACATCTAATTCACATTCAGAGATGGAAAGGAAATGTTTGTTTGGGTTTTTTTTTTCCAGGAGTTTGTGTTCTTGAGCATTTCTTAAGAACATAAACTCCTGGGAGATATTTTTTTTTATTTTTTTTTTTTAGATATTTTCTTTTAGGTTTTAAAGGTTAAAGTGCAACAGATTAATGCTGTTATGTTTGGATCCCCAAGAGGTTTGTCAGTCTCAAAGATAACGGCATCTGCTGCCTGTCACATGCTATTCTACTGACAACTGCTGGCAGCAACACACAAAGAAAGCTAGTGTAAATAATGAACGATGTAAAAATAACAAGTTAATGCTGTGGATATAAAATGCTGCATGAAGAAAAATGGCAAAACTGAGGCAAGCTTCTGTAAGTAGCACTTGGTAGTTGCAGACCCATCTCACTACTGCCAAGGCACTGACACCAAATGAACATCTAATGCATATCTGGCAATAAAATCCTTTCACAATTCCCAAAGGATCCGCTGCAGGTGTCACAGTTACAGGAAATGACACCCTTGCACAGTCCTGTACAGACTGTAATTGGCCAGGTACTTATGCAATGGGTGGTTTTGATGTGATTGACTGGTGTATTTCAAGAATAGACACCACCATCTGAAATCTTTTGTTGCGTAATCAGATGTAAATGTGATTAGTAGACAGCCTTGCCTTCTTGTCTTACATAAAGACTAAAATTAGATCATCCACACAATGACACAAATAAAATTACGTTTGAAGCTTCCAACCATAAAATGTAGAGTTTGCGATATTCGTGCAGCTACCCGAACATACTCGCTAACCAGACAACAACATTTTTTCCTACATCTTTGCAGGGCTTAGACAAGTGTCAGGATGTTACAGTCCACCCAGTGTAGAAGCAAGTCAGGAAGTGTGCTCTTAACCAAATGTTTAGTTCTCCTCAGTGATGACAGTCTGCTAGACAGGTTGGTCACTCTATTAAATCAGAGTTCCTCCTCCCCAGAGGCTGAAGTAGTTCTTGGGAGATTAAGGTGATAGAGTGTGGGTAAAGACAGCTGCCTGGGTCATATGCCAGGGGAGAACCTAGACTGCATTTTTATAACCTTGATGGCCCTTTTTACTGACATTTACAGTAAGCCCACTGCTTGCAGCAGAAAAGAACTTAGGTCATGCCAGACTACCGTGAGCCAGTCTCAGCTATGCATGTTCAGCCTTACAGAGCATTTATTCAGAATTCTCAGATTTGTTGATGAAGGATTAAAATGGCTGCTGGCCAGGAAGATTGCAATCCCCGTCCAAAGCTGCCTATTAGATATTTAAAACCCTTATCATCTGACAATTTTGTGAATAATTTCCATCATGTTATAATGCAGCAGAATTGCTAGGAGCCTTCAAATCATTTTCCTACATGATTAGAGAACACTGAAGCGCACTTAAGTTTATGCAATGTCTGATCAGACTAAAGGCTTTTCCTATTAGCATAATAAATGAATTAGAGCACCAGAGACAAGAATCGCTAGGCAGTTTTTCACCACAGGGAAATAATTTGGCCAATGTATTGTCTAACTGTTTGAGACAACAGTGGTGTGTCACCCAGCCTCAGCATGTTTCACCCTCCAGTGTTCCCGAAATCTTTCCATCCAACGAAAAGCCCTGCTGGTGCCCGGATTCTGCTGAACGTGGGGGTCCTATGATTTCTCTGCCATCTTCTGTTTTGTGATTAGTCAAAACATGACTGACACGGCGCAGACAGTAATGCGTCTCTGCGGCGACGTTCCATAAACACAAGTTGTTATCATGACGCTACATCTTTTCAGCAACACAGACTTAGTGTATTAAACACTGTGGCCTCAGGACTCAGGGTTTATCCTATTATCACCTGCTCGTGTCTTCCCCTCCCCTTGTGTCTTAAACTAAGGTTATTGCTCATCCACAGTTCAAAAGAAGGTATTTTCTTTATCTATTTTTTACATGCTTGCCCTTCATATACTAAAGACACAAGCAGCAGCTGTTATTTCCATGAAGTGTACAAGTCTTTGTTAGAGAGATTTTGAAACTGCCTGGGTTCCTGTGAAGAGTTCTGTGTAAAATTTACACACATGACATGTGCCTGTTAGTGTCCATATGGGTGAGAGTGCTTCAGCACTCTGGGATAATGGTCTCAGAGGGCTGTGGCTGAGGGTGCGAACATATAGTGAACTCAGGCCACAGTCATTTACATCAGAAGCAGTCAGAACCATCGTCATTTTTTTTGGTTCTCCTGCTGGATGTATATATTATGGATAATGAGGATTATAGGTCTCCTGGGATTGAATACTGTATAATTTACAAAGTGGTCTATGACACTTTTCTGCCCTTGAAACAGCACCACTGTCTTAGGACAGAGACTCGAAGAAGTGCTGGGTTGTGAGCTAAAGCTTGTTTAAGTCCTAGCAGAAACTTTAGTTTGATTTTTGGATTCATAGTTACAATTAACAAGCTGTACATTACGCCATCACCAGCCTCCACTCCAAAACAATGACAAAATGAAGACAAAGAAATGCCTGCATCAGTCCCATCCCCAAATGTGTGTGCATGTGTTCAGATGAGAGGTAGTGTCCTGCCGAGAAGCAAGCAGAGTGCTTGATTGCACAGACGGGACATTCTCATTAGAATGGCTATTTTAGAAAATACGGGTGCAGCAATATGATGATTGTGCTCCTGACAGCATTAAGTCCACTGAAACCGCTGCATTTTTAGGCACGACTTATCTCCAAGATTCCTTGTGAACATTCACGGGAAAAAATGCACTGCAACACTATATTAGACCAATAATAAAGACCATATCAGAATAGTTGTTGATTTCTGTAGTTCACTTCTTCCTTTGTTAATATTTTTTAACGTTTGCTTATTTTTTTATTTATTTGTACTATTAAAATGATAAAATGGCCTTTACAATTATAAACAGGGAGTGACAGTAATTTATTGAAAATAGAGGTTTAATATGATTTAAAAAGAAATGTCAGAAATGGAACTGAGGATGGATTCAGGAATTTATGTGAAGATACTGTACATGCACATCTTTCACTTTATTTAGGTTTTGTGTTCTATTATAGCTTGAGTTGGGAGGCCTTCTATTGCTCATTCTGTGTCATCTTTCTTTTTGTGCAGTGGCCATGGCTATTAACCATCAAGCTGGAGCCTGATCAACCAAGCTTCTCTGGTGCTACACTAAATGGACACTCAGAATATGTCAACCGAGCACGAGAAAGCCCAACGGACTGCTTAACACTTGCTGTAAGTACGGATGCGCTCTGACTCTGCAGTGATAGAAAGTTCACTTATTAGTCAGACCAAGTCAAACCCCACGAGAGATTAACTCATCCTCAGTTCTGATTTTCAAAACGAATCATTTCCAAATTATGACCTGTCTGTTCGACTATTGTAGTGAAATATCTCTCCCGCTCTCTAAACTCATGCCTGTTTTTTTTTAATAACCTACATTTTTGTGCACTGAATTTCTGAGCTAGCTTAATGCACAGACTACCCTTGAAGCATTATTAAAGTGTATATGTGACATTTTTCCTTACTTTCCAAGAGTATTACCAGAGTTACATATGAGCTCTTGAACTAAAGAGGAGAGCTCACCCTGTCTGTGTACAGACCCTCGAAATTCAGAGAATCACAGGTAAGTTTTCAATCATGGTTCCACGTACTAAACTGACACCGTTTTTGGTAGTGTTTATGAATTTAAAAGCAGTCCAGTTGAGCTAAAGTTTTTTTTTTTTTTTTTTAAGATACCAGCTCTATATTCTACCATTTATATATATCTGTAATCTAATTAAGGTTTAAACCTGATCAGTTCACTTTTTTGGTTTTATGACATTTGACTTTACTGGTTTTGTTTAGTTTCGTGCTCTTATTTTTTTAGAAATAACTTGATAAATCACACATTAACACTGAACAGCTGACAGAAATGTTTAGCAACGGTTAATATAAAGTTCCCTCGAGAGTTTGAAAGAACACTGCTGATTTGTTCATTGTTTGCTCTGTAAACATCTGTTTACTTATAACAACATGAGGCATTACTATGTCTTTTTTGTGTTGTTCCCTTGCCTTTTCAGATAAGTGACTGTTACTTAACGCAGATTCACATGAAAAGCTTTGACACCTCTGGTCGTGTTAAGACTGCTGCTTCATCGCTTCAGCTAGTTTATTTGTTTTACAGCTGCTAAACCGCAAACTTTCAGCTTTGTTGACTTCTCGCAATTCAGTTCACACCTGCTTTTCCTGTGATCAGAGGCTGTAGCTATGGCTTCATCAGTGACACTCATTTAATGCCCTGTGTTTGAAGACCTTTTATAATTGTGTAGCATGTTTTCCCTGTCAGTCTCCCTTAATAAAATATTTGCATATGTGACTAGACAAGAACATGTTTCCGAGGCTGTGCGTCATGTTCAGAAGTTTCAAAAGCCATCAGATCAGATGTCAGTCTGCCGTGCCAGATGAGCTCTTCAGACAAAAAGGACACCATGTATAGCTATGTGCAAGTACTTGATATCAACAAGCTCACTTCTCATTCGAGGGCCGCGTGCGGACATTATCAGCAGATGTGGCATCGGCACGCACTCACACATACTCACGCCACTGTTTGATGCCGTTCCCCTAACAACACTGTCAAGAGCTCTCCCTCTACATCATAGTGATGCTGTCCAGAAACATATCTCAAATGGAGTTGCGGCTCTTTGAACTGTGATTTTGCGTTGATGTGTGCGTGCACTTGTCTGAGTGACTGCATATCTGTGTCTCTCATTTGCATGAGAGTTTGTCTCTTTGTGCAGGAGCACTTGTAGTTAAGTGTCTGTACAGTCATCCATTTCATTTTTTTGTGTGTATATTTGTTTGCAACAGACACCCAAAGGACTGTCAGGTCAGTTGAGTGTCAAGTGAGCCAAATCCTTGGCACAGATTAACAGAGAAGGGTAGTGCCAGCCTGTGAGGGCAAGAGTAGTGGGAGCAGTCATAGCAATTAGGAACCAGCAACCTCAGCAGCCAGCCCTGCACTTACCCTGCCCGGCTCAGGATAACAGAAGAGACACACTCGCACAGACACATAGGCATGCATGGGGATGTGCTCACTACATGCCCACTTATAAGTTGGTAGCTAATACATATGCAACACTGCGCCAAACACCATCCATTAGGTGCAACGGGGGCTTGAGAGCACTGCTAGAAGTGTCAAATATGCATGAGAGAGTGGAGGTCTGTGTCTCATAATCCCCGAGGCAATTAATACAATCGTTTCCAGGGCCAAGCACCTATGTGCACACATCTAACCGCTCTATGGGCTTGTTGAATTTTTTAGGTAGACTAATTTACAGATACGTTGGCCAGAGGCTAGCTTTTATTGATTGGACCCGTCTGGAAGCCGACGGCAAGCCATACATTGAGAATTCTCTACAGTGATGTATGAGGCTGTGGGGACAACACATTCACACTGTAAAGCACTGCTGGAAAACTGTGTTTAAAGATAAAAAGCATCCTCTCCACATACTTATGCTGTAGCAGTGATTGAGCTGTGATGCAGTGTTTGATTTGCTAAATTGAGTTGAAGTTAAATAGCAGTTTAATTGTTTAATTATGACAGGCTGTGAAATCGTTTTCCGCTGAGACTTATACCATGTAAAAATCCACACAACACAAACATGACGTTTGTAGACACAACCGTCACAGAGAATTCAATTTTTCATTTATTTTTTTGGTTTCCATCGCATTGCCGGTCCTGCAGAGCGTGGCGTCATTTTCAGTGTATTGTAAAGCATTTAATATTACCTCGCTTTTTGTTGTTGCTCCTGCAGATGTTTTAGCCCCCCAGTCAAATATTGATTGAAATGCTCGGCCCAGTACGAGGCGAGGGGAGGGCTGATATTCAGAGGCGTTCAGTTGGTGGTGAAGCATTATTGATTACACTTAAAGTGACAAGATGGAGGAGGCCCACTTTGACACATTATCCCTATTGCTGCCAACAGACAAAGTGCGGGCCAGAGGAGCAGTGCCGATTGATTTGTGTGATCATGAACGCCCTGAGACCCATGAATCAGTTGTCCAACCTATGCTGCTTAAAAAGAAGTCAACAATTTTTCATGACAACATTGTAACGTAAAGACTGGCACCCTATTTGATTTAAGAAGGCAAGCAAATACCGGCGTAATGGATGATCTTCATGTACATTCTGACAAGGCGAAAAGTCCTCACACCTCTGGCAATAATACCTAGTGTGTAAAGCTGGTTTGAGAAGGCAGGTATTGTGGGCAGCTGGTTCAGGCATCTATGGGATTTTGTTGTGCATAATTCACTGGTGAGGCATGAAGCTGATATAGCCTCTCCCAGTCTTATGATCATCCATCAGGTAAAATTGCTTTCTTCTAACATTAGGCTGTCAACGAGAAATAACAAATGTAGCCATGCAGAGCAACACATGATTACAGGGTAATAATGCCCCGAGGTCAGAGAAATGTGACCTCATTCAGAGTAGTTTGTTGAAGGAAGCAAGAGAAATACTAGTCAAATTAGATGAAAAGTCACCAGGGAATGGCTCATCTTGCTTTGAGGTAACTGCTGTCAGGAGGCCCACTAGCTTTTTTAAAATCACTGTAACAGCTTGTTTCATATAATTAAAAAAAAAAAAAACATCCATTTTTGACTATGTGCTTAAAGAAAGTAGTCGAGCAAATATGAGCTTTGACCACCGCTCCAAAACATCTCTTGCCAGTTGCAGAGGGCTATTTTGAGCCACATCTTTGCTCTGATTGCTATTGTGTAAATCCATCACTATAATCTTCCAGGAAATTGCACAGGCATTTCCAGAGGTCTAATCGAGATATGGGTTCGCTGTCAGATTGAGTAGGAGTAAGAATAAAGAGGAAAATTAAGGAGAGTCGAGACAGATGGAATGAAGGCGTATATATTCAAGTTGCACATTTTTAAAAGTAAAATATAAAGAGATGCTTCGGAGGGTTGTGATGGGTTTGCGGAGAAGGGGAAATTAATAGGTAAACAAGATATAGCAATTTAAAGGAGGGAAAAAGGGGGGGGAAATGTTTGACACGCTTCAGTGATCGCAGATTCTTCCATCCCAATGTGCCTCTTCCTCTGTGTCGCCTGCAGGTCTCTGGTTTCCATGTGCTGCATAACCAATTACCCATGACAATAAGATAAGGATAGCCAGCTGCAAATGATTAACATGCACTAAACAAACACCTCCTGGATTCATAAGACAAAATTTGGATGCATGTAAAAAAAAACAAAAAACATGCAAATATAAGAGCCACAATGAACTGCAGGACAAGCATAATGCACGTAATTTTTCTGCACTCACAACTAGTGTAATGACAGGAGGCTCTGCAAAAGCAAACACCATGGCTTTACATCACAGCAAGCACGGTTATGTGTGAGCTTAAACTGTGAGGTCTAAATGGCGTTCTTCTTTGCAGAGAAGAGCTTAAAGGGCATTTTAATGAACTAAGCATATTGCAGTGGCATTCGATGTCACAGCAAAGTGAAGAATATGCTGTGTTCCCTACAAAGAAATTCAATGACATGGAAGTAATGGAAGCGAATCTGTGCACTGATAATATTGTTAACTTGAAACCAAAGTGAGATTTTCCTTGCGCTGGTTTCCAATCAAGAACAACTGTGGTGCAATTCACAGACTTTGCATAAAAAAGTCCTTCACCCTGAAGAACTAGAGTTCAGTTCATGTCCTCTATTACCATAGAAAAACTGAAACAAGTGGCTGAGAGGCACGTTCCTACTTGATAAGTTAGATGTGACAGCAGGCTCTGCTCCGCCCCGGGTAGTTTAGTGTGCGCTTGTGAACAAATACCGCAATGATGTGCAAATGTATTCTTATAACAACTTTACGCTGTTTAAAATTCCACCTTTGATTCATTTTATTTGTTACCTACAGTTTTTTCTCTCATCTGCTAATCAAAACGCAGGGGGGCTTTGGGGAATTTATGTGCATATATACATCTTTAATATTACCAGTATGAATTTCTGTGACATGGTAATATATTTTAATCATCTTAGGATTTTAGTGATTCAAATGAGCAGGTTTTCCAGCTGGGTGGGATTAGCAAATGTGCAGGGTGCTTAAACTGTGTGCAGGATTGTACCATTGTCTGTGCAAGTGCTAGTATACTTTATTTTGTGTGTAAATACTTGTGTGAATAAGCATCTGACCCTGTGTGGTTCATTTCCCCTGCTGGTTTTAATTAGGTTGTAAATGTCAACATATAAACTGTTCTCTTCCGCCATGTGAAGCACGTGTGCAGTGCTCGCGGTTTGCTTTGCTGGACGAAGGGCTGCTGTTCATCTTTTGTCACACGTTAACTTGAGCAATTAGAGAATGTGAATGACTCGAAGCTAAGGCCAAGAATAGCTACCTGAGGCGTCTCTCACTTCCTGACCTCCATTCCTCTCAAAGTGCATTACAACAGAAGCGGGGGATACGTGTCCTGGCAACCACCAATTATTAAAGCCACATGTCATTCACATGAGGGTTATTACTTGATCAAGTCCCTGAGAATAATGAGATACAGAAATCAGTAACTATAGCAGCAGAAAAAGAAAAATGATAAGATTCCAATAAGAGTTCCAAGAATTCAGACTATTTTTAAGCAGATTTAATTGAGCTCTTGTAAATGAACCACATCTATGAATAGATTACTGATAATGTGGTCTTGGCCACCTGGGAATTTGATCCCAAGCCCAGTGTGTGGCTTAATGAGCCACGGTGAAAAAGAAAATAGCTTCAAACGTACCTTTACACATATGAAGGAAATTACATCACATGTAAAACGCTTGCAGTTAAAATTGTTTTTTTCAGACACTAAAAACTTTTACAATGTAATTAACTTTTAAAGTGACCTTTGGGAATTTCTTGCACAAAGTGTTATTTTTTTATTATTTTTATAACGTTTAATTTAATTTGGTAGTCACTGATTAAAGAGGAATGGCTTATTGCAGCAAAGGTTAGATATCAGCTTGCAATAGATTCATGCAGCTTACTGCAACATCTGCATGCGTGTACATTTTTACACTTTGGAGAGAAAAGGCGTGAAATGGACCGGCATGTCTACACAGTTTGCTGTGATATTGGCATGTTAAATGCTGGCAGTGGTGTCAGCCAATTGCATAGGCTGTAGAGCCTACATGGATTCAACACAGAAGTCTAAGCTAATCTTAAATTACGACACTAAATCATGGAAACAGAACTCTGTCTAATCCATGCTGCCAGTATATGGATTTTGTACGTTTGTGGAATCCCCCAGTGGTGAAAGACGGTGTGCTTTATTATTTAAGCTCAGTCAACACTTCCTGAATTTCAAGCTGATATCTCACATTTAGAGTTATTATAAATTTTTGAAAGTGACATTTTTTTAATAAAAAGGAATTGGCTCATAAAATGGGACAGACTGAAATTTCACCATCAAGTTAAGATCAGCAAAATCCAGAAATAAGCCTCAGTTTTAGGATAGCTGTTCCAGTGATTTCTGATGAGATGCTGAAATTAGATTATTAGAAATAATGACTTGACCACCATTTTCATGTCTTATCTTAAATATTACAGTATCATCTATGTGCTCAGTAACTAAAGTGTCGGGGGGCAAAGTCACAGAGAGGAATTTAAGGCCATGTTATAAAGTTTCAGGTTTCCAGGTGTTGCTGTTCTTGCTTCACAAATTCTTCACAGAAGAAAAAGGGGAAAAAAGAAATAAGATGTATGGTTGCCAAAGCTTTACTGCTTGAAATTATATATGTATTATTCATCAGTGATCATAAATCAATTCATGGGGCTTGTTTTGGGAGTATGAATAATGCATTCTATATAGATTTTGTCTTAGTATGCTGAAGATCACATCAGGAGAGATATCAGTATGGACATGAGAATGGCTGATTAGTCGAAGTTATTCCAATCTGGGACACAATCGAAATCTAGGAGCAAGAGGTTAATCGCATAGAAAAGAATTGTATTCTTTGGAATGATCACGGGTTGTATAAGGCAAGTGATGAAAACTATCTGTGCTCTATGCCCCCTGGGTTATGCAAATGGACCTCCTCTTTCAGTAGTAAATTGATGTGTAATGTTGGTCTACTGGACTCAATATGCCGAAAATACAAACTGCCTGTGAGTGTATGTCTTTTTGT
The DNA here is from genome assembly GCF_018398535.1 of Haplochromis burtoni. NCBI lineage: Eukaryota > Metazoa > Chordata > Actinopteri > Cichliformes > Cichlidae > Haplochromis > Haplochromis burtoni. The sequence continues at coordinate 1,658,985 of NW_024582410.1, forward strand.
CACAGCTTCTTCACTGATTTAAGGCCAGTCAATTAGGCACGTAAAATAAATGTGACTATTAAACTGTTTTTTAAAACCTTAGCTTACATTTAGCAATAATTTCTACACACTGACCATGCATTAAAATTAACATGTTTGAGTCCATCCATCGATGTCTGGGTGTCCTTGACAGGTCACCAGTCTCTCTGAAGGCCAATTATACATCCATGACCAGATTTGAATCCCACTACTACAGTCCTTCCTACTTAACTGACTAAATGATGATATGAAATACCATACCATATAGAAGTACTGGAACACTAAGTGGTATTATCTCAAAACTTTGCATATCCCCCATTGACTTTGAATGTAACTGAATGCTATTTTTTATTTTATTTTGTTTTCAAATGTGCTTAGCTGTACAGTACATACCTACCGGTCATTTTCATTTCTAAAATGTCCTTGTAATAACTGACACACACCTCAGAAAAAGCTGTGTGAACTTTCAAATATTCACAGAAAAGTAGTCGTGCCGTTGCCAGATAGCAGACAGGGAAAGACATTAGCATTGTGTCAGTCTATGCAGCGTTCTTCTAGTACTTTAATGACAAAAGAAATTATGTTTATACAGCATCTTTCTGCAGGGGGGTCAAGAGCTATCATAAAAGGCGGGTTATAATCTGAACATTAGCAGTGGGAACACATTAGGAGCTGCTTTCTCAGACCATTATCATCCATCATGGCCATTATTAAAACAGATGATCTCATAAAAGACAAAGATGTACCTCTCAGTGCACGTATATTACACTGTATGCTGTATGTATCTTAAAGAATCATACACTATTTTATTTTAAGCCATTTCGAATATGCTCCGAATCAGTGACAGGAATGTTCTGAGGCAGCGGAATTTGCATACATGTTACAGCCACTCAGTGTGAGGGCAACATAAAAAATGCAATTTTCTGCATGAATTCTCACTCTTCAAGATGTCAGCTGTGCAAAGGAGAGGGTGCATAGCACCTGTAATTGCATTGCTGCTGACATTTCTCATGATTTCAACTCCCAGTGCAAAAGGTTTAAATTTGTTATTGAAAAGGGTCAAACTTCAGTTAAAGAAATACTTCACAATGAACTTTTTCAGTCATCCCTAACGGCCTGGTGTGCTAGACAATAAAACGCCCTTTCACTGTTATAAAATAGAAAAAAAAATAGCCTCCAAAAGAGCCTGAAAGACAGTGACATTTTATGACTGAGTTAAATGTAAACAAGGGAGGAAAAAAATTAAAAAGGCACTCATTAGGACTGTTGCCTCACAACAACCTGCTGGTTAACTGAGGCATTAAGTATGTGTGGTATTTGTGGCTTTGTCCCACACTCAAAACAGATAACAGTTCAGTAAAGATCATCTAAAGTGACCATAGGTATGGATCGTCTATCTGACTGTGTTAGCCTTGTGATGGAGGGGTTGCTGTAGCTCAGGAGGTAGAGCAGGTCAGCTGCTAATTGGAAGGTTGGTGGTTTGATCCCTGGTTCCAGTTTGCATGCCAAATATCCTTGGGCAACCCCGACTTGCTCTCCGATGCATCCATCGGATTATGAGTGATAGTTAGAAAGCACTCACCGTAATAGTGCTTGTGTGAATGGGGTGAATGCGGCGTGTTGTATAGAGCGCTTTGAGTACTCCAGGAGAGTAGAAAAGCGCTATATAAGAACCAGTCCATTTACCATGGACTGGTCACCCATCTAGGATATCCAGATGAGAGACTGCAGGCCCCATGACCTTACTGTTAAGAAGATGGATGGATGAATGTCAAAAAAGCCATAAAACCTTCTTTTAAACACATCAACATTCACTGTAAGACCTCTGGTACCACCAAAGGGCACTCTGTCACAGTAAAAGAGTGTAAAAATGGGAAAACAGAACTTGATAGAAGAATGTGCATACAAGAACTTTGCACAGTGTATTTCAATTATAAGCTATGATAACATGTGAATCATCCAGTGCTACCGTGGTACTACTGACAGATGAAATCCCGTGAACTCATTTCATGTAAAATAAGTTTTAAAAAAGTAAATCTCTTATGTAAAATCCATACACATCTCCTCTTTATAAAATGTTCTGCTCCAATAACAAAATAATAAAAGGGAAGAATGGAGTTCAACCAAGAGCAGCCACAAAACATCCGTTATATTTGATGGCAGAGAGAAAATGAAGGGAATTGTTCCAGGGTCACATCTGGCTCCCTTCTATTTTGTATCCAGATATTCATCCATCTGAAAAATGTAAGTCCTCTAAAGGGTTTTATGATCGACTGCAGGGGTTACTCTCCGAGGTTGAATTAAGGTCTTACATCACTGACAGATTTTTCTTAAAATCTTGCTCTACATATCAGACCTTTGGCTGTCCACGTTAGATCGATGCTTTGACATGAATATAGACTGGAGAGATTGAGCAGCCAGTGTCCAAAATGCTCAATGTATGGCAGCCTTGGCTCCTGTGATAGTTTCGATTAAGTACATCAGTAACACTCAGTAATTTCTAAAACAGAATGAATGAGTGGTCAGTAGGGAGTCTAGCAAGAGTGAAAATGAACTCAGCCACAAGAAGCTCTCTCCCCTTGATCTGCAGCATTGTCTGTGATGAGATTATTCTTGACACAGACACACAGTAAATGTAACTTTCTATCCTCCTCATCTTTGCTCTTTTCAACAGGGCGAGTTCTAAGAGCACTTCAGCGATACATTTAGCACAATAAAACTGTAATGACGATGCTGAAGTACAAGACTTTTAATGTGTTGCTTTTTTGATTTTCATTGCACGGTCTCTGCAATTTTCATATGCCCTTTTAACATGACAGGGCCTTCTAGCAGTCTGATGTTGGCACCCAGCACCGCCTGGATTTAAATCTGCAGCCAGAGAACCCAAGCAGGACAATGACCAGATTTGGGCAGGAAGAAAGGGTGCATGTCTCAGTCCTGAATGTGAGGTGTCAGGATTTGATTAATGTCCAACATCATTGCACATTTCGACTCGGGCAGACTGATAAACTGAGATAAATTGCTGATGGATGGCCACCTTCCTCAAAGATAAGGCTCATTTCTTTCCCTGGGATATAGGAAATGCAGAAAGTATAGGTTCCTATTTTGACATTAAAGACCTTTTTTGTATCACACTGGTGATCTTATTACCCATTGGTCACTGCAGCAGGATGGCCTTTACTCAGTGTACACTTTCAATAAATACTTGATGGCTGGTCGGGTTGGCGTGTTGCTGTTTTGAGAAACAGAATTTGAATTTTTTTGGGAAATGAGCCAAATGGTGAGTTTTAAAATATTAAAGCACAATAGATAGGTCAGCTAAGTGCCAGCCTAGTTTGCATAAATGCCTCAAACGTGCCACGAAGGCACATAAATGAGTAATTAGTTTGTGTCATTTAAAACATTCATTTAACATTTAGCTGTCGGAATTCATTCTTCTTCATTATAACATTGTCAGAGTATAGCCTCCCCTCCCACAAATTTAGCAGCGAGGCAAGGATGTGAATGTGTATCATGGCTCAGTTTGACGACCCAAGATGGAAATCTTTCTCAGGACTGAAAGCTTAGACATATGTCATCTAAATCAGACATCAACGGCATCATACTCATAACATAATCAATACTTTAGATGGATGATGATTAGGACAGCCCGATTATATCGACATGTGATCAGTGACATGTGCACAGGGTTCATGTAGTTGAGGGATGCAGAAACATAAATTGTTTATGTTGACATAGTAATTTCTAGACTTTCCAATCACATGGCCCCTGGGAAAAATATGTCGCAATAGAAGAATTATCAACTTCTGCTATTAAGCAACAGAAACAACAATAATACCATATTATGAGTGTCACTTTCATGTGCCCAGTCTCAAATCATAGTCACTGCAAATTTCTCTCAAGATAACATAATGCCGTTTTCATTAACTTTAAAGGCATGCCCCTTAAGAAGATTTAGCATGTTTTCCAGGTGTCTGGGGTGAAACTGAAAATGAAATTTTAACAGGCTGGATGTTTGGGGTGAAGGGAGAAAGATAGGACAAAAGATTTAAATTTATTTAATGGTTCTCAGACAAATTGTAGAATTAAAAAAATTATAAAGAGACACCATCTTTGGTATTAAGAGCTTTAAAAATATTATACATTTCTTAAGTGGACACAACTAATTGTAAATGAAAGTATAAGATAGGATAGAGCATCTGTTTAGTCTGTCTAAAGAACAGTCTTCATTAGGAAGATTTGCTATCAAATTAAGTAACACTCCTGTTGTAAAGCTCAGTATGTATATTTTGAACTGGGTGGGAGGGTATGGCTCACTGGAGTTCACCTTTGCTAATCTCTGTTGTACACCTTCCTCGGCTCTTCACTGTAAATTATGAGCTACATTCACCACGGTTGATTTGGCGACTCTGCTAATCGCATTAGGTAATCCCAACACTGCGTGGCAGCAACAGGACATTGTTCAAAAACTTTTTCTAAGATGCTTAGGCTGGCAGTGAGCCAGATATTATTCAACCATTCTAGTATGCAGCTTTTCTGCTACTAAATGTCAGTTCACCTTGATCTGGTATGAGGGCGTTGTCAGCAAGATTCACAACGTGAAGCCGTTTTCTGACAATTTTTCAAAAATATTTTTTTTCCTTTATTTATTATTAGTAATATATATTATTAATAAGATTCTAAATGGTATAAAAACAAGTGATGGGGACTAATTATGAAGGGAATAACTCGAGAACAACTACTTATGCACAATGGCAAATCTGGTGTCATGACTTCTATAAACACTCTTGCTGACAGACCAGGGCCCTGTTTCAGGAAGCCGGTTTAGAAAACTCAGAGTGAAAAACGATACTCAGGGTTGAGTAACCCCGAACTGTCCAACTCGGAATATTCGGTTTCAGAAAGGCTGATAACAATTAGTTCAATCAACGCGGAGTTGCTTTAACCCCAAGTTAAGCTCGCGCACGAGGATACATAAAGCCCTGATCAGTGGAGCACAGATTAAGCGAGTCACCATGGAGACGGAGGGAAAGAAGGCGCGGTCAATGTATTTTACAGCGCTTGAGCCGAAATTCTGATGGCAGCATATGCCGATAACATGCAAATTTTGCAGAAAAAAAGTAACACAGCCCAGCTGCAAAAGAAAGGGAGCATGCATGGCAAAACATAGCCGACAGAGTCAATGCGTGAGTGTTAATTTAAACATTGATCTAGGGATTTCCACCCATTTAACACGTTATTTATTATATTTTATTTTTTATTTTATACATTTTATTTTGTGATGTGATGTGAGCGCAGGTGCAACCCAACAGGCCCCAAACGTTCCTGGCAGCAAGTAAAAATGAAATATAAAAATATAGTCCAAACAGGTGAGGTGTAATTGTATTATGAGCCATAGTGCTTGGTCTGTTTGTCCCATGTAAATCAATTGCAGTTAGAGGCTACATTAATTTTCTTTCTGTAAGCACTTATTGAAATTATCTGAGCACATTACAAGTACATATTTGCTTACTCTGTATGCTCAAATGTGACCCGTTATAGCCAACAGAAAAAAAGCGGAGGCCCGAAAAACAGGTGGGGGTCCTCCACCACCACCACTCACAGAGGCTGAGCAGTTGGCCCTCAGCCAAAACAGTGGGCGCCCTGTGGCCGAAGGCATCTCTGCGGGGACATCCTCTGAGTCAATAACCCCGCAAGACACAAGTGCCTACATAGGGGGTAAATTCAAAATAATACATGATGTGCATACATCCTTTCTTCACAGTCACCTTTGCAGTGCTACTCATTCATTTGATAAACTCTTTACCATAATGGATTATTTTGTAGTGAAGTCTATTTTCCTACTGATTTTGCCTTCCCTCAGTCTTGGTTGTCTTTGAGAGCATAATGACAATGAAGTGTAAGGTGATTGGTATGTTTGTTAATTGCCATTTGGTCCCTTGTAAGTTATAAGTGACCTGTATAAACCTCATATTCTATCAGTTGATGGTGGTGGTGTACTGCATCTGGTGCAGCCTCCTGTTGAGCCAGACCAACATGCAGTTGTGAGTAATACTCCACAGATTATATGAGTTTACAGTAGAACAGCAATGTTGTTTATTTCTTTACTACAGGAAAATAATGAAGAAACATTGACAGCTGTTACAGAGGAGGAAGCAACAGAGACACTTTATGAGGTTTACATCTTTTAATACTTTGTGTACAGGAAACACAGGCGACCAATAAAGCCAGTTGAACATCAAAATCTGTTTATTCTTCTTTCAACATGTTGAGGTGATGGGTCAAAAGAAATGATTGTGACATATGGTGTCTCTGACTGCACTTCCATCTTGTATGTCCGTGGGAGGGTCAGGATGTTCATGGTTTGGATCACTGCTGATGTTTGGTTCAGAAGGACAGTGTTCTCCTCTAATTGTGGCAATGTTGTGAAGAATCACACATGCCACAATAATGTCACATGCCCTTTCTGGGGTGACCCTGAGTCTTTGCAGGCACTGGAACCGGGCCTTAAGCATTCCGATAGTCATTTCAATTCTGGCTCTTGTCCTGCAATTAGCCAGATTATATCGCTGCTGTGGGCCCGGTTCAGGGTCAGGGTAAGGGGTAAGCAAATAGGGTAAACATGGATACCCCCTATCACCAAGCAAGTAGCCAGTGAACTCTCCTAAGACAGAAGGATACACTTCAGTTCAAATGTCCCTGAAGCAATTGGTCTTTATATATTTTAAAGTATTCTCAACTCACCATGTCCAAATTTTGTGCTCAGTGTACATTCACGGAATATTTGTGAGTCATGGACAGAGCCTGGCCACTTGGCTTCCACATTTGTGATAATGTTGGCAGCATCATATATGATCTTCACAGTGCAGAGAACACAAATTAGCATCCATTACTATAATGAAATAATATGTTAGTTTGAAATGCTACAGGGAACTATGTACCTGTACATTAATGCTGTGGAAAGACTTCCTGTTCACATAGTCTCCTTCATTTACTGAAGGAGCAATGATTGGAATGTGAGTGCCATCTGTACAGCCAATCACGCCTGGGAACCCTGAAAATAAATGTAAAATTTAAGTAGTAGTCCAAGTATCACCACATCATAAATTAAGTTTTGGTCATCCTGATACCTGCAATTTTGTGGACATCCCTCTTTGATAAATCTTGTGGGTCTATGACCGGGGAACACCACAAACGAGTACAGGAGACGTTTCAGTGCAACTGTAACATTCCTGACTGCCCGACAGACGGTAGCCTTGGAAACGTGCTCAGCGTCACCAATATTATACAGAAAGCTCCCGTTTGCAAAAAACCGAAGTGCAATACAAATAATATGTAATGAACTGTGAGTATGTCCGCGATGTGTCACATGCGTAATATATGGCCTGAGGATGTTAGCTCTGTTCTGAGCTTCCCCCAAATGACTGAGGACTTGTATCCACAATCTCTTTCTTTCTGTCATGAAGTTTGAGAATATAGGGGAGTGTGGGAAATGGACAACTTTCTTTTGCATTTAATGGTCTCTTTGCCACAACAGACCAGTTCAGCATTTTTAGTACTGCAGAAGCTCTGCCAATACCCTGGGATATTTCTAGGGCCCAGGAGCAGACACTTCACCCGTTTCAACCTGCGGTGGAGGTCTTTGCTCGATGAAAATAACAGGACTACATCATATGCAAAAGGAAGAGTGTTGTTATCCGGAGAAAATTGAACCCAGAAGACGTGGCCACTTTTTTTCTGCCATTTTTCCATCCATAAAATTTCTGAACAGAGTCAGTGACAAAGGGAAGCTCTGTCCAACACTTATGAGTCTAAGCTGTTGTTAGCTGTGCTCTCACTATGGTTGTACAGTGACTGAGAGACTCAGTTAACTGTTTCAAAAGGTCAGCATAGTTGCTGCAGAGCTGTACAGTGAATGCAGGCTTTTCATCACATATACCTCGGACTCCTTAAACAGTCTTCTGATAAGCCAGAGGAGCATACAGGGAGTGCAGAATTATTAGGCAAGTTGTATTTTTGAGGAATAATTTTATTATTGAACAACAACCATGTTCTCAATGAACCCAAAAAACTCATTAATATCAAAGCTGAATGTTTTTGGAAGTAGTTTTTAGTTTGTTTTTAGTTTTAGCTATTTTAGGGGGATATCTGTGTGTGCAGGTGACTATTACTGTGCATAATTATTAGGCAACTTAACAAAAAACAAATATATACCCATTTCAATTATTTATTTTTACCAGTGAAACCAATATAACATCTCCACATTCACAAATATACATTTCTGACATTCAAAAACAAAACAAAAACAAATCAGCGACCAATATAGCCACCTTTCTTTGCAAGGACACTCAAAAGCCTGCCATCCATGGATTCTGTCAGTGTTTTGATCTGTTCACCATCAACATTGCGTGCAGCAGCAACCACAGCCTCCCAGACACTGTTCAGAGAGGTGTACTGTTTTCCCTCCTTGTAAATCTCACATTTGATGATGGACCACAGGTTCTCAATGGGGTTCAGATCAGGTGAACAAGGAGGCCATGTCATTAGTTTTTCTTCTTTTATACCCTTTCTTGCCAGCCACGCTGTGGAGTACTTGGACGCGTGTGATGGAGCATTGTCCTGCATGAAAATCATGTTTTTCTTGAAGGATGCAGACTTCTTCCTGTACCACTGCTTGAAGAAGGTGTCTTCCAGAAACTGGCAGTAGGACTGGGAGTTGAGCTTGACTCCATCCTCAACCCGAAAAGGCCCCACAAGCTCATCTTTGATGATACCAGCCCAAACCAGTACTCCACCTCCACCTTGCTGGCGTCTGAGTCGGACTGGAGCTCTC